>NC_134690.1:371641851-372241851 GCF_050947455.1 Rhinoderma darwinii
TGATGTATTTGCACTTACAGCAGAAGACACGTGTATCTCATAAGAAGTGTCGTCATCTGATTGTCACTTGTACAATCTCCAAAGATCCAAAGTGGGACATTAATACATGAAAAACAATTTCATTGAAACTAATAATTAACTTCCAGAGTAAAACCTGCGGCTCAGCTCAGTCAGTGAATTTTTCTTCCAGGATATCAGGCTGTTTTTACAATGAGAAATACAAAGAAGGATAATGTGATGTTCTGAAATTCTTACAAAAATAGCAATATTCAAAGTAAGAAAAAAAGAAATAAAATATAACATAAAAAATACAAAAATAATTAGGTTAAATAAATAAATAAGTACATACAGACAACCCTCTGACAACCACATAATGTCATGTGCTTACAATGACCCCCATCACCTTTGATCATTTAGTGAATAGCCAGTGGATGACTTGATCTGGATCTGGCAGGATTACACATATATAAACTTGATCCTGTCCCCTCTGTCCCCTCTGTAAATCCTCCCTTGAGTCGCAGCAACAAAACCTCGTCCTGTTCCCCTCAATGCGAATAGTCGCTCTCCTTCCTCCTGGTGCAGGCGCATAATAGAAGCTTCCAGTGATTAATGGGACTCATGATTGCAACTGTCACAGTATCTTAAAACAAAAGCAAGGGGATGTGTGTCCCTAAATATGATTTTCTCTGTGATAATTAAACAGATTATTAGACCTAGAAAGTGTCATTCACGTCGTATCACCGTCCATTTGCATGATAAAAACAGTATATACACAAAGATAGACAGACAGACAGACAGACAGACAGATAGATAGACAGACAGACAGACAGACAGACAGACAGACAGACAGACAGACAGATAGATAGATAGATAGATAGATAGATAGATAGATAGATAGATAGATAGATAGATAGATAGATAGATAGATAGAATATGTCATGTAGATAGGTAAACAGATATTGACAGATATTGTGTACATTTATATATATATATATATATATATATATATATATATATATATATATATATATATATATATATATGCATACTGAAGTGGGAGCAACATTACCACTACAAATCAGACTTATTCCCACAAAAGCCACACGTGTGTATATACATATATATATATATATATATATATATATATATATATATATATATATAAATATATATATAATTTATGTGTTTAATTTATAATTTTGGTCACTTGTGCTTTACTTTATTGTTATTATTGTTATGTTATGTATATTTATTATTTTGTTTACTTATGTCTTTTGTTCGGTTTTTCGACATTGGTTAATTAGATAACTAATTGCATGTATTTATGTATATTAATTTATTTAATGCATTTCTAAAATGTATTTCTTTATTTAGAACAGGTTTTTATTTATTTTGCCGTTTAGTTAATTGTACTGGATGATTTTTATATGATCTAGACATTGGTAACTTTTTGTCTATGCATTTCAGATTAACGCCAGGGCATTTAAGTCATTAACCATTTAGTTTGCTGATGAAAAGATACCCATTTTTTTAAAAAAAAATCCTATAGAAAAGTTTCCATCAGCTGAGTTTTTCCCTGCAAAAACAAATGTGTTGGGATATTTAGCAGGGTCATCCCCAGATCACATTTTTTATTTTATTTTTTTAAATCCATTCCTACAGATAATGAGTGAGTGTGGTATTAAAGGGGGGACAAACAGTCCTATGCCATCCCCTGACCCCAGAATGCATGCCTTGGTTTCATTGATCATCGCCTTTATGAGATAATGCAATTACAAACATCAATAAGGAGCTGCGAGTGAAATCATTATGTGGTGACAGTGATAAATGACTGGACAGAAATAGCAGGCTTTTCTCTTACAATCCAGGAGCCCAGGGGCTCAGGGGGCTGAGCACTGTCACCAAGGAAACAGATGACATCCAAACTGGCACCAAAGGGGAAACATTAGCAGCCCCTTCTTTATATTTTATTTTATTTCATCCCCCTTTTCCAGTCTCCAGAAAGACTTAGTTTTGGCTTTGGAAGCAAATGCCAAACAGGAGAATTTATTTCACATGTTAAAATAAAAATACAATCCTTGTACTCCTCATGAATTCATTTCATGTTTTTATTAAATCATTGCCTTGTAACAAGGGGGGGGGGGGGGGGGGGCTCTGTTTTTCTGTTTTGTATCACATGATTTATGGGTTACTTGCAATTTGCATTCACTGCCCACTACACTGCAAAGAGCACAGGAAGAAAAAAAGAGGATTTTTTTTCTATCGCCTTCCAAGGATTTTTAGTTTTACTGAGCTGTGAGGGACTTGAAGGGTGAAATATGTCTCGGGCATATTGGGATTTGCACCATTAATCCTTCACTGGAAGCTTTAACCCTTTTTAATCTTTCAAGTATTGCTTTTAGTGCATAAACTTTGCTGTTGTGCAGTTGCAGAGCCACGTCTATTTAGGGAATCCACAAGATCCACGTAGATACAATCCATCCATTAAAACATGACTTAACATAAAATAATATGTGTGCTATCTATATATATATATATATATATATATATATATATATATATATATATATATATATATATATATATATATATATATATATATATATATATATATATATCTATATATATATCTCTCTCTATATATATATATATATATATATATATATATCTCTATATATATATATACATATATATATAGATATAGATAGCACACATGTGTGTGTGTGTGTGTGTGTGTGTGCGTGTGTGTGTTAATACTGATGCATATATACACATATCACACATGTGTGTGTATACATGTGTGTTTTTATGTATGTTTGCTCTGAAGATAAGGGATCATGGAAGCACAATATTGAACAACTACATGTATATCTTGTATCCTTTAGCAAATCAAAGAATTTCTGACTCAACTAAAATAAATTTTAATCACCTTTATCAATGAAAGCCTGACTTCAGAATATGTTCTCAGCCTCTCTACTATTTGCAGGATATTTGTATGCAAAAAGAACATAAGTTGTTGATTAACACAGATATTAATTTCAGCAGTCCTGTGAAATAAAGCACATGGTTTATGAGCTGTCCTGAAGTTCAGGGACAGATCTCCTGCACCTCTGGAATGTGTTCTCAGCACAGGCTGCCACTGGAGAAGCTGGATTCTTCCTGGTCTGTGCCAGTGCACCGGGTACTGTATATGCTTACATGGGCAATGTCCTTAATCTAAAAATACCCTCCATGAAGGTGAGGGAGCAATGCACAGAATCCAGCCCGCACACGTTCTTGCCTAAGCTTACTGTGCTATCATTTATGGTGTGTTGTCTCATCCAGCAGGGGATTTAAAGGGATCAGCCCTGCATTAAATATTACTGTTTAATTGTGGCAACACGGATTAAAGATGGAAAATTGGATTAAATATTTACTTCTATGCTCAATTGGATAACAATATTTATATATATGTGTGTGTATTGGATTCTTTATTCTTATGTATCAAATAATAAAGATAATAATATAACTAATTATAAGCTAGTCATACATAATATTATAGATCATCATTTATTTTAAGTAAGGCATGTAAGTGTGATACCCAGTTGATAATCTGTATAGGGATATATAAAAAAAAATACATGCATTAGTGTAACGTGTACTAAGCCTAGGAGTGACCATTCCTTCATGTAACTGATAGGACAGGCAATGATCCCATCAACATATTAGAATACATTGTCCATTAAAGATGGCCAATGTGACCATACAACCTAAGGGGGTTCATCCTTTCTTTTTGCAGATAGATCATGATGGATTTATTGACAGCTCCTATTTATTTATTTATTTCTATGGACTTTAAGTAAATATCAGCTGGTAAATTGATTAAAAAAATATAATATTTGATCGTTTACAGGGCAAAAAAATAAATAAAAATGTGCATTTATGAGCCCTGCCATAAACAGCTGAACAGATGAAATGCAAGTTTATCCATTCATTTCTAGTTGTAAATGCTCATTTTGATGATTGGTTGTTTGTCACATAACCGGCACAAACAGCCCCCAATGTCATTGTCAAAGATCATCAATGACCAAATTTTATTCAAGAAGTTTTAGTCTGAATCATCCTTTTCATCAGAATATCATTAATCTGTATGGACACTTTTACAATCAGTGTTGTGATCTGGCTGGGTCTTGTGCACTGCTGTCCCACTCTCTTCCCATAGATGGCAGTGTGCACTGTGTATATTCCCATTCTCCTGCAGAACATTCAGCTTGTGAGTGAGAGCAGCAGCAGCAGCAGCAGCACAGCAGGGAATGGCTACTTCTTCTTTACCAGGCCCCTCTGCTCCACCAAAGGCACTTTGCAACCCTGGACCCTCACTGCTTTATTCACAGCCCTCAGTTGGCGTCTCGGAAATCTTGTCATGGAGATGACTCTTGATATTATACTGTGAAAAGCCTGGCACACACTCCCTGCAAACCCAAGCAGATTGTATGTGCATCAGCACAGGGGGGCTCAAAGGCAGGAGCCCTATGTGTTGTGTTTCCCTTCCATTGGGTTATATAGCAGGGGCAGAATTCAAGTCGTTTCTCGCTGTTCCTCTGCTTCTCCTGGGCAGATAGCAGCGGATGAATCGCAGACTGGCTGCCAAAACTTTTCTGTGCCTTTGCTTTGAATGAAGGCGTAGCTAGGAGACAGCAAGCGACCAGGGAAGACGGAATTTCCAACGTGTAAAATGTCCTTAACGGGGCCATTGAAAGAGTGCAATAAGGCGTGAGGGGGAACTAATCTCCCCATTTAAATGTTTGTGGCAATTTTATCTAAATGAATTTTAATGCTAAACGAGGGATAATTCCCTATTTGTAACCAGTTTACTTGCCCCTGATGCCTTCTAACATCTTGCACTGAACAATAGCCATACTCTCAATATCTAATTCATTTTAAATGCATTAATAGTTGATTAACATTTGCTTTTGAGAGGTTGGATGAGGTGTAGAAGACACTGAGACATCCTTAATAATAACATCATCTTTTGTTTATATAGTGGCAACATATTCCGCAGTGCTGTACCATTAGGGGAAGCACTAATCATAAAATAAAAAATATTATAGAAAATATAACCAATATATATGTAGTGATACTGAAGCTAAAGGTGATAGATAGACAGACAGACAGACATAGATAGATAGATAGATAGATAGATAGATAGATAGATAGATAGATAGATAGATAGATAGATAGATAGATAGATAGATAGATAGATAGATAGATAGATAGATAGATAGATAGATATGAGAGATAGATAGATAGATAGATAGATAGATAGATAGATAGATAGATAGATAGATAGATAGATAGATAGACAGACAGATAGATATGAGATAGATAGATAGATAGATAGATAGATAGATAGATAGATAGATAGATAGATAGACAGACAGACAGACAGACAGACAGACAGACAGATAGATAGATAGATAGATAGATAGATAGATAGATAGATAGATAGATAGATAGATAGATAGATAGATAGATAGATAGATAGATAGATATGGATGAGTGAAGACAGGGGTTCCTTGTGTCCACCAAAGGAAATGATTCTGAGGGTCGACCCTACATCTATACAGAACACGTGCACATCCACTTCTTTTTCTTTTTTTTTTAAATAATTTTTAATCACTTCTAATTTTATAGAAAACTTTGTTGTTATCACTGCACACATAGGATATATCATCAATAAGGCCTAATAGGTTATTTCTGAATCAACCATTTAGAAATAGACCCTAGTTGCAAAGTGGTCAGTTTCTAACAAGGTTGTTTTCAGCTTGACATGTGAGAGTCAGTGGGACCCATTATTATGTCAGACCCTGGGCCCACCGGAGGATCTCTGGTACTCTGATGGGCCAGTCCAACCCAATGTGTGCACAAATAGATACATATAATGAATGGCCATTTTATTAGACACACCCATCTAGTAGTGCGTTGGATCTCCTTTGGCCCTTGGAACCGTAGCCATTTGTCGAGTCATCCACTGGGTGTTGGAATTGTTCTGCTGGAATATTGGCCCATGCGGACAGAATAGCTTCTTACAGATGCTGATAAAGTATCCAGCCCTAGGATAAACAGCTACCATGAAGGGATGAACATGGTTGGCACAATGCTTAGGTAAGCCCTACTGTTCAAAAGTCCATCCACAAGTATCAGATTTAGGGTGGCCCCGGCTAATCTAGTACCGATGACCATGCCTTTTTACAAATTTAAGATGGATTTACATTTAAATTGATCCACAAAAACGTGCTCACTTGATTTAATTCTGCACTCTGGGGTCACGTGTCTTATTTCTATACAGGGAAGCTCCAATCGTGAAAGGGCAGGTGTTTCAAATAAAGGGGCCATTCTGTATAGATAGATAGCTATGAATGGGTGTACGGACAGATTATCAGACCAATAAACATTGGTACAGGAAATAGTAATCGATAATAATAGTTAATAAATGTAGTAAGAAATGCAATAAAAAAACATCATAATAAAATATATGGAAAGTTCTGCAAGATTTCTTTTAATTTTTTTTTTCTAATTTGGATTATAATTATTATTTTTTTACTCTAAACCCCAGATAATTTTTCAAGATTTCTTCATCTCTAGTAAGACATTAGAGCATTAGAGGTGGAAAAGTAATATAGACAAGTCACCACCTAACATTGGACTGGATGTGTCATAAGGATTTTAGGTTATTAGCATAAACTCTTGAAATAATTCAATATATTCTATAAGGATAATGGGAGAAATACATTTAATGCAATGTAAAATATTTACTTGTATACCATTTTAATGTGCTCGGCTTTAACAGCAAACATTAATGTACTGCAAAACAGTGAATCGCATGTCAAGTGTGGAGTAAAAGTGTCCCAGACAGAGTGCTAGTAGCGCTCTGACCGGGACATTGGCTCTGGGGTTGCCTCTGACATCACTAGCTATATATGGACAGTGATATTAGGGGATTCCCCGGAGCTGGAGTACCGGAGCGGAGCCTTTAATAGCACTCTGCCCGGGACTTCAGCTCTGCTCCGTATATCACTATGCACATATGGACAGTGATCTCAGGAGGGGAAAAGGAGTCACAGGCAGAGCGCTAGCGGCTCTGCTCTGGGACTCCATCTCTAGGGAAGCCCCTGACATCACTGTCCATATATGGACAGTGATGTCAGGAGCAGAGCAGGAGTCCCAAGCATTGCTAGTAGTGCTTTGCCTGGGACTATGGCTCTGGGGTTGCCCCTGACAACACTGTCCATACAGTAAATGGACAGTGACATCAGGGGCTTCTCCTGAAACGGAATCCCCAGCCAGAGTTTCGGCAATGCTCTGACTGGGGATTCCACTCCTAGAGGGAACCCCAAAGGCACTACCTACAGGGAGGGGGCCTGTGTGGCACTACCAGTGAGGGGGCCTGTGTGGCACGACCAGTGAGGGGGTCTGTGTGGCACTACCTGGGAGGAGGGGGCTGTGTGGTATTACCTGGGAGGAGGGGACTGTATGGCACTACCTGGGAGTGGGCTGTGTGGCACTACCCTGGAGGGGGGCTGTGTGGCACTATCTGGGAGGTGGGAGCTGTGTGGCACTACCTGTGAGGGGGGCTGTGTGGCATTACCTGGGAAGGGGCTGTCTGGAACTACTAGGAAAGAGGGCTGTGTGGCACTACCTGGGGGGCTGTGTGGCACTACCTGGGAGGAGGGGCCTGTGTGGCACTACCTGGGAGGGGGAGCTGTGTAGCACTAACTGGGAGGTGGCTGTGTGGCACTATCTACAGAGGACACTAAATTTATGGTGGTACAAACTGGGGGCCTAACCTAGTCATTTTCTGGCATTTTACTGCCGCCGTGAGTTCCCTGCAAAGGGGCCTACTAAGTCTGTGTCAAACAAGGGCCCACATAAACCTGGAGCCGGCCCTGCACACACGCGGGAACCAGTAAGCTGGTGAGCGGTACTGTGCTCAAACCCAGGGAGGCTGTAATGGGGCCTTGTTAGGGGAGTAGAAGGATCCCTGTATTGGTGGGCCTCTGAAAAAGCTACAAGGAGGACTGGTTGCCCTGCAGGCCTAAAACATGGACTAGGAAGTATAGTTCCATACTACAATGGATTGAGTGGAATAGTCGGTGGGAAGGGTAGCAGAGTAACAGCCTTTGAGAGTCAGGGCCCTGTAGAGAAGGCTAACTTAATCTCGTAGTGACTAGAAGTATAGGAGGAGAGAGGAGATAGGGTTTATATGTCTTACAGTGGAAGCGATAAGAGGCGTTATAAGTGGAGTAATGTTGGGAGACAATGCCCTTTAAAGACTTATCTCTTGAACAGCGAGACAAAGGCAATGGTACACACCCTCCCCATCCGGTTTGTGACGTCGGATGTCGGTGAGAGGGCGGGATTTGGATGCAATTAAAACGGAGGAACGGCAGTGCGTTATTGGGCACCATTTACAATCTGACACACACTGATCTCCCCTGTGAAAGCATCTCGACTCACCTATTTCTGTGACCCCAGCTGCTTGTATTTCTGGTTCCACTGAACCCCAAATAAAATCAGCAGCTATATGCAACCTACCACTGTGGGAATGCTAGGTCTTTTCCTATGACTTTTGAACCCTGCTGTATGTTCCCTGGGTCTTACTAAGCCTGAGCCAGCATCTTTTTTGTATTATTACCTTTGACTTCTGTTGCACTTATTTTGAATATTTTTAAGGCAACTATTGTTTTTCTACACCCTGTGAATTCCCTGATGACTCCCGTTAGGGAAGAAACACTTTGGGAATATTAGGGGAATATGTAGGGTCTGTTTTGTGTAGGTAGAGGTTCTATTAGGTGATCTCCACTAAATAGTTAGAGTCAGTAACAGAACTGACTATCTGTCCAATTGTTCTCCTAGTATTAGGGTGAGACAGGAACAGCATGTTCCTTGTGCTTCCAGACCTGCCGGTGTGAAATATTGGAGCCTCATCCCAGCCAAGTACAGCAATTTCCATATAACATCTATATCTACTCTGTCCAAGCAAGGAGTCTGGTAAGATCCATCCATTTTTTTCTACTGTGTTGTTATTATTTCTATTATCGGTACGAACTTGAGGTCAATGTCGATAGGTAAAATATCTGTTTATTACTAACACCATAGAGGGTAAGATTGAAGTTCATCTTATCTGGGGTGTTGTTATTGCACGCACCTTAGTTTTTATGTACATCTGTATCTTTTAATGAAATTAATAAAAGTTAACTTCTATTCAGTTGCTTCTGCTGACTTAGTTATATATTTTAAGGTGCCGACTATGCGCTAAAATTTCTATGACATTAACAAACCAAGTAAAGACTGCATCTGTTGAAGTTTTACATTCTTCGTCAAGAATTGATCAATATGGGAAACAAAAAAAAAAAAAGGCTATTTCGAATGTAATTATCTCTATCCCTAGGAAAGATAATTTTGTCACCGGACCTTTCGTCCTATCTTCCGCTAACCAGAACACCAATACAAGGCATCAACCTCCTAAACATGTCTAACAAGTAAGCACAAAGAATCAAGTCCTTTGGACTAACAAAAAGAAAAAATGAAGATAATGGTCCTGCCATACGACCCAACTCCACTTCCTTCGAAAGCTTCTCACGTGCAAGCTCCATATTTTCATTCATAGATTTAAAATTATTAGACAACAATAATACTGCCGAAGGATCGTGCGGTATCACAAATAACAGCCTTAAATTCCCCACAAAGCTACTTTGCTTCCCATTTCCTCAGTCTCACTGAGAGCAATGGTTGCATCTCATAGATGCTCACTAGCTTAAGCTGATATACTGGCAGGCTGTCTAGATCTATAGAGCCACCAGAGGACTGAATAAGCGCCCCACCGATAGAATACTCTTGTCGGAATTTGCATGTCGAAAGAACTGACAATGCTTTTCATTCTAGAGCCAACACGCCCTTTTTGGGCGCTGAGCCACTGCCCCAGGTGAAACACCCGAGGAAGCAGCTGGCCGGGAAAAGGCCAGGGCTGTCTTTGAGCTATAATGAGCTGAATATAGACATTGGTCACCTTAGAAGCCCAACCAATGGCAGGGGACAAGGCCAAACAATGCCTAAATTCCTCACCATAACGCAAACAAGCGGTACCTTCATGCAGCTTGTGTGCGCTGTAAACGGTGTCCAAATATATAAACAAGTTAACCACTTTCTCTGGAAACCATTGACAAATTACATGAACCAGCACAGCAACTCAGCTTCCTTCCACACTCTGTGTAGTGTCCATGGCCATGGGCCATCGCGTTTACTCACCTCCCGACACCCGCAGCCATGGATCCATGAGCGCTGGTCCCCATCTCCTTCCTAGGAGACGCCAGTGCTCACTTCCGCTCCGGTCTGCCGTGTCCCGTAGGGTGCGCGTGCACGCTCGTGCCCGACCTTAAAGGGCCAGCGCGCGCACAGAGGAAATCATCATCATCAACTGCCATGATTTCCTGGTCTATAAGAAGGCCCCAGGCCTTCTGATCCTTGCCTAAGCATTGTTAGTTTTCCCAGTCTGTCTTGCAAATGGTCCCTTAGTGTTTCCCGTTCCAGTTGTTACCCGTGCCCTGTTACCTGTTCCTGTATCCCGTGCTGTTCTTGTTCCTGTGCCTATTAGTGTCGGAGTCGTATCACGTCCTGTGTCATTTGCTACCTCCAGAGGAATTCGCCACGTCTGGCGCAACCTGCGGCACCTGTGACATCCGCCACATTTGGCGAAACCTGCTGCACCCATCTACATCTGTGCCAGAGCTGCGGCCACTGTACTATCCAGGTACCCTTGTGCGGGACTTTGTATTCTGGGGTTCCTGTAGTTTGGCCAGCTGCCTCCCTACTACGGCGGTGCGGCCTAGTGTGTCCACTAACCCGCTACGTGACACTCTGCATGCCTTGGCACATTTCTCTAGTTTAGTGGCATCAAGAATCAGTTTTTTTGCAAGTTGTGATTAGAATAAGAAATTACACAAATTAATTTTTATCAATGGGGGAAAATTCCGACCTTTGACTTGCATAAGATTTCCTACCAGATCAGAAATTCTATTGGGAATACCTGAAATCACACGATGACTGCGATTCTTACTTGATTTGTACTTGATTCACGTACAGCTTTTAGTTGCCCTGTGGTCCAGGACCAAGCAAAACTGCCCCTCTAATAGAGGCAGCTATAGTGTCCCTCACAGTGCAACATTCACTTTAAAGACAAAAAAAACACACATTGGCTAAACATAGGGCATACGCTCCTGGCAAATCAAAATGTTTAGAAGTATTGGCATACCTCCCTACCATCCTGGATTCAGTGGGACTGTCCTGGATTCCATGCTGTGTCCCGGTCGCCGGGTGGTATGTCCCAGCTGAACCAAATGCTGAAGCAAGGAACCATTAGCTCCCTGCTTCAGCATTAGTACAGAGTGGAGGAGCAATTGTCGAGGACTACTTTAAGCGCTGAGCCCAGGAAAGCCCTCGACATTACTGTCCATATATGGACAGGGATGTCGAGCTTTCAACTATGGAGTACCCAGCCAGAACAATGCAAGATCTCTGGCCAGAGACTTCTGTCTTGGGAAAGTCCTTGACGTCATTCTGCTCCTAGAGGGAACCCCTGATGTCACTGTCCACATATGGACAGTGACATCAAGGACTTTCCCAAGACAAAAGTCCCCGGCCAGAGCTTGCTTTGCTCTGGCTGGGGACTCCATGTCTGGGGCCACTCCTGGAGTGGAATTCCCTGCCAGAATGTTGCCAATGCTCTAGCAGGAGATTCCGCTCCTGGAGGGAGCCCCTGACGTTACTGTCTATATGGACGGTGACGTCAGGAGTTCCCTCTAGGAGCGGAATCCCCAGCTCCTAGGGGAAACCCCTGACGTCACTGTCCATATATGGACAGTGACGTCAGGTACTCCTCCTGGAGCTGAATTCCCTGCCAGAGCGTTGCCGACGCTCTGGTCGGCGATTCCTCTCCAAGAGGGAAACTCTGACATCACTCTCCATGTATGGACAGTGTCTACTCCTGGAGCGGAATCCCCAGCCACAGAGTGGCTGACTCTCTAGCCGGGGATTCCGTTTCTAGAGGGAACTCCTGACGTCACTGTCCATATTTGGACAGTGATGTCAGGGGCTACTACTGGAGCGAAATCCCCGGCCACAGCCTCCAGCTGTGGATTCGCTCCTAGACGGATCCCCAACGGCGCTATGTACTGTGACTGTGATTTTTACATGATTCGTACTTGATTCACATGCAAATTGTAGTTGCCCTGTGGTCCAGGACCAAGCAAAACTGCCCCTTTAATAGAGGCAGCTATAGTGTCCCTCACAGTGCAACATTCGCTTTAAAGATAAAAAAAAAACCACACATTGGCTCAACATAGGGCATAATCCCCTGGAAAATTAAAATGTGTAGAAGTATTGGCATATCACCCAACTGTCCCGGTTGAGCGGGCAGTCTCGGATTCCATGCGGTGTTCCGGTGTCCCGAGCGCCCAGTGGTATGTCCCAGTGTCAACTGTATCTGCATCCTCAGGACGCAGATACAGTTGAACGCAATACTGAACCAAGGAACCCTTTTATCCCTGTTTCAGCATTACCTTGCTTCCTGTTTCAGCATTTGTACTGAGTGGAGGAGCAGAGGGGACTCCTCCAATTGTCATGGACTCCCCGAACACAGCGCTACTTTAAGCACTGAGCCCGGGAATGTCATTGAGGTCACAGTCTTTATATGGACAAGTTCTCTGGCCAGGGACTTCTTTCTTGGGAAAGCCCTTGACATTACTTTCCATATATGGACAGTGACGTCAGTGGCTCCTCCAGGAGTCGAATCCCCAGCAAGCGCATTGCCGATGCTCTGGTCAGGGATTCCACTTCTGGAGAAGCCCCTGGCTTCATGATCCATATATGGACAGTGACATCGGGGGCTACTCCTGGAGCGGAATCACCTGCCAGAGTGCTTCCAAAGCTCTGGCCAGGGATTCCTCCCCTAGAGGGAACCCCTGACGACACTGTCCATATAGTGCCCATGTACTATCTACATGGGCACCGTGGCACTATCTACAGGGGGCACTGTGGTGCTATCTACATGGGCACTGTGTGTGGCACTATATACGTGGCCACTGGCACTTAATACTGTGTGGGGGCAGTTATGGGCCATTATACTGTATGGGGTAACTGTGGGGGCATTATACTGTATGGAGGTTGCTATGGAGGCATTATACTGTATGGGTCAGCTAAGGGGGCATTAGGCTGTGTGGGGGCAGCTATGGGGCATTATACTGTATGGGGCATATGTGTGGGCACTATACTGAATGGGGGCAGCTAACGGGGCATTAAACTGTATGTGGGCAGCTATGGGGACACTATGCTGTATGGTGGCAGCTATGGGGCATTATACTGTATAGGGGAATTTGTGTGGGCATTATACTGTATGTGGACATCTGTGTGGGCATTATACTGTATGGGGGCACCTGTGTTGGCTTTATACTGTATGGGTGGGTCTATAGGGGCATTATTTGGCATTATATTGTGTGGGAAGCACTATGGGGCATTATATTGTGTGGGGTAGCTATAGGGGCATTATACTGTGTGGGCGGGTGTGTATGGGTGAGAATTGGGTGGGGTTAGAGACGTGGCTTAAAGAAAAAAATTGTCACGCCGCAGTTGTCCCTCTTTGCAATACTTCAAGTTGGGAGGTATGATATTGGTTATGCTCCCGTGGCAATGTCATGCTAGGAGAACGACACCCTAGTAGTCCCTGTAGTACAATCGTATAGTTCGGGGAGCCGCTGGTAACGGGTCTGTCCTGGTATAATTCTATCTCAGCAGGAAATTAATGCTATATAGATCGCAACATGCACAAATTAAAGTAAATGTGCAACTTTGCAAAAAACAACCCTTTAGTAGGCGCTGCTCTTATTTTTTCCTTGTATTAGCCTTAGAATTAAATCTCTATACTCGTCCAAGGTTTTTACCATTTTATTGAGTCGTACGGTGAAATAAGCAACGCGCTTTGGAGACGTACCTGCTCCTTTCTCAGGCAACTTCACATAATACATTATACATTATTATTATGTGAAATTGCCCGAGGAAGAAGCAGCGCCTACCAAAGGGTCATTTTTGGCAAAGTTTATTTGTGCACGTTGCATTCTATATTGCCCACATTGTAACATAACAGTGCCAGATAACATTATCCCATTGCACAGTTAAACACAGTGCTCCCCTAACAGTGAAAGCCACAATTTCAACCACAGACCCAAACACAATGCAAACCACTGTGCCCTATTTAAGTGCCAGCCACAAGGACCCTTTAACCCAACCAAATACAATTGAGTCAGCCGTATGTCAATTACCTCTACTTACATAGATATCAGTGGGCAGGAGCACACAACTATGCCCCTCCCAGACTGGGAAAATGTAAAACTGCCAGTAACAAAGTGATGCGTCATTGAGCCTGATTAGGTATTTAGACCTGTTAACATCATCCATCGTCACTTGTGTTCTGCAGGGGAGCAGTCATCATTGTAACATTATATGATCCAGTTGGAGTATATGTCCTATACTGAGTGTAACTCAGGACAGCACTTCTTTCTTGTTTTGGCCAGCAGAGGCTTTTGCTGTGGCATGGTAGGGGACACCAGGGGATCTCTGTAATAGCACTATTAGGGTAAATGCAACTTTGGAGGTTTGTAGAGCTCTTTGATCCTGGCCAAAAGCGTCATTTTTAGTTTTTGACTGGAGTGCAGCAAACCTTAGAGGTACAAAAAATGTCCATGAATTGTCCTCTTCTGTCAAGTTGTTAAAAAACCCTCTATTCAGTCAGGGTGGGAGACAACCAATATGACCGCCATTACAGATCCTAGAATTTGTGCAAAACTCTTAATTGGCAAATATCAGGGCCGCTTTAATCATAAGGCAAGCATTGCAGCTGTATCAGGCCCCTTGCAGCATGTCATGTGTGATGTGCCCAAGATTTAATGAATTAGCCCAGCCCAGCGGAGGAGCTATGCGCAGACTGGTTTCTAGAGTTAATCTGTGGCAAGTGGTATCTGGGACACTGTATGGGGTTACCTGTGGCAGACAATATGGAGGGAATAATTGGCTGAAAATTTGTGGTTATCTGTGGCGGGCACTCTTGGTAATATCTAAGCCTCCGGCATTGTATGGGGCATCTATGGCTAGCACTCTTGGGACATCTGTAATTGTCACTTTGGTGGCAATCTATGTGGCAGGTAATTGGCTGGACATCTAAAACTTTGACGTGCTTTGTCATTCACTCAAGAAGAAGAGATGCTTCTCTTGACACAGTTTTTCCATTTTCCAATATGTGCATTCTAAACTAAGGTTTGTATAATTTTCCCGTTGCCACATCAAATCTTTCTTATTTAACAATTGCCATCAGATGTTGCTTTTTCACTCATTATGTTTTACACATTATAATCAGATGCTCTACAAATAGTTATCATCACCTCAGGCTTGACATTTCTCTAATCCACTACAATAAGTGACCTGAAATAGACCATTAAAATATATGTGACAATAAACTCCTCCTTCATATAATTTTATTGCAGGGTTCCTTGTATTGTACAGATACAAGTAAAGCACTTAGTCAAGGTCTGTATAATTCAGTGTATAATTCAGCGTATCAATGTGTAACACAAAACTGTTATACTATCTTATATTAATTGTTTTATTTCATAAGAAACAGTCTATAATTATTTTTTGCTACTTTTTCAAATTAATATTGCTCCCCTCAAGGGGAAAGAACAAAGAATGCCACAATTCTGTTTTATCTCAAGGAACCCATCCCTGTTGGTGCAAACAGCTTTTCCTTCTCTAGGTCCTGACACTTGGCACAGCTTTCCACTGTTATTACAACCCAGCTCTAAAAAATGTATTCATTTGAACTTCTTAGGGGTGTCAAGGCCTCTACAAGAGACTTTAACTATCCATGATAGTTAAAGGGGTTGCTCAGTTTAGAAAACCCATTTTCATATACCCTCTTAGAAAATTCTGAGTTAATAGAAGAGGGTCCACTGTTCAGGATCCTCGTCTCTTTGATAGAGTGGAGAGTGGTTACAAAGAGCGTCTCTCGCTCTGGAGGACCTGTGCTGTCCTGCATTACACAGACAACCCATTGATATAAAATGGACACTGTGTAATGCTTAATTTCTCCAGTTGTGGCACTGCAGGGAAACAACCCCTTTAACATGACAGTCGGGTGTGAGAGAACTTACTTGACTAAATTAGTGACTCTGGTTAGCTTCTAAGACTCCCTTTTAAAGTGAGACTGTAATGACAGGGATAGGGAAACAGACAAGTGAGCCCTAATCTACCCGCCACTCAGTCCCTGCCAACTTGCAACGACCCGCCCTAGGCGACGGGGTACAACTGGGCGACGGTCCCTACACTCAGTAAGTGCACGACAGACAACCAGACAAGGAAACACAGAAGAAAGGGAAACGGGGCAGTTGCCCACGGCAACACCGTGAGCAACAAGAGAAGTAAACGAGCCGAGTCAAACCAGTAGAGTACGAGGTGCCAAACGCAGAGCAGGAGAGTAGTGAATAAGCCGAGTCAAACCAGGAGTGTACGAGGTACCAAACGCAGAGCAGAAGAGTAGTCAGTAAGCCAGGGTCATATGAAGCAGGGTCAAATAGTACAGAAGCTGCAGCAGGGCCAGGAAACCAGCAGAGAAGAATCACAAGCAAAGGAGGAACAGGAAAGGCAGGTATAAATAGACAGAGGGCGGGAGCTAGCTCCCTCTGGCCAGGCTGTGATAGGCTCTCCCACTCCTAAGCCTGCCAACCTGAGTGGTGGAAGATGGAGTCAGTCTCACAGACATAGAAGCAGGTGCAGACTGATTACCTATAGGCGTGGATACAGAAGCTGTGCCTGGCAGATCCTTAAAAGTAGCCCCCCTTTTATGTGGGGCCACCGTACCCTTTCTAGATGGACCTGGTTTATTGGGGAAACGAAGGTGGAACCTCCTGACCAATACCCCAGCGTGAACCCAAGTCCTCTCCTCAGGCCTGTATCCTCTCCAATGGACCAGGTACTGGAAGGAGCCTTGGACCATATTGCTGTCCACAATCTTGGCCACCTCGAATTCTACCCCCTCAGGGGTGAGAACGGGGACAGGAGGTTTCCTCGAGGGAGCCAAGGACGGGGAGCAGCGTTTAAGGAGGGAGGCATGAAACACGTCGTGTACTCGAAAAGATGGGGGCAACTCCAGTCAGAAGGAGACAGGATTGAGGACTTCAATGACCTTGTACGGCCCTATAAACCGGGGAGCAAACTTCTTGGACGGGACTTTAAGACGCAAGTTCTTAGACGATAGCCACACCAGATCCCCGACCATAAACAAGGGGTTAGCAGAACGTCTTCTATCTGTCTGAGTTTTTTGTATGCTCTGGGACACCTCTAGGTTCTTCTGAGCCTGGGCCCAGACTGTGCACAGTTCCCGATAAACGACCTCTACCTCGGGATTGTTGGAACTACCAGGTGAAACGGAGGAGAACCGTGGATTAAACCCAAAATTACAGAAAAAGGGGGAGACCCCTGACGAGTTACTGACCCGGTTATTAAGGGAAAATTCGGCGAGGGCAATGAATGAGACCCAATCATATTGACAGACAGAGATAAAACACCTTAAATATTGTTCTAGAGACTGATTAGTCCTCTCGGTTTGGCCATTAGTTTCAGGATGGAAGGCAGAGGAGAAGGACAGATCAATCTCCAACTTTTTACAGAAGGCTCTCCAAAACAAAGAAACAAATTGTACCCCTCTGTCAGAAACAATATTGACAGGGACACCATGGAGACGCAGGATGTGTTTGACAAACAAGGTAGCTAACGTCTTAGCATTGGGTAGTTTTTTGAGGGGCACAAAGGGGCACATCTTACTGAAGCGGTCTACTACAACCCACACCACCGACTTGCCTTGAGATGGAGGCAAATCGGTGATAAAATCCATGGAGATATGGGTCCAAGGTCTCTGGGGAATGGGCAAAGAACATAGTAAGCCCGCTGGTCGGGACCTGGGAGTCTTGGACCTAGCACAAACCTCACAAGCGGCGACGTACACCTTAACGTCTTTAGGCAACCCAGGCCACCAATAGTTTCTGGCAATGAGGTGCTTGGTATTCAGGATGCCTGGATGACCAGATAGTGCGGAGTCATGATTTTCCCTAAGTACCCTTAGCCGGAATTGCAGGGGAACAAACAGCTTGTTCCCAGGAAGGTTCCCGGGAGCTGAACCTTGATCAGCAGCAATTTCAGAGACTAAATCAGAATCAATAGAGGAAATGATTATACCTGGAGGCAAAATACAAGCAGGATCTTCCTCCGAAGGAGGGCTGGCCATGAAGCTACGCAACAGTGCATCAGCCTTAATATTTTTAGACCCAGCCCTATAGGTAACCAAAATATTGAATCTGGTAAAAAATAACGCCCATCGAGCTTGTCTCGGGTTTAGCCTCCGGGCCGATTCTAGGAAAACCAGATTCTTGTGGTCGGTAAGGACCGTTACCTGGTGCCTAGTCCCCTCCAGGAAGTGGCGCCACTCTTCAAATGCCCATTTAATGGCTAAGAGTTTGCGGTTGCCAATATCATAGTTACTCTCAGTGGGCGAAAACTTCCTGGAGAAGTAGGCACAGGGACGGAGATTGGTGAGGGACCTGGTACCCTGGGACAAGACAGCCCCTACTCCCACCTCGGATGCGTCAACCTCCACGATAAATGGCTCCATTTGGTTGGGCTGAACCAACACCGGGGCCGAAATAAAGCACTTCTTAAGGGCCTCAAAAGCCTGGACAGCCTCAGGAGGCCAGTGGACGAGATCAGCACCCTTGCGAGTGAGGTCCATAAGAGGCTTAGCGATGACCGAGAAGTTAGCAATAAATCTCCTGTAATAATTAGCGAACCCCAAGAAGCACTGTAACGCCTTCAGGGAGGCAGGTTGGACCCATTCCGCCACAACCTGGACCTTGGCGGGGTCCATGCGGAATTCATGAGGAGTGAGGATTTGACCCAAAAATGGTATCTCCTGCACCCCAAACACACATTTTTCGGTCTTCGCAAACAGTTTGTTTTCCCGAAGGACCTGGAGCACCTTCCTGACATACTCAATGTGGGAGGACCAGTCCTTGTAAAACACAAGTATGTCATCAAGGTACACTACAAGAAATACCCCCAGGTAATCTCTTAAAATCTCATTTATGAAATTCTGGAAGACCGCGGGAGCATTACACAACCCAAAGGGCATGACGAGGTATTCGAAATGATCTTCGGGCGTGTTAAACGCAGTCTTCCACTCATCCCCCTCTTTGATGCGGATAAGGTTATACGCCCCCCGTAGATCAAACTTAGAGAACCATTGGGCCCCCTGAACCTGATTAAAGAGATCAGGAATCAAAGGAAGGGGATACTGGTTCCTTACAGTGACCTTATTCAAGTTACGGTAGTCAATGCATGGCCTAAGACCACCATCCTTCTTCCCTACGAAGAAGAAGCCAGCACCTACCGGAGAAGTAGAGGGGCGAATGTAACCCTTGGCCAGTCATTCCTGGATATACTCTCTCATGGCTTCACGTTCGGGACAAGAGAGATTAAATATCCTACCCTTAGGGAGCTTAGCTCCTGGTACCAAATCGATAGCGCAATCGTATTCTCTATGAGGAGGTAACACTTCGGAGGCCTCCTTAGAGAAATCATCAGCGAAGTCCTGAACAAACTCAGGTAGCGTGTTCACCTCCTCAGGGGGAGAAATAGAATTAACAGAAAAACATGACGTCAAGCATTCATTACCCCATTTGGTAAGATCCCCAGTATTCCAGTCAAACGTGGGATTATGCAACTGAAACCAGGGAAGGCCTAAAACCAAATCGGACGATAATCCCTGCATCAACAGTACAGAGCACTGCTCCAAATGCATGGAGCCAACAAGGAGTTCAAAAACAGGGGTATGCTGTGTAAAATAACCATTAGCAAGAGGAGTGGAGTCGATACCCACTACCGGGACAGGTTTAGGCAAATCAATCAAAGGCATAGCTAGAGACATAGCAAATTCCACAGACATGATATTAGCAGACGACCCTGAATCCACGAAGGCACTGTCGGTAGCAGACCTACCACCAAAAGAGACCTGAAAGGGAAGCAAGATTTTATTACGTTTCATATTTACGGGAAATACCTGTGCGCCCAAGTGACCTCCCCGATGATCACTTAGGCGCGGAAGTTTTCCGGCTGCTTATTCTTACGCCTAGGACAGGTGTTCACTTGATGCTTGTCATCCCCACAATAGAAGCAGAGACAATTCTTCCTGCGGAACTCTCTACGTTGTTGGGGGGACACGGAGGCCCCAAGTTGCATGGTTACCTCCGAGTCTTCCGTGGAAGAACGAAGCAACGGAACCTCGGGAGGCATCATGGGGGAGTCAGAGGAGAAAACACATAAACGTTCACGTTGTCGTTCCCTGAGACGTCGGTCAAGTCGTACCGCTAAAGCCATAACCTGGTCTAGGGAGTCAGAAGAGGGATAGCTAACTAGCAGGTCTTTCAGGGCGTTAGACAGACCCAACCTAAACTGGCACCTTAAGGCAGGGTCATTCCACCGAGAAGCTACGCACCACTTCCTAAAGTCAGAGCAATACTCCTCAACAGGTCTCTTACCCTGACGTAAGGTCACCAGCTGACTCTCGGCAAAGGCAGTCCTTTCAGTCTCGTCATAAATGAGTCCGAGAGCAGAAAAGAAAAGATCAACGGAGGAAAGTTCAGGGGCGTCAGGAGCCAAGGAGAAGGCCCATTCTTGGGGCCCTTCCTGTAGCCGGGACATAACTATACCCACCCGCTGGCTCTCAGAACCTGAGGAGTGGGGCTTTAAACGAAAATAGAGCCTACAACTCTCCCGAAAGGAGAGAAAAGTCTTCCGGTCCCCTGAGAACTGGTCAGGCAACTTGAGGTGGGTTCAAGAGGTGAGGTGAGGGGCACTACCATGGTAGCATCAGGCTGGTTGACCCTCTGAGCCAGGGCCTGGACCTGTAGGGAGAGACCCTGCATTTGCTGAACCAGGGTCTCAAGGGGGTCCATAGTGGTGCGAGGGACCAGTGTAGAGTAGGTATATTGGCTTGTGATTATGTAATGACAGGGATAGGGAAACAGACAAGTGAGCCCTAATCTACCCGCCACTCAGTCCCTGCCTACTTGCAACGACTCGCCCTAGGCGACGGGGTACAACTGGGCAACGGTCCCTACACTCAGTAAGTGCACGACAGACAACCAGACAAGGAAACACAGAACAAAGGGAAACGGGGCAGTTGCCCACGGCAACACCGTGAGCAACAAGAGAAGTAAACGAGCCGAGTCAAACCAGGAGAGTACGAGGTGCCAAACGCAGAGCAGGAGAGTAGTGAACAAGCCGAGTCAAACCAGGAGTGTACGAGGTACCAAACGCAGAGCAGAAGAGTAGTCAGTAAGCCAGGGTCATATGAAGCAGGGTCAAATAGTACAGAAGCTGCAGCAGGGCCAGGAAACCAGCAGAGAAGAATCACAAGCAAAGGAGGAACAGGAAAGGCAGGTATAAATAGACAGAGGGCGGGAGCTAGCTCCGTCTGGCCAGGCTGTGATAGGCTCTCCCACTCCTAAGCCTGCCATCCTGAGTGGTGGAAGATGGAGTCAGTCTCACAGACATAGAAGCAGGTGCAGACTGATTACCTATCGGCGTGGATACAGAAGCTGTGCCTGGCAGATCCTTAACAGAGACATTACAGGAAGTGTGATTTCCTTTTGGAGGAGATACGCACTATTTGCATATTTTCCCTAAGTAGCATTACCTGAAGTCTTCATGCCTTTCTACTGATTTCCCTTAAGGTTCAGTTCACATGTTGCACAAAAACTGTGGATTTTCCACAACGGAATGTGTTGCGGAAAATCCGCAGTATAATACAGCAACAGAAAACTGGATGAGATAAAAACAAATCTCATCCACACGCTGCATAAATACTGAGTGGAAAAATTTTTCAGAAATTCACATTGGTTCAGAATTTTATTCCGCAGCATGTTAATTGTATTTGCGTAAACGCTGCTCATTTGTTGCGAGTTTTCCCTATTGAATTCAATGGGTAGGTAAATCCCACAACAAATAGTTGTGCCATTTTTTGAGGCAGATTCGCAGCGATTCCAATAGTAGGGTGTGCCCCGAACCCACTTATGTATATATGTTAAGCACCTAATGTTATGTAATGCAACTGTATTTGTAGTAGTATAAAATGTTCTTTTCCATAGAGCACTATATATTTTGTACAGACGGGACTCTGTAAAGGCACATTAGCGTCACAGGCAAGTTATTTTGTGCGGCCCCTTTAAAAAAATAAAAATAGGAGGAGCCTAGTCTTTAAAAAAAAATAATAATGATTTTTTTATACAGTAACAGTTGGTGAGTGATGGAGGAGAGAGATGGAAAGAGAGTGATGCATGTGGGATAAGCAGGAGAGGGAGAAAGAAGTCAGTACAGAGTGGGTGGATTTGCTGAGCTTGGCGTGAGCCGCTGTTGGAATGCCGGGCAGGGTGAGAGCTGCCAGATTGTATAGCTGGGCAGGGTGAGAGATACCAGATTGTATAGCTGAGCAGGGAGAGAGCTGCCAGATTGTATAGCCGGGCAGGGCGATAGCTGCTAGATTGTATAGCCGGGCAGGGCGAGAGCTGCCAGATTGCATAGCCGGGCAAGGTGAGAGCTGCCAGATTATATAGCCGGGCAGGGTGAGAGCTGGCAGTAGATTGCCAGGTAGGGTGCAAGCTACCAAGTTACTGATCCACCAAAAAGACTTTGTATTGCTAGGCTGAATGGCGTATTACCAGCTCAGCACTTCATATGAGAACAAACATCCCCTGCACCACAAGTTTAACTTGGGACTGAACCATTAGCCAACATGATGTCCCGTTCCCACCAGTTATATCAGAAACTGCCAAGTATAGCGCCTATTTATTAGTGAAACCATCAAGCTTATGTACCAAATATTGTAACCGTGAAGATTGTGCCTCTGTTGGAGTAAAGTTCTGTTCAGCATCTTATACTTGTGTCGTCTGAAGTTCTTTCTGTGCAATTTCCTCTGCAGGATAATAACCATCCTAAACCCGCTCCCACCTGTTCTACGCTGCAAAAAACGTAATTCCCATACTTACCCAGAAGTCTGTGTTTCTTCCTCCAGGCCGGTCTCCTGAGATTACATTTCATCCAATGTGACCGCTGCTGCCAATCACAGGCTGTAGCGGTGGTCACATGGGATGAAACATCATCCCAGGAGGCCAGTCTAGATGACGGTCAGGGGGCCGGCCTTATGGGATGACATGTCATCCCATGTGACTGCCGCTCCAAACCACTCACAGGCTGCAGCGGTCTCCTGGGATGAAACGTCATCCCAGGAGGACGGCCTGCTAAATGCTGCAGTTTTCCGCAGCGGACACTCCGGGTGAAAAACTGCACCACAGTTTGGTGCACTTTTTTTGCACGGAATTCCCTGCATCGCACAGGGCGGATATGCCCTGTGTGAACTCAGCCTAAGGGTATATCCACACTCGGCATATATGTTGCAGAGATATCTGCAACTGAAAATCTGTTCCACACATCTAAGTGGGTTTGTTTCTGCAACATGCACATGGATTTCTGCAAGGTTTATTCAGATGTTTGGGACAGTCGCATTAATTTCTGCAACAAATATGTAGCGTGTAAATGTATCCTGAACCAGGGTCCGTTTTAGCATTTTGTCTAAAAAGAAGTTATACTACAGCGTGCAGCGTATGTAAATTACCAGAGAAGAGTTTAGGTGTACTGGTCTGGGCTTCATCTGGGCACTGAGCATGTGCAGGATGCCACTGAACTCATCTCAGGAATCTTCTCCAGTAATTTAGGGTATGTTCACACGGCCTATTTACGGACGTAATTCGGGCGTTTTTGCCCCGATTTACGTCTGAAAATAGTGCCTCAATAGCGTTGACAAACATCTGCCCATTGAAAGCAATGGGCAGACGTTTGTCTGTTCACACGAGGCGTAATTTACGTGCCGCTATCAAAAGACGGCGCGTAAATAGACCCCCGCGTCAAAGAAGTGACCTGTCACTTCTTTGGCCGTAATTGGAGCCCGTAATTGACGCGGCGTTCAAGCGCCTGCACATGCCGTTACGGCTGAAATTACGGGGATGTTTTCAGGCTGAAACATCCCCGTAATTTCAGCCGTAACGGACGCCCTCGTGTGAACATACCCTAACATGCAGCGCACGCTGTATTATAACTTCTTTGAAGACAAAATGCTAAAATCGACAGTTTTGACAGGGTCATGTTTAGTACGCTAAACCTCAGCAGTAAAAGGATATGGTGGTGGTTTCGTGCCCTAAAATCTAGTGACAGTTTCCCTTTAAGGCTGTTGTTTTTGCGGTAGCCTACCTGAAATACGGTGGTAGCATAAGTCATTTATCTTAGGTCGTATTGCACGCTGTATTTCAGAGCATTACGACTTAATTTCTGTTGATGAATGTGTACAAGAAGACAGTACAAAGGCATCAATATTTATTGGCACATTGGTTGGATAATAGTTCACAAAGCCCTATCTTCAGATGATATATGGGTGTTATAGTTCTGTATATTTTTGACTGATTATAAAATCGAGCTTGGTGCACACACGGGTAAAATATTATATCCTGGGTCCCAGTGTGATAGTCATGGCAGTTTTCCCTCATCAAACTCTTGAAATTCCTTATCAATTATGAGAAAGGATTTGAAGATGCAAAATATCTTACTTTATTGTTGTTTTTTCGTCTTTTCACAAAATACCATATTCCAGGGATATGTTCTCCATATGTCATCTATGTCCTCTGCACAAGACAAAGCCTTGTGTACCAGTTTGCTTTATTTTAAGAAAATGTTTATGATTAATCACATATGTGTCAAACAGTAAAAATACTTCAGCTCTCAAAAACGTAGGCCTAATTCACACAGAGTTTTTTGCAGGCAGAAAAAAAAAATCTGATTTTGAATTGCCAGCGTTGTTTGACATTTTTTATCCCTCTTTTTTTTGTGCTGTGAGTTTTTCCTGCCTCCTATTGATTTCAATGGGGTGTCATAGGCAGAAACCGCACGAAGAAAAGTGATTCAGCTTTTTTTTTCAGCCAAAATCCAACTCTGTGTGAACTGACCCTTAAAGTAATTGAAAACTGTGACCTGGGCACTGACTGCTCTATGAATTTACATACAGGACTCTCTATTGACGCATCTTTTTCATAAACACCATCTAAATGAAAGAGCTACAACGACGGCTTTTGGTGTCGTTGTTGAAAAGACTTATGAATGCTCCTGTGCTTAGAGCATCCCGCTGAATACAGCTGGGATAGGAGGAAACTCCGATACCAGCTGTTTAAAGAGGCTCTGTCACCAGATTTTGCAACCCCTATCTCCTATTGCAGCAGATCGGCGCTGCAATGTAGATAAGAGTAACGTTTTGTTTTTTTTAAAACGAGCATTTTTGGCCAAGTTATGACCATTTTTATATTTATGCAAATGAGGCTTTCTAAAGTACAACTGGGCGTGTATTATGTGTGTTACATCTGGGCGTTTTTACTTCTTTTACTAGCCGGGCGTTCTGATGAGAAGTATCATCCACTTCTCTTCACAACGCCCAGCTTCTGGCAGTGCAGACACACAGCGTGTTCTCGAGAGATCACGCTGTGACGTCACTCACTTCCTGCCCCAGGTCCTGCATCGTGTCGGACGAGCGAGGACACATCGGCACCAGAGGCTACATTTGATTCTGCAGCAGCATCGGCGTTTGCAGGTAAGTCGATGTAGCTACTTACCTGCAAACGCTGATGCTGCTGCAGAATCAACTGTAGCCTCTGGTGCCGATGTGTCCTCGCTCGTCCGACACGATGCAGGACCTGGGGAAGTGACGTCACAGCGTGATCTCTCGAGAACACGCTGTGTCTGTGTACTGCCAGAAGCTGGGCGTTGTGAAGAGAAGTGGATGATACTTCTATACACAACGCCCAGCTAGTAAAAGAAGTAAAAACACCCAGATGTAACGAACACAATACACGCCGAGTTGTACTTTTACTTTAAACACGCCCAGTTGTACTTTAGAAAGCCTCATTTACATAAATATAAAAATGGTCATAACTTGGCCAAAAATGCTCGTTTTAAAAAAAACAAAAACTTTACTCTTATCTACATTGCAGCGCCGATCTGCTGCAATAGGAGATAGGGGTTGCAAAATCTGGTGACAGAGCCTCTTTAAACCATTGATCACAACAGTGATCAAAGGGGATTACCCTTTTTGATCGCATCACCGGAAACCTGGTTATGTGATTGGAGACTGGGGGAAATCGCTGCAGTCAGCCCTGGGGACCTAGAAAAGACCCCAGGGCTGTCCTGTTTGTTAGCCTACTGTTCGTGTAGACTATGTGTTGCCCTAACAGGAGCCTGTGCCATAGTGAAACAGCATAATGTATTAGCATACAGGAGTAAGTTAATACATTCTAAGTATAGAATAAAGTTGTTAAAAAGTTATTCCTTCATGAGATTGAAAAAAATGTAACCAAAAGAAACAATAATCAAGAAATATCTACTAAAAAAAGTCATTATTCAGTATTACATTTTGAACTTCATTGGTGACAGGGATCCATGTGGCTGAATACATGTGTGAAATACTATGAAATATTGTAAATAAATGAACCGTGAATGAGAACATCCAAGATCCAGTTTCACCTATTTATAACATACAAGGTATTTTAGAGCATTTATTGACATCTCGCTCTAATTATAACCCATTAACAATATAGAATGATTATTTTTTTCAGTGCACGCCGCAGATGTCATCAGACTAGATGCGTAATCTTGTAATGTATATGGAGTTGGCAATGACAGACTCGCATTAAATAATTTTTCTACAAAAGCCCCTACTTGTTGATTTGGAAACCACTTGTCTTCACTTTTCTGTTATTATGTATTGAAGGCTGATTTTAATGTGTGAACAAAGAATTGTACTCGGCTAGAAACACAGCTGTTTAGAGCTGATGCTGATAACATGGTACATCAAGCTCACGTTCTGCCTTACAATGGTGGGCAGCAGCAAAAATTTCACAGCAAAAGGCTCATCAAATAAAACACTCTTTATCACAATGAGCAACTGACAATCAAACCAAGCAATAGCGTTAGTGCTGATATAACTGAAGATATCGTATTTGTTATTATAACCGTAAACTTTTAGCAACTTAATGAGAAGTTGTCAAACTTTGACAAGTTTTACTCATTGTCTTGTCTGTATCTTGAAACGTGTCGGTTTTGACATGGATTTAAGAGCGGATTCTGTATCGAAATCCACGCTAAAACCAACAATAATCTGCATTCAATGCATGTAAATGAGGTTTCTGCAATAATTCTGTGGCACGGAAAAAAACAGCGAGCACGAGTAGCTGTCTACTTATTCCCACGGATTCCGCACAAAAAAAACAGCTTGTTCTGAAACGCAATTTAGCCCCATTGAATGGAACTAATCCTTGGGGGATCCATGGCACGACACACTTCACATCCATGGCAGAAATCTAAGATGAGCCGCTGATTTCTGCCATGGATTCTGGCAAACTTGACACTTGTGAACATATTATACTAGATATTTTCAAAGATAAACTTCACTAGAAACCTGAAAATGCAGCTATGCATGCTATTCAGCTTAATTTGACCCCAAGTCATATGGGTTTGGAGCTGTTTTTTATCCTAGTTTCCACACCAGAGATTTGATTTAGTGTGTGGACCCCATTAAAGGACATTACAGAACTCAGCATCCAGATGTCTTTAAAGAGAGTCTGTTATGAGGTATTAGGCTAAGGGCTCACACCGCTAGTGAACAATAGATTAAATAAATAGAAACATACCAGTGTTGAAGATCTTAGTGCTTGCATCAGGTGCAGCAGTTGATTGACGGCTCTGCTTGTATTCATCGTCATACAAGCAGAGCCATCAATCAACTGCAGAGAGAAATAGTTGGAGCTCTAGATGCCGGACGCTTCCTGGTTCAGCGGACATGACAACCTAATCTGCATACAGCATGCGGCAGCATTAAACTTTTTTATCCTTTGCAAGTACTAAGATCTTCAACACTAGTGTAGCGCCCACGCCGGCATTCCCCTTTTACCAGCGGCTGCGACCGCAGGACTGTGTCTCTTCACCAGCGTCCCCCTTCCCAGAGACGCCGGCACGCTGCGCTCTCTGTTTTCTCTCCCTGGCTGTCCTACAGGGTGTGTGCGCATGCTCGTGCCAAGCCTTAAAGGTCCAGCGTGCGCACCAGTAAAATTATCCCTAACCTATCCCAGAGCACCCTGGTTTTTAAAAGGAACCCTGCCCCTTCATCTGTGCCTTAGCAATGTTGTGTCTTCCCAGTGTTTGTCATGCAAATGGTTTCCTATCTGTACCCTGTATCCCGTATCCAGTATCTGAGTCCAGTGTCATATCAAGTCCATTGTCCGAGACGACTTCTGTGTTCAAGTCAAGTGTCTGAGGCGACTTCACTATCTGTGTCCGATGTCCTTGCCAAGTCCATTGTCCGAGACGACTTCTGTGTTCAAGTCCAGTATCCGAGACAAGTTCCAATAGTCCAGCACCACCCAGCTTCTGATCGTCCGGCACCAGCTTGCTTCTGATTATCCGGCACAAGCCAGCTACCCAGGTACTTTCTCCCTAGTGACTGTCATGGACATTCTGTTTGACCAACTGCTATCCCGCTACGGCAGAGGGGCCCAGTGGGTCCACATACCCCATAGCCGTGACAACTGGTATGTTCCTACTCCTTTACCCTATAGCTAAGTAGCTGTGTCAGCCATTTGGTAGCCTAAATCTCATCACAGACACCCTTTAAGTATGTCTTGGAGATGGGGCTATTTGATTTAAAGAGAATCTGTCGCCATGTTTACCTCTATTAAAGGAAATGGCAAACACAGGTGATCTAGGAGTTAACAGCTATAGTAGTCTACAACAGGAGCAAATTTCTGGCCTCTACATCAGTGTATAAATGTCGCAGAAATGGATGATGTAACAAATTCAATTTTTACAGAAGGTTGACTTATTTTGGGGAGGCAGAACACTTACAGCGTTACACGTGCACTTAACAGTCTTTGTCAATGAAAATTTATTTAAACTGGTTGGCAGTGATGACTTTCAACCATTTTTAACTCCTGCGCACACAGTCTTCCTGCTAAGCGGCTTCTGCCATGCTTGGCAACTGAGCTGTCAAACAGACTTCTCAGTGGCTTCTGCCCAGCCTGGCAACTCAGCACTGCACACCTTAAACTCGGTAAATCCACCCATATCTCAAAAATAACAGGTCCTCTTTCGGCTTACATTATGTCACATTCCGCAGCAAGAGCCTAGTCACACCTGGAATCTGCGACCAGCGGCAGCTTTACCAGGCGAAATAGGGTTCGGATGACCCCTGTTCTCAATATTCCATAAATGTCAAAGTTGGGAATAACGCTTTAACCAATATGCCTGAATACACAGCCATATTACTATCAATCACACATGGTAAGCGCTTTCATATAAACTGCTAAACGATTACTTTGAAATCCTAAAAGTAGCATTTATTATATAAAAAAAAGTTTTGAGCTCCAGGAACTGTTTTATTCATTACACAATCAGCAACATCATTGAAACTACAATTTAAGGTCACTGCGCTCTTGGCAGGAACTTTACATTGTGGCTCTGGCTTTAACCAGCAAATGGAAAAGATCATTAGGATCAGCTAAAGAATCTGAATTTGTAGGACAGTGTCAATGAAAGGTATTACTTGAGGTTAGAAGTCTTTGGACAAGTATTTGTACATTCTAGCAAACGAGTTTACCCATTGGAAGCAATTTACTACCTTGTCCCTATAAATAATGAAACATTTTACATATTATAAGTTATACTGTTTCTTTGGCCAATTAAAAGACAGATAATCCTAATATATATTTTGGTGAACACATATGAGACACTGAAAACATTCACAAATATATATGAAACAGCTCAAGCAGCTAACCAGAATTGAAGATGTTTGAGATAACATTGTCATCGTAGGGGGAGATATTTATCTGCACACAGCAGACATCCTGTCCAGTAAACCACTGAAGTGCACTGCGACTGGACTCTCATCATCCTGGAATGGCTGATAATGTACAGTACAGTCGCTTGATAGCATCAAGCTTAAGACAAACTCAAGATTTCAAGTTCAAGTAGGGGATGAATAGTGTGTATACACTGTATTAATATGCTGTTTGTCTAAGGACGAATGTGTTTATGTTTAGTTTCTATGTTAATACTAGTATTGAACATTTTGGTTTATATCAGGCACAAAAAGGACACAAACCAGAAATGTGGTACCTATAGTGAGATGTAGGAACACCGACTGAAATCCACATTCATGGCATCAATTGGTTTGTATAAATGTCCCTGAGGTTCCTCATGGACCCCCTTCTACGGCACATATATGTCCTAATAGAGCATATGCACAGGGGATTTTAAAGGGTAATTAAACTTTCAAAAAACTTCTGACGTGTCATAGTGACACGTCAGACGTTTTGATTGGTGCGGGTCTCAGTGCTCGGATCCCCACCGTTCAAAACTTCTTACATGTCACTATGACATGTCAGGAGTTTATTGAAAGTTTAGTTACCCTTTAAGATTGGACAACCACTTTGATTCTTTTCCTAGGCACATTGTGACACACTAAATTGAAATATTTTTTAAACCTACACGTGTCCACCCTTAAGTTTTCTTTAAAAATCGAATGCAATTTTGCGCCATCCAGTACAAAAAGTACACGTTAAACATATACCATTTTTTGTAACATGAGAGTCTATGGGCGACTAATGGCAAAAGGATGGCATCCGTCAGAGACATCCGTCACAGCTATCAAGTAAAAAAAATGTTAAACGTATAATATTTTTTCTAACATGGGTTTCGATGAGCAACGGACAAATGGCATCCATCGGAGGAATATGTTTTATTAAAATGTGTACTTAACATCTTGCACCATACATCTCGGGATATGTCGGCTTTAGAGAAGGACATATCTAAACCAGAATAAGAAACAAGTCACGACCAGGTGTTTGAAAAAATACAAATAATCTTTATTAAAGTCAATTAGACACATGGAGACAACATATAACACTTAGACATAATAAAATGCCATGGACCCTCGAACACAAACGGAATCCGAACGTAAAAGCAGAGTAGCCCCCCAGAAGTAAAAATGGTCTGACAAAACCTATATATAGCTAAAGTGCATACATACATATTGATAAGCAGGTACTAGGCATGGTACGCTTTGCACAGATGAACACACAAATAAGTATAGAGAATATATATAAGGTACAATCTAAGTAAAAACGACATGTAAAGTAGTATACCTACACCTGCGTATAAGAGGATAAATAGGAGATCAAGACCAGGAGGGGGACCTCTGCTTAACCCAACGCGCGTTTCGCTGGTGCTTCGTCAGGGGTTCAACCCCTGACGAAGCACCAGCGAAACGCGCGTTGGGTTAAGCAGAGGTCCCCCTCCTGGTCTTGATCTCCTATTTATCCTCTTATACGCAGGTGTAGGTATACTACTTTACATGTCGTTTTTACTTAGATTGTACCTTATATATATTCTCTATACTTATTTGTGTGTTCATCTGTGCAAAGCGTACCATGCCTAGTACCTGCTTATCAATATGTATGTATGCACTTTAGCTATATATAGGTTTTGTCAGACCATTTTTACTTCTGGGGGGCTACTCTGCTTTTACGTTCGGATTCCGTTTGTGTTCGAGGGTCCATGGCATTTTATTATGTCTAAGTGTTATATGTTGTCTCCATGTGTCTAATTGACTTTAATAAAGATTATTTGTATTTTTTCAAACACCTGGTCGTGACTTGTTTCTTATTCTGGTTTAGTTTTAATTAGTCACTAGGACCACTAGTATCATTCGGGGCATTAGTCGGTTTGTTAGAAGGACATATCTGTAGCTTTCTTACAAAACCTCCTCAGAAGGGAACTACCAGTACTCTATATACTAATATAGCATGTAATAATACATGCTTGAAGTGTAGACAAGAGACTAGACTATATTATTCCCGCAGATTCCAGTTAAAAAAATGTATATGTTAAACGTATATTTTTATATATCGCAGCCTCTGCGGGATGAATGCCACTGCATGGCATTACTCACTGGCATCCATAAAATGGATGGGTAATGAGCATTTCATCCATTAAACTGATGCCGTTATAGTCTATGGGTGACGGATGCCTTAAACGGATGCCTAACAGTGGCATCGTTACTCTTAGGCTATTATGGTAAAGGATACGTCATGAAAAGTGTCATGAGCGTTCATGATGTATTAAACAGATACAATTAAAGGCTATAAGTGACGGATGCCACTGTTCGACATCCGTCACAGCCTACATTTAACATATATATGAGAAAAAACTTGATGTGAACAGCTCTAAGTAGTACTTACTTCACTATGGAATCCCCTATGATGATTTCTCCTACATATAGTGAGTGCTTGGGTCGCCCAACAACCAAAGATGGCTATGTCGCCCTGCCTGCATTGCAGGTAATGAAAGTAAGTGTGGCCGCATTGCGACCAGCAGGTTTGCATTGAATTATTTGTTGTGTTGTGGCCACGGCAATTTTTTTTTGTCTTTGTCCCAAAATAAAGGGTTGATGGGAATGGTTTCTTAAGCTCCCTAAAAGGAAAATCCATCCTACAGATATCTTTTGACATGTCATAGAGACATGCGAAATGATCCCATTGGTGAAATCTATGAACGTAAACTTCTGCAATTTGTGAAACCATAGAGAGCCTCAACCCCTTTGGCTTTGCTTATAGGTTTCTGCTACCGGAGATTTCTGACGCAACATTCTAAGTAAAATTCCATAAGAGCAGTATTTTCCTGCTTAAAATAACTCTGTAAGGCTATGTTCACAAGGAGTATTTTGGGGGAGGAATATCTGCCTCACAATTCCGTTTGGAACTTTGAGGCAGATATTCCTCTCCCTGCACGCCGATTTTCGCGGCAATTATCGCGCCGTTTTTCGCCCGCGGCCATTGAGCGCCGCAGGCATAAAACAGCGAGAAAAACGCTTTCTCCTGCCTCCCATTGAAGTCAATGGGAGGTCAGAGGCTGAAGCGCCCGAAGATAGGGCATGTCGCTTCTTTTTCCCGCGAGGCAGTTTTACTGCTCGGGGGAAAAAGACGCCGACGCCTCCCATTGAAATCAATGGGAGGCGTTCTCGGGCTGTTTTTGCCGAGTTTTGCGACGCGGTTTCCGCGTCAAAAAACTCGGCAAAATACCTCGTGTGAACATAGCCTAAGAGTTTTGCATTAACAGATATCTCTGAATGGACCCAAAGGAGCTTTGGTTATCTACTGAGTACTTGCAGATATTTTGTTCATTCTGGAATTTGGTGGCTTCCCAAGCTAATGGACACTTCCAATAAAATCTTCCCATATGTTTGGTCTTATTTTCCCTTTAAGGTTTTTAATAACATAGTGGTTATTTTTTTGTATATGATGCAACTTTTTTAATTTTGAAATTTACCATATTAGAATTTAACTTACAGAAGATCCTTGCCAGATGATAAACTTATATATTTGAATGACTGATTCATATTGAAATACTAAAAGTGTGAAACGAAATTTGACAATATAGGGAACAAACAGTTCAGTTACTTCCCCCCCCCCCCACAGCCCTCCCTCCATTGGGTGCCTGGACTCAGTTAATGCTTGAGCCTTTCACTATTTAAAAAAAAAAATTAATCTAATTTGTGGAAAAAATAATAATTTCACCATGTCTTCAGCATTCTCTTACTCACTTCCAATCTATTTGCTTTTCTTAGATTTATATTATATTTACACATACCTAGACTTTCCAACAATTTTTTGGGGTAAATATTTTTAATGATATCTGAACCACATATAAGCGCCAATGGAATAGGATGAGCAAAAGCTATCCTGTCCATCCTATTATACGTTAAGGTGAGGGCTGCCATATTTTAGACTCCTTTTACATGACTGTTTTTAGATTTAAAAACAGGATAGGAATGTGAGTCAATGGAGAGAGGTAACATTCCCTGAAGAAATATGAGGCAATGTTTCCCCTCTCCCTTGAGGTTAAGGATCTCCCGTAAGTGATGTAAAAAGGGCCATATAGACATTAGATTGTCAGCAGATATAAGGAATGCAATATCTAAACTTCTGTCTACAGTCATATAAGAAACTGCATCGTGACTTTTCGCTACCAATTGTTGATTTTTATAAATATTTACAAATCCGGCATGCCCTATATAACAAGGATTATAGGACACCCATTCTTCCAATTAGCATGTTTCGCTTCTTCGCTTCAACCAAGTCTTCCCTGAAAGGGATTTCGCTATATTATTACTCTCTAGTACATCTGTGCATGTAGGCGAAACCTTCTTACATTGTTTAAAGGGACCAATAGTTAAACATTAGTGTTTCTCTAAATGACTGCTACCGAGTCATTAAGACTTAAAAATATCCAAGGGAGCCAGCCACTAGAAGGGTTCTCCTCAGATACCTCACAAAAACGCACATAGCAAAAATTATTACTTGTACCCTCCTTTTTGCTGGAGAGGCTATGGCTCTCATGGAACTTGCATGCATCTTTGATGGGATTGTCCATTAGTAAATAGTTTCCGGAAAGCGTTGTTTTTGCTCATTGCTGACAAAACGGTTATCTTCATGCCATTTTAATCCTGCATTGGCGCTCTATTTCTTAGGGATGAGTGATTTCCCACGCATCTCCATGTACCTATAGGTCAGGTTATTCTGGCCACGACACTAATTATTGCCAGAATGTGAAAGTCCAGTTCTGCGTTGACACCTACAGAACTCACCCACACGGAGCAGCTGTGGTACGATATGGAACATCTATTGGCACAGCGCTCCCACTCTGTGGTGCGGTTCATTAATAAGTGGTCCCTTTGGTCTATATACTATAATCGCACTCACGCTCTACATTAACAGAATGCTTCTGCATTTATTCCCCATTGATTATTGCTATGTGAAGTTGTGATTTGGAGATGCTTTGCACTCTTGGTCTAGCCATAACTCATACATGTACCATTGCGTTACAACCCCCCTACAGCTGGACTCTTTGCTATATTCAATTTACTTGCATACTAACTCTCTGGCTACAGCTTCTTGCGAATGGTTAACTGTTGTCTAATGACTATATATCTAGCAACATCTGTAAAGTTATGCTTTATCGTGCTTCACAACTGTTCTTTGACATGAGACTTTTGTTTTCTGTTTTCTTAACTCAATGTTTCTTTGTGGGTATGACTATGTGATATCCGATCAAGACAACACTATGATCTTTTCTTTGTAAAGCCAAGTTGTTTTTTCTGATATTTTACCGTGAATTCCTTGAATTCTAAAATGCTTGTCCTGCTTTAATCTCTAATAAACCTTCCTATTTATTAAAAAATATCAAAATCTATAATAAAATAAAATTTTAAACTTTTCTTAGAGTATAAATATAAGAATATTACTGATAAATGCAGAGCAGAATTATAACATACCTCTGAATTTTATTATCCAGTTTTCCCAAGAAAGTAAAAGTCTGTGTTTTTATTTAATTTCATCTCAGATTATTCATCATTCACCATTTTATAAATAGGTCTTTAGAAAGTATGAAAATATATTTTTTCTTAGTGCGTGATAACATCACTATGAATCTCAATGGCTCTTAATTTTCAGTTATATCACCGGTTTGGAAATGTTGTGCATTTCCGATTATATCTTTTACTTGGAGATTAAATCCTCCTGGTGTAATATTTTAATGATAATGATAATTCAGTAGTTGAATAGAATTAAATCATCAGTGCAATCAACTTGTTAATCACATTGTATGTGTACCTCACACCTACTTAAGTATGGAAAAATACATTTATGAATGGTAGAAATTCTGCACTTGATTGTTTTTTGTATAGATTAAAACCTATATTTCCATTTTATGGAAAGACAAGATATTCATAGTAGAGTTTCAATTATCCATTGTAAAAAAAAAACCACATAATTAAAGGAGATGTCTGGTTTATAAAAACCGATTTTCAAATACGCGAATAGAGATTTATAAGTTAAGTGGAGTCCACCATTCAGGAGCCTCTTTACAAGCCAGAACAGAAAGTGTATACAAAAAGTGTCTCTTCTGGAGGACCCCACATGTCAATACACTCCACCCACTGTGGAGGCGCTGTAGGAAAACTGAACACTTGCTGCTAAAGATCCCTGCTGATTGCTAGGGTCCTAGCAGCAGGACACCCTGTGATCATCTTATTTACAGGGGACCCTTCTCACAAAAAGGGATCATCCAAGTGGATGTAATTTGTGTTAATTACAGTGCACTTTTATGAAGATGATATGTGAAATTATGGGTGTGTTGTCCTGTTTCATTGCAAAAATGTTTGTTTAGTCCTACACTTATACATATATATATATATATATATATATATATATATATACACACATATATTTAAGTATATATTATCATTGCCAGTGACATAGCTATAGGGGGTGCAGCAGTAGCAGTCGCACCCTGGCCCTGGCACTTGAGGGGGGTCCAAAGGACCTTCTGGCTTATAAGAAGACACCAGTAATATTAATGTCACGATAGGTAGGGACCCATTCACAGATTTTGCCCGAGGGGCCCAGGAGCAAGTCACGCCTCTAATCATTTGGTCTGGATCGTACATTAGATTGAAATTTTATACATTCCAAGCTGCTTTAATGAGTGATGTGTAATGAATCTTATTAACTACCACTTTTAGGCTGGGTTCCTATGTCGTGGACAAAATGCACAATCGTGTGAAAATGGCGTGGTATCTCACAATTGGCGACAAAAAAATAATTTTGACTGTGACATGACAACCCAGCCATAGATAGTTGTGTACTTATAGAGAAAATAATATTGACAAGAATTTTGTTTTAGCACAAAAAAAGAAATATAATTAGCTTATTCCACCTAGTAAATTAATCTGCATTCCAACTCATACCAATCTTCTGTTTTTCAAAAAATTTCAACAATACAGTTATTTTTTTCCAGTCCTTTTTGCACAAAATTTATTTACAATGTTTACATAAATGTTCCATGATGGGACTATGGAAAAATGGATGCATGACTGATGCCTTGCTGAGAAATAAAGTCAATGTATTAAAAATAAATCTTCCACAGTTCTTGCTTTTGAGCTGTATGACACAGGAAGTTATGCACATATTGGTTGATGTTGCTGCTGAATGGGGACACTGATGCTCTGTTGTGACAATTATGCTCCATACACATTGCCTTTTGGTTTCCATGCCTCATCCTACCAGTCTCCTTAAGACACTGCCTGCAACAGCTGATTAATCATTGTTGATGACTGCAGTTTTTCCCATCCTTCCCGATTTACATCTGTTCAGGCCAATTCAAATATGGTGAGTAAATGAATTAGACATGCAAATTCAAGCCCCAGGCTAGAGAGAAAGAGACAGGGAGACAAAAAAAAAAAAAAAAATCGAAAGACAAAGCTGCAGAGAAAAAGCGCATGGCTGAAATCCTTGGTTCGAAGAAAAAAATCTTCTGCCTGACATACTTATTGTAATGCTTTAAAATGACCTGCAAATGAGGACTTTCTGTCATCTGCAGGGTAACTGTAAGGCTTTATTTTCTTTAAGTAAGGAGGCTTCTGGAGGAAGTGAAGAGCTATGGAAACAACACACATAGTGTGGAAAAATTTCACATTTTTTTAAAAAAATCTATAAGAAACAACATAATATGGTTAACAGTATAATATCATTTACAATATTTCACTCTTTGTTCTCTTAATGTCTTATATATGTATTTATTGTGTCCCCAAACTTGATTTCAGCTTCTTGTTTCAGCTTTTTCGGACGTCCGCGTGTCAAAAACTGTCATGGTCCGACATGGACTCCAAGAGTGGAACACCACTGTTGTGGCAGAAACATAGTACGTGACATTTTTGTCATTGCAGACAACACATATTCCCTTAAATTACTGAGCATGGATGTCCATTACATGCCCACTCATCGTTGGATCTCCTGTATTAAGTACTGAGGGGCTAGGTGCTGACATCGGCATTCCAGGGTGATGTGGTCCCCCGTGCATCATCATCGCTGGGTGGTGATGGTGTCCAGGAATGTAGGTATGCACAGACGGCCCATGACGCAGCTGAGCGTGATGTAAGGGCATCTGCGATGGAGGATAACTTGGCTGTCCCATACTCATACCCATCGGACCAGTCGAAGATATGTAATTCCCTGGCATACCTTGCAGTCCTAGGAAAGATATGAAGAGTAAAATATTGGCCAAGAACACTAATAGTATGTAACAAACCTATATAGTACACTGCATGGTAAAAACAGTGGCAAGATATTGGGCTCTTTTTGTTTTACAAGCCGAGATTGCTTATAATGATAATCTGGGGGTGCAGCTTAGGGGAGGGGTTTTGGGGATGCCAACAAACCTCTCTGCCTTAGCCAGGGTATTTAGATACAGGTCTAGGGCATCAAATTGACTCTTTGCCCCAGGTAAAGCCTAGTTATGACTATGTGATACTCCTCAGCAGGGCTTGAAGGTAGAATAGAAAAGTAGTTGTTAAGTAAAATATTGTTATAAAATAGAATGCATTAAGAATGGCTGTTAAATGGGAGAATTTTTTTTTCCCTTTCATACATGCAGGAAATCAATAACTGTTAGCAATTAATTCCTTCCTTGTGATCATGAACGTTTAAAATAAATCAGACTACAAACTCAGTCAAGCTTTCACTAAATTTGAGAACAATGAGGAAACGGAACGTAAAACAATAGCCCCCCTGCTTTCCGTGGGCCTCTGCCTTCTGCATGGTTTGCTATAGTTGATGAAAACTGACAGGTGTATTGTCTCAGAGAGCTATAAGCTCCATAATCATCAAGGGTGAAAGGCATAACGCTATTTCTAAGTAGGTTCAATTGGCTTTAGTTCTAAGTAATGTTGCAGCGTGAACACCTTGGATTCAGGTCTCAGGGCTCCAGCAATGAAAGGCTGCTTAATCTAGCCTAAAGGAACGCTTTTTTTTTTCTTCTAAACTATGGAACATTGCTCAGAAAATATACCATATCCGCTGGTCTTTAATCAAATGTGATAATATTTTTCATAATATCCTATTAATTTAATTGGTTATGAAGCATAGCATACATCATTTAAATTTAATTGACCCAGAAATTAAGAAACAATATTTAGATTAACTAAGCTGGAAATGTTCAGGATGTGTGAGAGAGGCTGGTGCCTTCCCAGGCAGTTTTCTTAGCTTCATCTTTGATTCGGAAATCTAAGGGACACAATTAGTAATAGACCACAGCAGCTTTTCTACGCAGAACAATAACCGAAAATCAAGATTGGGTCTATCCTCTTCTACATTCCTTTATAGAGAATAATATTTTTGCTGCTGAAAAAAAATACAAAGCAAGATTGTGGCCGTTTTTCCCCCTCTCTAGACTTCACTAGGCCTGCCGCTGAAGATTGCATTAATTATCTCTATTTTTGTATACTGAATGAGTCAAATCCATTTGTCACACTGCAAGTGATGGCATACTTAATTTGGATATAGTCAATTAGTCCAGGCAAAGCTGCAGAACCTGCTGTGCACACCTCTATTTTGTATTCTTTTACTTTCCCTTTTCCACACGTAATCCTATTATACAGGATGGACAAAGAGAGGCAAAGTGGAAATTCAAAGTTTTCCTGTGTGGGATCTTAAATAGCGCTAGGAATTTTTGTAGTAAGATGGTACTTATTTTGCTTGAAGAAGCCCATGTTTGTATATTGGTGTCTTGCAGGTTAGCGAAGAAGTGTAACTCATGCATCAACTGTGGTTAGACAGATTTATGACACTTTGGGGACATGCTCTTTCCTCTCCTTGCACTGCTGCAGACTGCTTACATTTTGCAAATCAGTCTGTTGCTATGGAAACCCACTCCCCCCCCCCCCCTACTGCCTATTTCTTGTTTAGTCATGTGGTCACTACTGTATAATAACACAAGAGTACATTGACAATATGCAGTACTATGTGCGTGAGATGAATGAAAGAAAATCAGCAAGAAGCAAAACAGGATACCCAGATTTTTGGGAAAAGGAATGAACAAGCATGGAGCTATGGGCAGGGAGAACACAAATAAGGAAAATCCACAGTACAAAAAAAAATAAACAACTCCTTGAGCAACGTAGACAGAGCATCCGTCCCCTGTTGTACTTACTTCCCCCTTGCTTTGCCATTGGTTAACTAGTTGATGGTTACATGTAGTGCCATTGCCCCTCCATGCCCATATTCATGCCCATTCCACTCATAGGTCCTAAAAGGGAGATAAAAATCCAAGAAGATGCCAGAAGATCAGAGAAGTGAACAGAGAAACCAAAGAGCCCATATCAAAAACCAACCCCAAAGAAATCAAGATGAAGTAAAGCACCCAGATTGTAGCCATATTATGATTTGCAGATAGGTAAAGATATAGCAAAAGTTTTAAAAGCTCAAACTAAACATTTACCTTTTTGTACAAAAAAAATGGCAAAACAAAAAAATATATATATACCTGGCGCTCTGATTCCCATGTGTTGCTGACCATCCATTACAAAACCGCTCATTGGTTGTCCTTCGGTATTATAAGGTGTTCCTTGACTTACTGAAATGTACAATATAATAACGGTTATGATGTAATATTAGCATGATATAGAAAACACAATTCAATATGTTCTAAAGAACAAAATGACCAATAGATGTAATAATGTACATTTCCAGCTTTCTCTCAGCAGCCAATATTAGCATATTACACTTAATACTAGACAAGTAGTCAAGAAAGAAGTCCACCACCATATTTCTGGACCAGCATGCCAATATTTAGGTAATGTTGATAACCCTTGACTGGAACCAAGAGTATCCAACATGGTTAATACAGATTTAGAATTCTCAAAGAAACTTAGAACGAGAAACCTAGACATTTTCTTATAAAGCAACATACATTTTAGTTGAACACTACAAGCTGACTTTAAAGTTAAATGTCTGGAGGTTGTTAAGGTACAAAAAAAAAAAACTACCTCATCGAATATCTTTGAACTTTACCGAGTCCCATAAGGGATACTGACCCTTTTACCCTTTTGACAGGTAATAAAGTTTACAGCAATTCCACACCAAGCCATGCACCAGGGAGTGGTCAAAGTAGCAGAAAGTATAGCTGAGGAGAAAAACTAATACAAAAAGTAAAAATATGTAGCAATTTTCTTTTTAGTAGAATAGAAACAATTATTGTACTATTAAAAATAGTACAATGTCCGTTCCATATCCTTTTTCTATTTTTTTCTACTCCCGGCATTTTATTTATTTACCAGGTACTGGACCTCCCGGTGAATGGCTTGAGGATGGTTTTCGCCTGCGTGACTTGAAAACAGTTACTATTGAGGACTTGCCTGCTCGATTGGACTGGTCTATCATAGGCTGGACTATTCTTCTTCTAGCATTTATAAACCTAGAAAAGACAACAAAACACATTGTGGTTATTGGGGTACTTACAAATTGTAGTCGAGTCTACAATGTAATGTTGGGGTTATGACCATCACAAAGTTTGAGGCTGACTAGTTTAGTCAGATGTTCAACATGCTGGGTTAAGCAGTCAGAAACCTGTGTAACCCCTTCTGACCTTCTAGAGTACAAGCTGGGGCTTCTGAGTTGATTTATGTTTGTCAGCTTTTACCACAGTTGGACTTTTCCATTTAAGCTTTCCACGAGGGAATTAGCCAGGTTTGCTTAAAAAACAATATGTGTACCATTCTAGTTCCAATTCTATGAGGGAAAAAAAAAATCACAAATCTCATGGAAGGGTGAAGCCTAATACAATAAGCCTAGCAAGCCGACCCATATCTTTTGTTTTGTGACGAATTCACAACTTTTATTAAAATCCCCTTTTTCTTTGGAGTTTAATTCTATTTTAATGCCCACTATTAAGATAATGAACCTTGATGGCAGTATCCCATCAAATGAGAGAATGTCTGGAGTTTTATCACCATTTGCTCACACTGCTGGGGAGTTTAGAACAAGGCATTCAGCTTATAGAGACTATTTTTTCCTTTGGTTTATTCAAAGAGTGGGGTCAGAACAAGGTCAATGCCATAGACCATTTGCTCTTATAATCCGATTTTCTTCAGAACTCACGAAAGGTCAAAAAATATAAGGTCAGTCATTGACCAACTACAATTATAGTAATTTATCACCAGCCAACATTTTGCCTTTTAGTTTAGTTTATTAAAATACACAAAAATATTTTCTTTTGTATTAATTTGTATTTTGTATTTTTTTTAGGTGTGCATATAAAAGAAGTTTTCATGTTTTTTCCCTAGTCAATTAGCATTAACTGAAAATATAATATCACCGATGACATGTGCCGATTCCCAAAATGCGAAATTTTATTGCATCAGGATAATACACATTGTAAACACAAAAATTAAATTAAAATATGAGCACACCGGGACTATGTAGTTACAAAATTCCTCTTTATTCTATTTTAATAACCTTCATGAAGCAAAGACGCCGGGAGAACTTGGGAAATGAAAACCCCCCGTCAACTGTCTTCCTTGATTGTCCAATTAAACATTATTTAATGAATGTTGGTAGGTTACACAGGCAACAATCTTTTTCAATATTAAATGTCATAAAAGTAATAATAAAAAAAAGAAATAAACAAACCTATTGTTACAGAAAGCCTCTTTGACCTTCACTTTAGAGTGCATATATCCCACCCTTTGTGATATACACAAATTTCTGAATACCTTCCCTAGCAGGAGGTCTGGGCATAAACACTTTCCCGTGGCCTCGTCAGACTGGGGTCCACTTGCCATTGTTCCCTAGCTGCAGCTCCACAGAACTTTGCAATTGGCGCAACTGTCTTTTTCTGTTAACTCTCATTCATTAGACACAGCAAATGAAAAAGTTTTAATTAAATTGTACTTTGGAGAGTATAGATGGATTTTTATATATATATATATATATATATATATATATATATATATATATATAATATAATACAACAATTATAATAAATTGTTACTTTTTTTGTTACTATTTTTTATTACTTTTATTTTTGCTGACATACAAAATTGTGGATTGTGGACAATTTTGTGCGCAAAACATAAATTTCTTGTATGCCTTAAGGCTGCTTTTGCTTTAAGGCTGCATTTAAGAGAGAAGAACTAAACTTTTCTTTCTCTGTAGTAATAAAATGGCATTCTTGCCCCTCCCAGAAGAAGTCAAACTGAGGTCAGCATCCTATCCTCATTTCTGTTTAAATAAACTGGTCCAGCTGTTTGTTTCCAAAATGGCCTCTGACCTTTCCCCTCATCTTTATGCTTTTGTAATAGAAAGCTTTACTTGCACACCAGTTGTGGCTCCAAACAATTGTCTAAATGATCTACAAATTTGGCAGAGTTGCCATAGTGCATGTGGTCATTATTTGGTAATAGAAACGGGAAACCTCTCTGTCTCTCTATTGTTCTAGCCGTAGACCATCTCACCTTCATGGCTCCCCATAAAATGCTTCACTAATGTGCCAATTCAACAGTAATTGTGAGTAGACATAAGCAAATTTCCAGAAATATTTTTCATGTCTGTTTTGGTCAAATCGGCCGATTCGATTTAGTCTGAACAAATTTTCCGTGAATCGAAAGTGCACCCATTGCTCTGAAAACTTGTGTTTGACTCTCTGATGTCTTCAACCAGTAGAATTTATTGGTTGGGCTTTTCGTAGTGGATATGAGTTATCCCCCTGTACCTCTAATGATTGGCTGTGACAGAGGGAGAGATAACCACAGTGCATTTTGGGAAGGCTGTCTGCATGCCATTAAAGGGAAGTACTCCTGAGGTCATCCCACGGTGAAACACATGTTGGGTGTGTTATCCCTTGGTCTGTGTGTTCCACTTCTCCTGTATCTAGGTATTTGATTGGCTTATTGTATGCACTTTGCACTTTATACTTAACTGCAGTCCTAGTAGATGTATGTCGCTTACATCGATTGTAGCATTTGCATTTTCCATTTTCTATTTGTACTGTATTTGAATAATTATAGACCTTGGGGTTAATCCTTCATTGTGGGTATGTTTACATGTTCATGTATTTTTATCTATTTATATGTAACAATAAAGTTTTCATTGAATTTATAATTATTTTGTGAGTGTTGCTGTAATTTAGTAGGAGGTAGTTAATATTCGGACAGCACCTGTTTTCCTTTTTGGAGCTAGTATAAACCCCTTTCTCGTAGATGGTAGTTCCTTTTTCTATGCTGAAAAATGGTCGGCTGGCGCTCATCGGCAGACCATAATTTTGTCGCAAATCCAAAACTTGGGAAATTCAGACCGAATTTGATTAGTATAGAATTGATTAGCTAATTCTGATACATAGATGACAATTAATGTAGTCCCTTACATGTGATTAAAATAAAAAGTAGGGGACACGTTATTAATTGGAAATAGTGGACCCTCTATCTATCTATCTATCTATCTATCTATCTAGAAATATACCAAGTCCAGCCGCACCGGCAGCGTGTGGGTGCAAGCTCTGAGGGACAGACCAAGTCCCAGATACACAGAAGTCAAAAAATGAGCAGCAACTCCAATCGTAAGGGTGAAAAAAGTGGGTACTTTTATTGCCCGTGCAACGTTTCAGCTCCGTTCACTGGAGCCTTTCTCAAGCCTTTCTCAGCTTGAGAAAGGCTCCAGTGAACGGAGCTGAAACGTTGCACGGGCAATAAAAGTACCCACTTTTTTCACCCTTACGATTGGAGTTGCTGCTCATTTTTTGACATCTATCTATCTATCTATATCTATCAATCAATCAATCTATCTATGTTCTTGTACCTGTATACAAGTTTTTTAATTTTGTTGGAATGTGCTGTGCAAACTTTTGTTGTGTTTATGTGATTCATATATGTGGGGTTAGTGACTGCCTCAATTTTTGTTCTTGCAATCCTCCCATTCTGCCCTGGGTGATTTTAATGCTGGTTCCTACCATCCCCATATATATATATATATATATATATATATATATATATATATATATATATATATATGTAGGCTTAGTCCCAGTTCTGGGTGTATGTGCAGAGTAGGTCCCCACCTTATAGAGGTCGTCTTGTCGTGGCAGGTGGGCAAACACTTTTTGATCAAAATGTGCACTAAGAACCTCCCTTTTGTAAGTAGATTTAGCAGTAATGCATATTTATTTATATTTAGTGGTTTAGGTTACATTAGTGTTCGCAGTGTGCTGTCGCCATTTTTTTGTCTATCTATCTATCTATCTATCTATCTATCTATCTATCTATCTGCAGTTGCCTAGTACCTAATATATTTCATTGCATCTCTGAATTGTATTTGGTAGGCTCAAGTTGTAAAAACCGAATCCAAGTATAAGTGTTGTTATCTTCTCTCCCATAAGTTTGAACTGCAAATCATCCAGCTCAGTAACTGGAAATGCACCCACGTTAAGTTCAGGGTGGACAATGGAGTAGGAGGAACTAGGAGATGAATACCTGTTCACATTACAAGCTTCAGCCTGTTTACTATATAACACATGAATGCTCTTCTATAAGACCATCTAACCTTCGGGCAATTATAGAAGCTTCGAGATTTTTTCACATATAGCTGTAATCCACTGCAACAATGCTCATATGATGGCATTTAGATATGGATAATTTACTGTTTTGGGTGCATTTTTGGCACAGAGGAGGTAGATATGAGTGTTCCCAGAAATCTTCCCTTCTCCTTTAGTTGATAGTTAAACAATCTTGTAATAGAGATAGTCACTGCAAGGGGCATGAACCTGCACAGGGTGGCACGTCACCACAGGCACAACAACATATCTCCCATCCCTTGGGTGAACTTGATGGACATATGTATTTTTTCAACCATACTAACTATGTAACATTAGCAAGCAAAGTAAAAGTAGGGATATGGTGGCTTTCTTGTCCTTCTGTTGTACAAGGGATGGGAAAGGGGTGACGTACTAGGTATTTCTGTGCTAGGTTGGAGGGAGTTTAGCAGCATAAACCAGCACAGAAAGCAGTTTGACTACAACCATGGAGCTCCTCTCCTCCATGTACCTCCCTGACAACATGGACATTGGATTCTCAAAAAAAGCTGTGTACCCGACTACATTTTCCTTACATGTAGTTTTTCAGGCCTAGCCTAAAAGAGTGGGAGTTGCTCTTAATGTTCTGGATAATAGTGGGGACATATTAGTGTATAAGGGCATTTGGAAAGAGCAGAGGGATAACTTGAGGCTACTGGGCCCCAGTGCAAAATTTGCAAAGAGCCCCTCCACCTACAATGTACCATTTCTAATACTGGTGTCTTTTTATGTGGCAGAGTGGCATTTGGACGCCCCTAGGCGCTAAGGGCCAGGTGTAACTATAACCTCTGCACCCTCTTTAGCTACGACCCTGGGAAAGATGGTAATAGTTGCACCTGGGCCTCCTGATGGGACAACTATTTTAATGTTCCCTAGATGAGATTATACATTGTTGAAATAAAACCCTCAAATGTTTCATCCTAGAAGAGCACCTCCATCAATTCAGAAAGTTTTATGAGACACTGATTATTTTTAATACTATTCTGAATTTATTCCAAAAGGCGCCTCGTTTTCTGGTAGAGTAGAACTGCGTAAATTACGCTCTAATGTTAATTAGTTAATGCGCAGAACACTTTCAAACAAGAATCATTTGCCTTAAAAATTCTTTAAAACTGCTACCACAGCTTTCCCTTAATTAAATGTCATTACATAAAAATGTTTTAGCTTTTATTGCAATGGAACAACTAATTATCTTTATGATCATCATACTTTATTCTCATACAGCTCTTCAGTTATATGCAATCCTGAATATACAAGAATGATGCAGACATTGAAAACATTACAGATTGTAGCCTACAGCATATTACATGGACATTCAGTCAAAGCATGTGTAAAATAGTATTGTAGAAAGTATATGCTGTACCAAGTATGAGTCCCTGTCTCATATACATTATATCTATCTATCTATCTATCTATCTATCTATCTATCTATCTATCTATCTATCAAGCAAAATATGGGTAGTACTCCATAGAATAAAGTGAAAAATGAGGGATACCCCTAATTTTTTACTTTATTCTAAGGAATGCTGCCTATTTTGTGCTTTCTATATACACAGAACATGAGTCTGTTCCCCAGGGCCTGCACCCAAAAGCTGCCTGTGCTACTGAACTGTGGATTATTTATGTCTCATCTATCGGTCTGTCTGTCTGTCTACACACCATCTCATTTTGGAATCACAAAGACATAAAGACACCATCCTGGCAGTTATTACAGTGTCCATAGGGGTTGACATCAAGCTTTCTACACACCCTGAATATATGGAGTTACATCCGCCCACTGCACTCCCTGTCCTCTGCAATATCCCTTGTGTAAGTGTTAGGATACATTCAGACGAGTACTCTAAATATACATTTTTATAAAGCATGTGATTATCATCAGTAAGGAATAGTACGCCCATGGACGCATTCTTTGCATTGATCCAGGAATAGCTTTTTAACATAGAAGTTTGAAAGAACTTAAAAAATACCAAAACACAAGAATTAAAGGGTTTTCCCGTCATTGAAAATACGGCAGTCTCATCTTTTTTGGGTTTAGCCCCTTAAAGGGTTCTTAAACATGGATGACATATTGACCCGTTCATGCTAGGTATGGGAGGGAGCCTGTGCGGCCCCCCCGCCATTAGATACTGATGGCTTAGCTAATCCATTATTAGACATGCTCTTTATATTTAGTAACGCCTGATCCCTAGCGCTGGCTATAACACAGGAAGGGCCGATATTGTGCAGTTATTCTTCAATTCAATAATTAGAAGTTATGGAAACTACTAGTATAAGAAATTGAGTCTGATTAAAGGGATTGTCCAGGATTTTTTTTTTTAAAAGACACAGTGCCACTTACTGTATGTCTATGGGCTATGCCTAGTATTTTAATTTAGCCCCATTCACTTGAATGGGGATGAGCTGAAATGCCAGGCACAGACCATAGACAGATCGTTTGTTTTTTTCATTTTGGTCGACCCCTTCAACTTACATCACCAAATTACAAAATATCAATAAACTAAGGAGTGACTGTCTAGAGCCTCTCATCTATGGACCTGTGCGGTACGTTTGATAAGAAGGGGCTCATTGATGTTCAATCATCATAATTAACAATCTCATTTTTTTGAACTTTCAATACTTGTTAAATTTACAGCCGTTCAGGAAACCCAATGAAACCACAAGCGACAACTTATGAAGTCATATTTTGGCAGCCTGAATCAGCCTTTGTCTCTTGTGCTGCTGAATAAAAAGAGGACCCCAAACTGCATAACATTATTCACAGCGCAAGGGGAAAAATAGGAGAGGCTGTATGCACGCTCCACTAACCGCCTACTTCAGAAACATAATATTGGAATTTACTCAAATCACAGCAAGACCATCAATCATACGAATCAGTAGATTTTCCTTCAAGCCCAGTTTTACACCTCAGGCAGTAATGACAAATTTGTACCATGTAGCAAAAACAGAGCACTATGTCAAAGCTTTTCCAGTGTAAGGATATGATAAAACACCCAGGGTAAAAATGATCAATTAGCTGACAAATGAAATGATGCGAGGACAATGCAGAAGACACGTATAGCTTTATGTTTACAGTCTCAGTCTTTTCTCTTGAAGCTCAGCATGGAAGTTGGAATTTTCAGCGATGGAGTATTTGACAACGCAAAACTACACAAACATAGAAAATGTCACAATTTACATAATTTTTACTGAAGCCATTTGCAGTGTATTAAAAAGGCATTTCCAGAATAACTGCAGGCATAGAGGTATGTGAATGACGATATATCAGTTACTAAAAGATAAAGATCCTCTGGACATTTATATGTACAATTTTAATAGTTCCTCACAGTCATGTGCTCATGAATGTTTCTGTCCTCTTAATCTGCAAGGTATTTCTCTTGTTGGAGCAGCAGTTTGTACCTCAGAGCTGCTCCTTATACTATAGATAGGGGCAGGTCGTTTCAAACATTGTCAGCCATCATGGTGTTGGTGGAGTCATTCAGTCACCCAACCTTTAGACAAGTATACACAAACTCTTCCCTGCTCTTTCCTGCCCTTCTTCTCTCCCTTTCTCTGTCATGTCATGTCATGTCATGTATGTGACTCCCATAGTCACTTCCCTGTGCCTTCTGTATTTAATTACAAGGTATTCCCCCCAATATCTGCAAGACATCCCACAATCTCTCTATGCCCTAGCAATGCAAACTATTATTTTGTGAGAAAACAGCTACAGCTATACAAATATGATAAAGCATGAAAATAATAACTAGCATAGATAGATAGATAGATAGATAGATAGATAGATAGATAGATAGATAGATAGATAGATAGATAGATAGATAGATAAATAGATAGATATCTGGATAGAATAAGTATAAAGTACTAAGGATTTTAGGTCTGTATACGTAGACACAGGTGATCAAACGTATGACTGATGAATTGCTCATTTCAAAAAGTTTATAAAAAAGTAAAAAAAAGTTTTCTATGAATACTGGCACCAGAGCCATAGCTAGGTTTTCCTTACCTGGGGTAAAGATTCAGTCTGCTACCCTAACCCAATATCTAAATACCCTGACCAAGGCAGAATGGCTTGTTGGCGCACCACTGGCATCCAGCATCCTGTGCACTTGTCCCACCAACTCCTCTTATCTAGAAATTGAGTGCTGTAATATAGAATTTCTATATGGGGGGGGGGGGGGCAGATTTGAACTGAAAATATGTGAACCATACAAATGTCACAGAGATGCACATGTCATTTATGGACTAGTTTCAACACCATCAGCACTTGTTTAGACTGAATACAATTGTATCCACCTCTCAGCTATGTGAAGAGGACTAGATCTGTACAGGTTTCTGGATGATAACAAAAATATTTGTATTCACGGACAGCAAGGTGAGTTCTTGAAAATGGTAAGGTATTATAAAACAAAGTATGTAAGAAAGTAGTAAAATACGTTGATTAAACTTTATTTACATAAAACTGGAGACCCCCTTTCACATATTATGTATCTTGATTTGGTGTTGTTATCATTCTGCAATCTCATATAGTACAAGATTTTCTCCGACACATGTGCTAGTTAAATAGAACATGAGAAATGTAACCTAATAAAACATCAAACAGAAACACTGACTCTACATAGAAATTGCTCCAGGTTAGTGGAAGCTACAATTTACTATGTAGATTGTTTTGCATAGGAAAGAACTGAGAAACATAGGATCAATTTCCTCATCATATAAACTATACATAGAAAGAAAGTAAACTGCTCCAAGCCATATTTCCCACATTTGTTTATGTTTTCTATGTATCACAGTAGTTATTAAGTAGACTAGTATTAAAAGGCAAAATCGAGCCCACGGTCTATCAGGTTGGCATCAACAAATACACAAGCCTTATAAAATATTAGTGGAACTGTTAAATGACCCAGATTTTATTTTAAGTGTGCTGCCGCCTCCTTTTCAGTGAAAAGAATCTCTAAAGCCTTTAATGCTGATACAGAAAGCCATGCATCATTTACACACACACACAGTGAGCTCTACCCAATATATGCCTTCAAATGCACTTCCTTCCCTCATGCCTCCGGCTCTCCTTCATTTTTTAAGAAGAGAAAATTGTTTTATCCAACAAGGAGGCAACATTTGCCCCATTTTCAATATTTCAGACTGGCTTTTTAACGTCTAAAAACGCAGTTTGTTTTATGGAGGCATGGCCCCAGGCTGCAGTATGATGTAAGGGAGAAGAGGTCTCTAAGGGCACACTTCTCAGTTTGCTGGTGCTACGTTTTGCTGTGCTTAATTGCTCTGCACCATTCTTGGCCACTGTTGACTCAAAATAGGTGTGGATCAGGTCTGTGCAAGCAATGAAATACCAGAAAGTCAAACTTTGTGTAAACACACTTAGGGAGATTTAACAAGAACAGACCAAAACCTGACTTGTTCTCAAAGGTTCCAAGATTTTAGCTAAAGTTCCTTAAAAAGGTTTTGAAAATACATATTAGTTTTATTCTGATATAAGTCACGCTGATATTTAAAGAGATGTGTTGGATTGAATTGATGCAATGGTATTAAGGGAAAAAACCATGATGATGGTCCAGAAACTGAATTAAAAGTGTGATATACAACGGAGGTGCTATTTTTGTAGGCTCAATCAGAATGGTAAGGAATATGTAGTATCACTGAAGCAAACACCAAAAAATGTATGGGAATAAACTAAACTAAACTTGTTTATGGAAGTCCAATTCTACCTGGACAAGTTTTTTAAATCTACACATTCATCTCTAGGTATAGACCATAAATAACAAATTGACCCAATTAGGTCCCCACATGGTTCCAGATCCAGTAAAAGTCCCATAAGATCTAAAATATGGTGCTCGTTGGGGTCTCCACTTAAATTGCACCTCTCTCTGGAGGACCCGGCACATCTGCATTACTATTGATTTCAATAGGCATCATGTTATGCTTAATTTCGCCTGGGGTGGCACTGTAGAGAAAGTGAACATTTTCTGCTAGGTTTACCTGCAGATTACAACTGATCCCAGCAGCGGGACCAAAAGTGATCAGCTTATTTTTGGGGGACCCGTCTAACAAAAGGGGATTGTAAACATCAGACAACCTCTTTAACTAATAAGCGGGTGATTAGCGATTATTGTTACATCTATGGCTCTAAACACAGATATAAATGCTCCTGTAAAAAGAAGTGATGAGGACTCGGGGATTTCCAGCCATGGATATGGTTTCAAAAGAGGTCTATGGCTAGCAATAGCAAAAAAAAAAAGAAAAAAAAGAGTGTCTCAATATTACATATAGTTTATAGAAAATTTAATATTTTGGCAACACTATATATTATTTTATATGTATATGTATTTATTATATGTCATTATAACTTATATTTAGAGTGCGATAAAGCAGGAGAGAAGGAGGTCTACTTGACAATATCTTGCAACTAGATGGAACAGCTCCTAAGCCTGTAAGTTATTTGTTCAGTTTCCCTAATAATACACCGCCTGTTTGGCAACTCTCCAAGTCTGTCTGGGGCAATATGCAAGCTAAACATTTTTGACTGATTACAATTAATACTTTTTTTCCTATGTGTAACTGTATAGCATTTTATATGGTGATCAGCGCTGATTGATGTAATTGGGGTACCTAAAAAAGAGCACTCAGTGAAATACTATAATTAAAACAGTTACACAGTTCATCATGAATAATGGTTGGTTAAGAATAATTTGCAGACTATAGGAAACATGAAATAAAAAATTTCATTCTACTTAGTCAAGGGAACAATCTTCCTAAACTTACAGTGAGGGCAACAAATTCCCATAGGAAGTTCATGGCTGAGTCTGGCACTTTTCTTGCATGTAAATTACATGCTGTGTAATTTAGTTTCTTAGAGGAACTTAACTGGGAAATAAATAATTAAAATATATTTTAAATATGAAAGCCCTCCTCCTGAGTCATAGATCAGCAGGAAAGCTAAATTAAATTGTGGTTTACTATTATATTACAGGCTATTCTTTATCGGATGTTATTCTGGTCTAAATATTAGGCTATGGTTGGCAACCAAGTAATTGTGACATTTCCCAGAATGTTTTTCTACATTTAGGACTCAAGCACATGTCCATATTAAAGCTCCACACAACCTATGAGTTTAGAGAGTTCTTGGGGTCATACTGTACCTTGATATACCTCCAATTTCATACGGAGGAATACAGAAGTGGTATAGTGATGCCACTTTACATACTCTTCCCAAGAACCGTTGCATGTAGGCAGACTATCTCCATAATTCAGTTACTAAGGCTCCATAGTATGGCTCTACCGTCTGCATGGGGCCAGTGTATTTATGGTAGATGTGGCCTACCAAACATTACTTCAGGCTGCAGACAATACACTATTTCTAGCAGCAAAAGGGGGAAAGATGGATCCAGCGTGGATGCGTTTAAAATGGAACGAGTTCCAAGTTTAATTAATCAAATAATTCTAAAAAGAATAAGATTTGGTTGAAAGTGTAAGATCCTGGAGTGTGAGGAAAATATCCAGTGTAGAAAAAGCCTACGCGTTTCTGACGCTATCTGCGTCCTTAGTCATGGCTGGTAACACTATTTCTACTTTGCCTCCACTATGACACGGAGGTTGGGAGTCACAAGTAGGACAGAACTTTACGAGGTAAAATTTGTTATCTCTTAGACCGGGACATAATATAGTAGTCCCATAAGCTAATTGAAACAAAAAACAGTACAATGTAAAAACAAAAGAGCCTTTCCCTGTAAAATCATAAAATCACCAGTAAATATAAATCCTTCTCAAGTCGTCCACTTTGGAAAAAATTCTTTATCTGTCTCTGGAAATGCTAAATGCTAAACAGGGGATGAGTTCAGAGTTCCAGTCTCCTAAACACAAACTCTGTTCAGTGTTCTGATCGTTGCCCAGTGTAAACAGGGCAACAATCAGCCAGTCAACGCTCGTTCATCGGCTTATCTGCTCGTTTTTGCGGCCAATAAAATGATCGCTGGTCAGCAGAACATCTCCCTGTGTAAACATGATCTGCTGCCGACATGATGGAAATATATGGGGTTGAACGATCATAGTAATGATCGCTCATCCCAATAGATAACCAATTGTTGCTTCTTGTGAAAGGAGCAAATGAGCGCCGATCAACAAGATGTCTCATTGATCAGTGTTCGTTCTCATGGCCCACATCATGGCTCCGGCAGATATGGACCATATAAAAGGACCCTTAAAGGGGTAGTCCACTACTGACAACTGATGACCTACCCACCGGATAGGTCATCAGTATATCATCTGTGCGGGTTAGACACCAGGACCCCGCACTGTTAAGCCGCTCTGACTGCCTCCGGGCAGCGGATGTTATGGCCCATTATGCGATGTACGGAGCCGGAAACAGTTGGCTCTGTACATAGCATAGCGGCCGTGCTGCCAAACTGCAGCTCTGCTCCTATTCACTTGAATAGGAGCAGAGCTGCCGTACTGCAGTTCGGCCGCTATTCAGTGGCCGGAGCCAACTGATTCGGGAATGTACGTCTGGTGCTCGGAGGCAGGCGGAGCGGCTTAACTGTGCAGGGTCCGGTGGATAGATCATCAGTTGTCCAGTAGTGGACAACCCCTTTAATGGCCACCTGGTATTTTAGGAAAAGTCCTATATAACTTTATTTTCCACAGAAATCAATGTTTAGCTCTGATTATTTATAAAAACTTTTTTCTTTCCCTTCAGTTCACATGAAATTTTTTCTATGGTCAATCAAAATTGTAGATAAGAATAAAACGATGTAAAAAAATGAATTGTAAAGCTTGAAGGGCACAATTGACATTAAATAGCAGAGGATCTATGACAGGTGATGTGTTGCATCTATGCAGAGGCTCAGTACATGTGCAATGAAGGGGATTCTCCAGCAGAACACTTGCCATAATCATCATATGGAGAAACTCCATATTCCAAAGTCATTGTTAAATACCATCTCGCTAGACGTGAGTTTATGTTTTTATACACATTTCATGTATTCCCACATGCTGTGTTGCTGCCAATAATTTATGACTGATCTGCACCCAGGCTGCCCTTCAGCATTTTATTTAATCTCTGCAACAGTGATTTACAGTAGCTTGTCATTAATAATACAAAAATGTACATGTGTGTTAACAAGTTAGGCTCAGTCTTTTGACTGAAAAGCTCAAATTTTGGAAAGTTGTTGCTTGCAGAGATGAACAAAGGCACAATAAATCGTATTTCATACTGTTCATATTGTAAGATCTGTTATAACCTTGGTTTATCAAGTACATTCTAAAGACATATTTCGAAAATCAGCCAGCAGACCTTCCAAGTATGTAAAGGAAATGTTAAAAACTAATTTCACCTAAGTGTGAGATCCTGACACTTCGCGTATAGAGCTGAAGGTGTAAAGGGGTCATTTTATTACAGACAACCCCTTTAATGGTCATAAACTGTTCATCTGGCTCCCAACTACTGAGATGGGAGCCCCAAGACAAGAGGTGGCCAGCTATACATTCCCCTTGCAGCGGCTGCTTCGGGAGAAATGTAGTATAACATGGACATACCGGGTTCACCAGAGTGAGCTCATAAAATTGGTTGTCTCGTCTGCACAACCCCTTTGTAGGCATTTTTATGATCTGGACCGGTATTCATAACAAAAAATGATTATCCCTAAATCCCTGATAATGACATTAAGTACCTTAGAAATTATACGTTGAATTGTAATTAATATATTTTATATTGAAAAGGCAGATGATCAAAATAACTAAATCCATAAGATCATTATCTGTCGTGCATAAAAAAATCTCCATATGACTGCCATTTTTTTTAAAGTGAATAAAAGGAAAATCTAATTATGTGGAATAGCAAGGTTTTTCGCTAGAATGTTCTACAGGGACGGCCCTATAGGAAAATGAAGGTACCCCACGCCCATGATCTAAAAGTCATCAAAAGCTCCCCTTTCTTCTTAGTTTCCCAGGTCTCCACTCCCAGCATTTTGAATCAATAATAATGACACTTGAATGAGGGGCGCTCTGGAGCCTCCCAGTCCCACCCATCCTACAGGGCCCAGAGCAGTGGTGTAAGCTTCCTCTATGGCAAGTAAACCCTGACACTTAAAGAGGTTTTCCCATAATTATTATTTATCAAATACCCACAGGATAAGTGGGGATCTGACCACTGGGGCCCCCACTAATCATGAGAATGGGCTTACCTTGCCGTTCCTATGAGCCCCAAAGGAATATAGCTTCATTAATTTCTATAGGGCTGTCGAGCGCTATCTTCAGCAGCCCCATAGAAATGAATAGAGCGGTGGTGAAGCGTGCGCACTACCGCTCCATTCCTATGGGGTTCCCAGGAACGGCAGGGTAAGCCCGTTCTCGTGATCGGTGGGGGTCCCAGGGATCAGAAATGTATCCTATGGATAGGTGATAAATAATGATTATGGGAAAACCACTTTAACTTAGTGAGAACCTAATTATAAACATTAGAATCTGTAGGGAAAGCAAAAAACAATTGACTGCGAAGGAAACATTGTAAGCTAGAAGGAAAATGGTTGTATAAAATATTGAAATGGTCGTCCAGAATATTTAATTATTCATTTACGTTCTCTTTTTATTAGGCTGATATGAAGGAAGATCTTCCTTTCACCATGAAATCAACAACGACATTACTGAAAAATGACAATGTGTCAATTTAAACATATTTGCATTCACAGAACATCCTGTATTCACAGCCCTCCATTTAATAGGGCAGCAGAAAATTGATCTCCCAAGGCAATTCAGGTCACAGGAATTGATAACCTTTATAGTGTACGGCTGCTAGTTTGCCTGTCGCTCACAGATAATGTACTTTGGATATTAATCCTATAATGGCAAATATAACACAAGAAGCTGCTAGTTATCGCGAAGGTGTTACATTGGAGATTACACAGAATTATATTGACACAACTGACATCTCATGTAATGAAATGTGAACATCTGATAGCGCTGGTTTCTCAAACCTTCTATATAGATATGCTGTGGGGAAGAAAACATCAAATGAATCTGCTGCAAGTGATAGTACATGGGGCTCTAGATTCCTTGACAAGCGTTGATCTTAAGCAAACATCATGGTGTATTAACTGTCCTGCTGATATCTATATAACACGCTAAACATCCACATGACACGCTAAAGATCAAGTGTGTAACCTAGAGGTTGTTTTTACTTATCCTGTGACTTCTCGTGCCGTTTCTGGCTAATGCATGTGTATTATACTGGCTTGGTAATAAATGGAAAATATAATATATATGGTTTGAAGGATCCAACTGGGTGAAGATGTGGTTTGAAGCCACTTTCAATATTATACTAGGAAATATCACTAAAAGAGTAGTTAAAGGGGTTGTCCAGTTTAAAATATCCATTTTCATATACCCTACTAGGGAATTCTGAGTTAATAGAGTGGGGTCCCCTGTTCAGGATCCTCATCTCTTGGCTAGAGTTGTGAGTGATTACAAAGAGCATCTCTGGCTCTGGACATGTCCTGTCCTGTATTAGGCCCCATGCACATGGCCATGTCCGCAAACATGGCCCACGATTGCGGGCACGGAAGCCGCCGCCGGCCGCCCGCATTTTGGGAGCACGACATGTAAAATGCAAAAGAACGGACATGTTCCATAATTTTCGGAACATTTCTATGCCCTTCCGTAGCTATACGGATAGGTGTCCGCGGTCAATAGAACTAAATTGGTCTGTAATTGCGGACCGCATTACTGTCCGCAATTATGGAGAATTTTTACGGTCGTGTGCATGGGGCCTTACACAGACAACCCAATGATATTAATGGGCCTTGTCTAATGTTTTATTTCTCCCGTGGCGGCGCTGCAGTGGAATTGAACATTAAGGCCCCATGCACACGACCGTATTTTTCATCCAAAATTACGGACCGTAATTACGGACACATTCATTTCTATGGGCTACGGACACCTTTCCGTATTTTTATGGATAGGTGTCCGTTCCGTAGCAATGATCCGTAAAATATAGAACATGTCCTATTCTTGTCGGTAATTATGACACGGACTCCCCATAGAAATCCTTCCGCGCTTCCGTAATTATGAATGGCTACGGATGTGCACCTGTAGCTGTAAGTAATTATGGATGCGTTGCTAAGCGACGCCGGGTTTGCAGATGTTGCATATCATTTATGGTTTTCTTCTTTTTGAGGATCCGTATATACGGATCCATTACGGATGACTACGGATCCGTATTTCCAGGCAATATTTACGGATGGATGAAAATACAGTCGTGTCCTCAGGCCCCATGTACACGACCGTAAAAATTATCCGTAATTGCAAACCGCAATTACATTTATTTCTGGGAAGGTGTCTGGGCCTTAGAACCGCAAAAGATAGGACATGTCCTATCTTTTGCTTTTTACGGTCTGTTCTCCCATACATGGGGATGGGGCCTTACCAATTACAGATGATTGCAGGGCAGAGGAACACTTTCTGATCACCTTATTGTCAAGGGTCCCCTGTAACAAGTAGGGATTTTCCGAACCGGAGAACCTCTTTAACATGTGTGCGGCTCCCCTCCTCCATAGCTACTCCAACATTATTGAATAAAAGAGAGGGAACAAACCTGAGGGTTATACCACTCTTTTCGACTACAATGATAAAACAGTGAGTGTGAACAAGCACAAGGCCTTTCTGTCCTGAGATAGTAGGGCTATAGGCTTTAATTTTATTTTCGCTAAACATATAATCCCGGTGTCATGCACAGCCCCCTCAGACCCTGCACTAGGCATAACAAGTGTATTAGTTTTGCCCAGAGCTTTCCTTTGTGTTATGCTCATATAAACGGGAGTAACTACGTGGGTGTAGAGGTAGTAACTAGGCCCTGAAGCCTCAGGAGATACAGTAGTTCCATATGACGAGACCAGTTTTGTAAATTATGTGCGATTGGGACACTGTTACAGATTTTGCATTGCGGCTCTGTGTCAACTGAGAACAAAATATTATATAGGTTTCAAATTTACATGTCCCAATGGGATCATATCTCTTGGGCCACTGGTGTGTTGACTGAAATCAGAATTCCTTCAGTCCTGGGTCACACAGAGAATTTATACAAATTAATCACATGCCGAGCTAAAGATGTATTACCATCTAAGATATTTATGACATATCCAACTCTTCTATGAGAGTTACAGAGAAAAATGGAGTACAGCGAGCTCAGCTGTTTCTGTAATTCCCGACCAATTCTCCATTGATTCGCACAGCGGCCGCCTCATGATACGGGGCAGGGTTTGGGGGGTCCTGTTCTGGAGATAGGCATGGATCCCAGAGATGAGACCCGCCTCTATCAAACATTTATGGCATATCCCTATGGTATATATAACCCTTTAATGGATGGACCCATATCAATACAACCTTAAAAGATAAAGATCCCTTTTAGGTTTCTTCAATGTCAAGCCAGCGTGATCAGGTTCTTCTCCTTTTTAAAAAAGGACTGTAGAATCCTTCCAGCCAGCCTTACAGCCATTGCTCAGTATTAATTTAATTTAAATGCAATATCTGTGTATTCTGAGTAGTATCAGACTGCAGTCATATTGGTACCAAAGTATTAACATTCATATCACTGGAAACATTCTTTAGGCCATATTACTTTTGCATCAGTAAACTACGAGGGAAAATAGGCAATTACAGGGCGTGCCATAGTAACACAAATGAATAGCTGCAGGTTGCCAGAGGCTGGAGCGCTGATTGTGTATAAACACTAAGTCAAATTACTTACCAATTGTTCACTTGAAGTATGGTGAGACCTGTGTCTTGTGCCAACTGTTTTTTCTGTTCTTCTGAGGGGTAGGGGTGCTGTAAGATAACAGAGAGTTACTCTTTAGTGTGACTAGATCTCTTTTTGTTACAAATACAAATGCCAGCGTGTAGTCGATAATTAAAAGCGAAAAATGGTGAGGTGTGTCATTCTTTTATTAGTTGTATTCTACATCATCTAATTATTAGGAAGCCCAGACATACCAATTATAAGAATTAGCGGAGTGAAGAAATACCTATTAAGAACCCTGGCTGTTCACTCATATTCATTTTATCTTTCGTTGGCACACAGTAGGAGCAAGAATCAAGCGGGTATCATACCAGCAAACAATCAGATAAGCGATTGCCCGCACTACTTCGAAATTGAATTCAAGGTATTTAGACCTAATGGGTGAGAAAATTAAAAAAAGAGCCTCTTTCGGCATCCTGATCCAAGTCCTCCACATTATGTGGCTCATCAACGAAATGCTGGGATTTTGAACACGCGCCAATTTAAGGTCACTCAATGCATATTTTGCCTGACATTAACATAACTGTCTTAGTCTAATCATCAGGAAGAGAGGCCAAATGCTCTTATTCAAAAGACTTTTTTTTAATTAACATTATGGATAATAGAGGTATAAGATTTCCTATGAGAACCCAAATGTACTTTACTAAGGAAAATTACATCATTCTCAATGACTTATTAAATGATGTTAATGAACTAGTTTAAGGGGCATATTCAATACTCTTAGAAATCAGAATTCTTTCAGTCCTGGGTCACGCAAATAATTTATACAAATTAACCAGAGGGCTTATAGGCATGACTTAAGAATGGATTTGTACGTCAGGCCGGATGTTATCAGATTAATGCTGATACCCAGTGATATTCATATAGAAGACACTATGGCATATTCACACTACTGTTTTACGACTGTATTCCATGACGTGTGCAGTACAGAGAATTAACATCGCACTGAAATGCAACTCAACCACCATTGACCATGGCGCTGGCCCAGTTAACCCAACATTGATAGCAACATCTACACTCCGTATAAAGAGTGTGTGTGGGGTTGTATGTCTCAAAGCAAATGTAAGTGGGAGAATGAGACAATCTGAGGATTAGGAGGCATACCTTACTGTTTACCACCATTTTGGGAAAGTGGGCATAGACAACTGTGGTATCCTAGTGCATAATGCAGGCCTTATGTTGAGTAGCAACTTTAACTATAAAAACAGTATTAAACAAGCCCTGCAAAGTAGACACAAAAGCTTTTCTAAACTATGCAAATGATACTCGCTCTACTGAGATTATCTTTGTGATTCATCCAAGTCTAGAATTCTCAATTCTTGACCAATATTATGTAAGAGAGATCATTCCCTATTTTCATTGCAAGCTCAATATTTTTTGGTATTTCAAAGGTTTTTTTCTTTTTACTATCAGAGGTTTTTAAATATAATCCTCAGGGAGGCTTTGCCACGTCATAAGAAGGCATTTAATATTTCTCATCTGTTTTATTAGTTCCACAATATCAATAATAAGCACAGAAGATTTCTCTATGGAAAATTTTTAAAACATGACACATTGGGGTTCCTTTAGGTCTAGATCTGATAAACACTGATAACCACGATATATGCTCACTCATAGTCTATATAGTATATACTGGTCATTGTTGGAAAATTACTTTATTCGACTAAATAGTGGCTGCATACAGATTGAAGATTTTTGTCCAACAGTACAATTTTTTTGTTCTTAAATTTTTGGGTTCATTTATCCCGTATTCATACAAACCTCATGGGTTCTGCTAAAAGATTGTAAGGGCCCGGAGTTACAAAGACAACAGGCCTTATGTGCCAAAACTGTCTCCGAGAAGTCAACACTTGGTCAAGATACATGTTTCATTTTAGAAGATAAAAAGCCAATTCTAAATGGTCGAAATCTTTGAGAATTTTTGATACCTAACGTCCATTGAGGTTAAGATAATAGTTTGCATACTTGGCATTAAGAAAATGCATGACAACTATAATTTAGGGTTGTGAGTGTATGATGGGACATTGGTTATAAATATCTCTAGATGGGAAAAGAAATTGAAAAGTCATTTTATTTGTAAGATAGCTAATATTCACCCCTGCATCTTTTTATTCAGAACCCAGACACTATTTACCTTCTCTTATCGTACCTATGCACCTTCCCTAATTTTTTAGATAAAGTGCAGGCCACTTTTCCCATACTCAATGTCAATATTTATTTACTTTGACGATAGGACATTACAGTCCACACACTGCCAGCAATAATACATCTCCATTCATAGTACATATATTTATTTGTGAATTAGCAGTAGTACTAAGAGCAGGCACCTGTGAGAAGGCCATTTCTGTATTACAACATGCTGGTTAGTCTAGCTTTTAATTCCATTAGCATTATTTGCTAAGACGGCTTAGACATGCCCTAACATTTCTTGCATGCCTGCCTGCTACACTCTGATCCACGTATAACTCTATACAGTCCTGTTGTTTTTAAAAGCATTCCACCATTCTTCTGATTGATTGCTCATTGTGGCCTTCAAGAGGTGTAAAGAATATGTCAGCATCGGTAATTCCAGGCGGATTTGCTTATTTTTACTATGGGAAGTTCACAATCTATATATAAACATACCTTCTCATTTACCCATGTATAGGGCTATTTATTTTGTTTTTTCTTCTATAAATCACCAAAAGAATAAAATTTATAATTTATACTATATTTATGACATATACAAGTACATATGCTATATATTTATAGATAATACACACTAAAGGGGTTTTCCCACGAGAGACATTTATGACATATCCACAGGATGTGTCATAAATGTCAGATAGATGCGGGTCCCAGCTCTGGGACCCGCATCTATCTCCAGAACGGGGCCCCCTAAAAAGGTTGTATGGTCGTGAGTTACGTAAACAGCGTAGCTCGCTGAGCTACGCGGTTTTCGGAAGCCCCAAAGAACTGTATGGATGTTGCGGAAAGAGGGTAGCTCGCATGCTACGTTTCTTCTGTAACTGCCATTCACTACTATGGGAGTTACGGAAACAGCGCAGCTCAGCGAGCTATGCGGTTTACGTAACTCACGACCATACAACCTTTTTCATGGTCGGAATTCACCTCATTCAGCCGCAACACATAGTGGCTGAATGGGTTTTAGGGGGCCACGTTCTGGAGATAGGTGCGGGTCCCAGGGCTGGGACCCGCATCTATCTGACATTTATGACATATCCTGTAGATGTAAATTCCAAAAGAAGTAGTAGGACAACAGCACACGTCTCCAAATCTTCAAAGTGGTTTTTATTGTCAAGACATCCACAATCGACAGGCAACGTTTCGACCCATAGTGAGTGAGGGGTCTTTGTCAAGCCTAACATTACGTTTTAAATAGGTGAATACAAATAATCACATGGTCCGTTTCAACCAGTGAGAATCATGAACCCGGTCTCCAAGGTGAAACATACATTAGTTTTAATGACAATCTTCAATTTGTTATATAATACTCCAAAAGTGTAAAAATGCAACATACAATACATCTCCAATACATCATCAATATCAATACATCAATCGCTATTCTTATAATGGAAAAACGAAGGAGGGAAGTTCACCACACTCCAGGTTCCAGTTACGATCCTGTAGATGTGTCATAAATGTCTCTCGTGGGAAAACCCCTTTAATTTAATTATATTCTAATATTGACATATTATTTAATCGAAGAAAAGGTTAAGCACCACTAGGAGGAGACCTCATTAAGATGCTTGAGGCATAACATAAGATGGTTTTGTATATGTGTATGGACAGCGTCACACTGGGGTACCTTGGGCCCACCAGAGGAAATTATTCTGAAGGCCCACCCTCCATCTATATAGAACATGTACATGTCCACTTTTCATTTAATCATGGCCCTTGTTGTTATCAATGTACACATAGGACACATCATCAACAAGGTCTAGTATGTCGTTTGTGAATCATCCCATAAGAAATAGATCCTAGTGGCAAGTGATTGGCTCCAAAGAGCCTAAAATGGGGTTCTTTTAAGGCCAATTATTGTGTTAGAGTTTGGGCCCACTGGAGGATCATCTGGTTCTCTGGTGGGCCAGTCTGACCCTGTAAGTCAAATAATATCATACAACAAAATGCAAAAGTCTGGACATCGACAGACTGAGCCAAGTCCTGTGGGTTCCCCTTCTGCATCTTACAGATGACAAAGTCTATTAGAAGAAGTTGTCAGTACTCAAGTTGTAAGTGGCACACATCACTCTCTACTCTACTAAGAGTTTCTGATGCTCAGTTGGTCCATCAAGTGATATCACCATACCAGGTAAGAGTGCTCTGCCACCACTAGTTCCTCCAAATCAGAGACCCATGGCAGTCTATAAAGCTTAAACTTGGGTAAAACGCATATATGAACATGTACACCATGATCAGACCACTACTACATATTCATAAAAGATTTTGAATGAAAACCAGAAACTATACAAAAGCACCAATAGCCGGATGGTTGAACTTCATTTCATTAGGTCATCATGTTATGATGGGCTCAAGTTCTAGTACATCACAACACTTGATTTTATCCTACGGGCCAATTCACATCAGCGTTGGCTTGAACGCTGATGAGAACAGGCCTTAACCCTAATATGTCAGAAGAGAAGCATTTTTTTGCACATACTTCTTGTGAAGATTAGGAGCTGAATGGGTGTAAATGTACTATATAAAGGAAGATAAAAACAGAAAAAATGATTTAATATCCATTCTCCTGACTTTTCATGTAGACTTATCCCATGAAGAAAAGCTCATGTGGTCTAATTTTAAGTAATTGGAGCAAACTGTGTAGAATGTCATAAAGAAAGCAATAATTGCTAGCTTGCCTCGAGCCAGTGAAAATGAGGATTTAATGTCTGTTATGCTATATTAAATTGTTCTGCATTCTTTGCAACAGACAAGACCAGGCAAATTAGGCATCAAACTCATTTAGCCACCATATAAAATAAAATAAAACAACATAAACACCTTTCAACTGAATAAATAATAATAAAAAAAGACTATTACATGAAATCATTTCCCCAAACTTCATTATTGTGTGTTCAAGTCATCTGATCTTTTTTCTGCATATTTATTGGCTTACTGTAGCAGAAACTTTCAATTTCATGAAAATCTATAATTGCCATAATCACATGAAAGCCATGACTTCATGCAGCTAATCCTACTCAGCCAACGGTCCATAATGACACAGACCTTTTAACTGAAACTCAATACACTTAAAAATACTTAAATACTTTTCATCCTTTTTTTTTTAAATGATTTTCAGGGAGTTGTATGTTCCTTTTTTTGGGGAGAGGTGGTCTGGAGAAAAGGTAGGAGGATTAAGATGTTATCTACAAACAGAGCTAACAGACAAGACCAGACAAGGTACCACCACGCCACAGGCTACTCTGCCAAAAAAATAATTTGAAGTTCACATTCTAAAGTCAATTACAGCTGCGGTCAGCACAAAAAAAACTGACCCAAAAAAAAAATCATATGTCAAGATTACCATCATATGACAAAACTAGCAATTAATCATTTTCCTAATTGCAGCTAATGACTTTTAGATGGTTTTCAAGTTTTGAAAGTAAAGAATGCCATCTATGTATGAATAGGGTTTACTTTCCCTTAAACAGAAAACTTAAAGTGGATCTGTGAGCTGAATATTCCTTCCTAAGTTAGGGTAGCATATTACAAGGACAGGTTTGTTCTCCTATTAGCCAAAACGGCACAAAAAAAATATTGTGCCATTCGGCTAATAGGAGCGTTTATAGAATTCATGGGACTCATAGTTATGATTGCGGTGTATTCATGAGGGGACCGCTCCCCCAGCCTCTAACCACCTCACCCCTCATAGCGATTGATAGCTGGCTACACAGCAGCCTGTCAATCACTGCTGAGAGGGGCGGGGAGAGCAATCTCATGAATACAACGGAGTGTGGTGTATTCTTTGAATGCTCATTATTGCCAAACAGCAAATAATTTTTGGTGCTGTTTTTGTAACTAGGAGAATGGCCTGCCCTGTAAAATGCTGACCTTACCTAGGACATCATATTCAGTTGACAGATTTGCTTTAAAGGACAGAACAGATAGATGGCAATCCAGAACCAGTTTTTTGTGCCCCTCAGATTGAATTTAGTGTAGGCCTTTATTGGTGACTTTGTCTCAGAGATGCCTGCATATTTTCCAAAGGAGCAAGATACACTGGCCAAGTGGCAGCATTCTCAACATGACAAAAACTTCCACACAACTTGCGGCATCCAACCACCAAGTTCTACCTAGACATTATCCGACATGACCAGCTAAATATTATCCAATATGACCAACCACTGAGTATTCATGCCAAAAGGCAGGACTGTTGCTTATGCGATCAACTTAGGCAAGGTCCAAACATCTTTGGAACCAATCCTTTTTCCTTTTTTCTTTCTAAACGGATTAGTACTGGTATCAACTGTATCAGCATTTTCTCAATAAATGGTGCCCAATTAATCGGTTTGCTTACTTTTATAATATATCACAAAAAAAGGTACCGTTAAGGGGCAATGATCGGGCAAACAAGCATTCATATGAACGCACGTTCCCGATCATTGCCCTATATATCATTGCCCTAACTATCGTTTATGCAGCACAAAATATTTTGTTGTCGGCAGCACATCTCTCTGTGTAAACAGGGAGATGTGCTGTCAACATGATGGAAATGTATGGGGACGAGCGATCGGAGTAACGATCACTCGTCCCTATACATTACTGATCATTGCTTCTTGTGAAAGGAGCAAACGAGCGCCGCTCAATGAGCTGTCTCGTTGATCTGCGTTCATTTTTACGACCCATATTGTCCAGTGTAAGAGGACCCTAAAAAAACAATGTGAGCAAAGTCTTAAGCATTTAAATGTTAGAAAATAAACATTGAATGTTTCTGACACATAATAGAGGAATGTCAGTAGTTGTGATTGGGGTGGGTTTGTGTCCTGAAACCCCCAAGAATGCCCTTTTTCAGCTTTCTGCGTGTAGATAAGTGCTGCTGAAAAAAGCCAATAGGAACCAAAGAGGTACAACGTTCAGCTATAGCGATCATAAGAGGTTTTAGAATTCGGACTACCAAAAAAATTCAGGAAATACATATTATTTCAATAAACTTCATCAGAATACAGTTTAAAATAATAGGTACAAAAAAACAAAAATGACTACAACTTTTAACTAATGACAAATTCTAACAACATTTTTTACTGTTGCAAATTTGCAAGGCCCTTAGCCAAATTGCACTGAGAAGAACGGTAGCCATATTTTACTTGTGAGGTAGCCAAACATGGCGGCATTCTACATCTTCTATGTATCACAGAACAAAAGAAATCACCCTACCAATGAAACCTTATTTAAAGTATCCGAATAAATTTGTCTATCCTTCTCAAACATAGAGTTGAGACTTTTGCCTGGTTGTCTCCATTAGCTTGTACCATTATCTCTTAAAAGCTTAATTATTTGCAAACAATTGATCAAGATGGGAATATGAGAAAAGATATTCTGGGACCAAGGGAGAACTACAATGCATTAGTAGAGCAAACAGAATTACATTTAGTCCTCACAAAAGAAATTAATGATTGGGACCGTGTCTATGGGAGAGCAATAGTTGTAATGGTTCTCCTGGAGTGCTCTCTATTTCATCTGGACTAACACCTAAAGAAATAGTGAAAGCCATAAAACAGAGATTATGTATGAGAAAGCTGACCCTCTCTCTCTCCGAATCAATGCGGCACATATCCTCAGCTTAACGCTTAGTTTCCGGTTAGGTCTTTGTGTGTAGTCCCACCACGAAGACGATTTTCCATCTCCATTTTTTAGTATATTGTTTAGCAATTTATTTAAATACTCCCCAGCTCTTTAGAAAATATATTCTGCTTGGTTTCTAAAATAGCATCGATTTAGCACTGGAAATAGCTAGCATTTCTCCATAGTTAAAAATACCCTCTCTTTAAACAGAAGGTATACAGCACTAAAACATAAATTTTTTCAGGCTCAGTGGACACCTGCCCTTAAACCTTACAATCTAATTTTAGTGCCAGAACAGCAGTGACTTGTCCAAGATCACAAGAGTTGTTACTGGACCAGTGATTTTGCTGGTTAAAAAAATAATTCTATCATAAAGCAAATATACAGAGCATTTTAGTAGATGAAATGATATGAATATTGGTCAAATCAAAATTATTTTGTGAAGTAGTGTGGGCTGCATCATTCTGTATATACTGAATAAAGAGGGTATAACTAGATAATGCAATCGATATGATATAATGTATAAGCAATATAGTCGTTCATCAGGACTGGAAAGTAGTTTGTAAGTATCAGAGGAAAAGAAACCCTAAGTCCTCATGCACACGACCGTAGCTTTTTGTTCATGTTTTATCCGCAATTTTGCAGCTAGCACACAGACGTTTCATTTCTATGGCCCCATGCACACGGCCTTGATGTTCACGGATCCGTGTGGGGGCTGCAAATCTGGGAGGTAAAAACTCAGGACAAGTCACTTTACGGTCCGGATTTGTGGCTTCACAAACAGGTGACAACTATTTTTTTGTTGCGGATCCGTGAATTTTGATGACACACGTATGAACAATGGAAGGATTTTTGCAGACAAATGGACCACAACTAATCCATGGTTTTGTGGCCTGTAAAACCACTACGGTCATGTGCATTAGGCCTTAAGGCTGATGCACGCAACCGTTGTTTTCTACAGTGTCCTATTTGTTTTTTGCAGATAGGACAGTTAACCATGCATTTCTAAGGGACCATGCCCACAGGTCCTATTCTCGTCTGCATTTGCAGTCTGTCTCACCCATGCTAGTGTATGGTTTCCCTAAATAAAACGATCATCACATGGAAGCCACTAGTATCTGTGTTTTGCGGTCCATAAAATAGCAGCGGTTGTGTGCATGAGCCCTAAGCCTGGATTCACACTTTCAGTTTTTGATGCCGTTTTTTGAGCCAAACCCAAGAATGGATCTAAAGAGAGAAAAAAGTATACAGGAAAGACTGTTACGTCACCTCTCTTCTGTATCCACTCCTATGTTTGGCTCAAAAAACTTAAGAAATTGCATCAAAAACTGAATGTGTGATTACAGCCAAAACAAATTAAGTCAAATTAAGTACTAAAACAAGAATTATAGACATGATATATATTTTTCTCAAACATTTAAATCAGGGTCTTTCTCTAGAAAACAAATGGTTGTACAAAAAGATATCATAAATATTTATTTTAACCTATTTTCTCAATATTTATTTCAACGTATAAACATAATTAGTGTTGGAGCCTTTGGGCATATGACCCTTGACAGCCAAGACACAAAACATTTCCTAGGTTCCTGAATTGCCATATGTTACCCAAATAACAGTTTATTTGTATCTTCATTCCCATAAAAAATAAATAAATTCTGAATTTCCTTTCAGGTCTGTAAATACAGGCCTAGCATGGCTGATTATATATCCAGCCATGACCGTAACTTGTATGGCTAACCCAAATGACCATAAGGACAGGAGGGGGTAAAACAGCTTCAGGCCCTATGGACCACCAGTGTGTTATGGCTCCATACAACCTCTGAGTTTTATGGAGCCATAATACAAAGCCAATAGACGTCTATCGGGCCATACATGGCTCAGATTTTACAAAAGCCCCATTATTAGCACTATTTTGATCAGCAACCCAATTCCAACCTATGTCCCACTACTAGTTTATTTATAAAGAGGTAAGGTTATATAACCCGAACAATGCATCCCATTTAAGACCGTACAATACAAAACATTACAATAGAAAGTTAATGTGTGACTAACTGCTAACCACATCTTGGATGAGCAGGCACTGGTAAGAAAACATTAGGTAGCCGGAGCTCAATGTTCACGCAATTGTTAAATTTGTTTTTGTGGAAGCAGAAGTAACATAGTAAATCCAGAAGCACCAAACTTCAATATGTTGGTTGCTCAGATGTTTCTAATGGAGCCTCTTAATCTTTGGAAAGGTGACTGCTTCCTAACCCCTATCAAAAGACTGCAAGGTAATGAGCATGTTCTCAAGGATGGGTCCTCTGGGTAGTTTGCAAGCATTTGTAACAATGAAAGGGGGAGGGGCAGTAGAAAGAAAGTCAGACATGTATATTGTAAATATCATCCATTTACCTAGAACATTTAATTCCCCTTAAAGTATATTAAATACTCAGTTAATTAATTGATAAAATTGTGATTCATTAAAAAAAAGGTTGTTTTTTCCAGATAACAATTTAGAACTTCCTTTACTAAGCAGAGCCAGTAGTAGAAGTAATGACAATAGGAAATAAAACAAGGCCACAGTAGAGGCAGATGGAAAATATCCAACTTTTATATCTTAATGAACCGCCTTGTCCAAATGTTCTCCTTTCATCAGAGTTTCCACCACTGGCAGCCTAAGCGGATGCCAGGACAGTGATACGGGGGTTATCTTATCTGCTCTAGTAACCACGTATCAAAAACATTCTCTCCCTCCTGGACATGCCCCCGTGACAGTGTTTTGTAATGTATGAAGGAAATTTGAAAATAATCTTACACAGAGCTCACTGTGGAGATAAACCAAGTCCAAACAAGTCCTGTCTCGGACCTCATCCTTAGTAATTCATCTGACATAAAAGTGTCTCTACTTTAAACTGGGCAGAGATACAAAGGAAGGCTATATAGTTGGTGAAATGTTAAGATTATGCCAAGCAGGCTTGAAATAAAGTGGTTAAGAATGCCTACCCTACTCTGATTAAAGACGTGATGGAAGAATTCCTTAATATTTCATGAGCAATGTGCTCTTTGCACACATGGCATTTCATGTGTGAACAAGATAAATGATGTCACTCTTCCAAAGAGGAACATCGGGCATATTTTTTAAAATGAGCTTTCAGACTGAGCTTGAAACTTTAACAAGATAAAGAAAGAACTCAACCCAGAATAGATGAATATAAGTGAAATTTTCCGTACTGTGGAACTGTTACCAGATTTAGCACTTCCTAGTTTCTGCTCACGTTTTGGTCAAGTAGGTGAAGTTTTGGGAGAGAGGACATCTTCTCTGCGAATCAACAGCCCTCCGTGGGCGCAAGAGACTGCTGATTTGTAGAGAGGCAGGTGCTCCATCCCTCTTCTCTGCCTACTAGACCAAAAAGTGCTGTGTCTGGTGACAGTTCCCCTTATTATACAGTGGAACCCTTTTTTATTTACATGAGTGTGAGGTCTTTTCCCCAGTACAATATGGAGGAAAATTAGCATGATCCTTCTTTTCACTATGTACATTGATCAGGTTAAGAAAGTCAGCGAGAACTTTGTGTATGGTAGCCCCAAGGGTTCCTTTACATATATCAGTTATGGCCGGAAAGTTATTTTTTAAATGAGCGGCACACAACTGATAACAAATGGTGCCCTTTGTGCCCCTGTTCGGTGCCCATAGCTGGACAGAGAAACGTTGCATGTAACGTTTCTCTTTTCGACTTGAAGAGACATCTGGTATCACAACTGATGCTTTCGGACACAAAACTGCTCCTTGAAGAATCTATGGGCTCAGTTCTAATTAAATATTTTTGTAGTCTATGAATCAAACTCTATTCATTTAGTTTTCCAGAGTCATTTTGAAGTAAAACTAGAATATTTCCCACAAATGACATTTATCACCTATTGAGCATGCGCGCTGCTTTATTCCAATCTATGGGGTTACAGAAACAGTTGTACGCTGTACTCGATAGTTGATAAATGTCCTTTGTGGGAAAACCGCTTTTAAGTAAATACCCCTGTGATCAAGAATTCCTCCCAAGTAAATTTGTAAAGTCCTTAGAAATATTTCACTCCCCTGCCTAATTATTTCTGAGATACTATAAAATATTTTGATGGTATAGATAATCCTTATATTACTATGGTCTAAACAGCTAACACCTGTTCTTTTCTAAAACGAGTCCATTCCAATTCACTCTTTGTCAGATGTTGGAACTAAAGAATAAATGGAGATTGTTATGTCTTGAATGGGTGTGGAGCTGCTGGGAAGTAAGGGAAGTTGTGGGGAGTGAGCGAGGCATTGCTAGATAACAGGTCTGCAGTAGTTGATGTAATGCATCTGCTATATGATCACTTTTAAAGTGTAATTTTTTAAGAATGTTTGGAAATATGGAAAAAGAACTGGAAAAAAATATTCAGCTTTATGAGGTAAACATTTCAAGATTTTGTTCAAAAAGTTTCTCAGTACAGGGTTAACAATTAGGAAAAAAAATGAGATCATATTTTGACCTGATAGTCTACAATTAAACCAGGCCAATTTCCATTTTTTCATTTTCATCGACATAGCAATATGAGGGCTTGTTTTTAGCAGGACAAGTTGTAGTTTTTTATGGCACCCTTTATTGTACCACATAATTTACTGGGAAACTGAAAAAATATATAATTGTGGGGTGAAATGGGCAAATAACAGCGATTATGCCATTTTTTCCGGGGGTTTCATTTTTACGGTGTCCATCAGGTGGTAAAAAATACATGTTCACCTTATTCTACAGGTTGATAAGATTACAGCAATAACAAATTTATATATTTTTTTAAGTTTTACCACTTTTATACAAAAAACAACTATTTGCTAAAAAGAAAGTGCTTTGTGTTGCCATATTGTGAGAGCCATAACCTTTTTATTTTTTTACGACATTCACAGAACAGTGTTAAATAACACTACATTGTAATAAATCAGACTTTTACAGAAACGGTTGTACCAGCTAAGTATGGAGCGAGCTCAACCCGTGATCCCGCTCAATACTTCCCCTTAACGGCTGCCCCGTACATGAACGTGGCATGTCGTTAAAAGGGTTAATTATTGAGTCAAAGAGAAGAGTGTACTTATAGGAGGTGCAGCCGTTTTAGTCACACCTAGTCCCTGAAGCCTAAATGCAATGTTCATGGATGCGAGAAAATGGAGCCATGATGCATTCCATCCTGATTGGCCAGTCCAGTCCATTTCATTGTAGTTCACTTACGATTTTCCAAAATTATCATTTTAGGTTTGTAGCAATGTTTCTATTGAAATGTATTTATTTACAAGTAGAATAATTAGATATTAATAAAATCTATATTTTCAGCACATCCGTCTGCACTAGACCTTGACCATATTTTCGGTCTCTAAATCCTAAAAATAAAACGCAAGTCTTATACGTTATTTTATTTCAATTTTCTCAATTAGGCTTGCTGTTTTAGAGAATGCTTTTTTGTCCCTGAGTGAACATTATCAAAGATGCACTTTGTGCTTGTAATTTGCATTACAAAAGCAGGGCATAACGTAGTCTTAGAACATAGCTTGAATTTATAGTAGCTGAGCTCCGTATCTTTATAAATACTTGAATGTAAACGAGGCCGCTCTTAGCTGTGAAATAACTCAGTGGTGCATTGTGTTTCCAAATGCCTCCATCATTTGTGAGACCATGTTCTGGCTGCAGAAATCATGATATGTATATACATCTAGAGGGGATATTAGCAATAATTAACTTTACAGGGCAAGTGACAGGTAGGTGAATATGCATTAAGAAGTCTGGCTACAATAAAAACTGGAATGTGACTTATAAAGTGTATGTACCAATCTAAACTAGATATTCTACTGATGAGCTAAATAAAATAGGAAATATATTTATAAAAAAAAGATAACAAATTATTACTACTTACATAATGATAATAATAATAATAAGTTATTATTTTTTATATTACTATAATATATATTAATATTATATAAAATGTACTATTATTCATTATTATTATTATTATTATATTGGTTATTCTATTTTTATTACTATAATTTATATTGTTAATAAATATAAGTATTAATCTTATGATGTTGTTGTTGTTTTTGTTATTATTATTATTATTATTACTACCTTTTTATTGTACATAATTATTAGTTTGTATAAGCTGCCACACTTGTGCTACCCTCATGTTATATGCCACTATTAACAGAAAATATAGTTTGTTTTTATCAGAAAGTATAGTTTGTAAATGTTTACAAGGTGTTGTTTAGGAGCCTTAAACCTAAAAAGTCAGCAGCCTATAAACGTAAAACATATAAAAAAAGAGCTGCTAACATCATTCACCCATGTATGTGACTGTTACTGGAGGTCCTCAGAACTGGTGATATGCAAAATAAAGTAGGGATCATGAGGAAGAGGGGTAGCAGACATTTTTCACCAGTGATAGACAACTACAGTCAGCTTCTCTACAGCTTGAATTCGCTCCAATTTTCTAAACAGCTAATTTTATTCTATACTTGCCCTCTTTTCATATTCTAATAATGCAAAGTGTGTAATATCCCTTTAAGAATCTTCTATTTCTGAAAAGTGCTAGAACTGATTTTTTGTACGACTATCGTCCTACCGTACCGAACAAGGACATTGAGAACGCAGCCAAAGGTTGATGAGAGCTTTATTCAAACTAGTTTGGCCTTGTTTTATTTTATATTGCCCTAAAGCTACTTGTAAAAACAGCAAACAGGATGAAATAACTGAAATAATACAGAGAGCTGATGACTTCATACAAAGATCAAGTCAGAGCTCTTTATTGCTGACTGTAGCAAAGAAAAGGAAAATTTTCCTAATGTCTGAAGAACAGCAGACCATTCTGTCATTACTTGGAGTGGCCATAGACGCAAAGATAGTGTTGCTATATCGAAATGTTCATCCTGAAACCACAAACACGTAAAGATAATTTGCTACCAGTAAAATGATTAGCAACATTACTATTACAGCGAGGGTGACTGGCAAGATATATATGAATTACATCCATTGTGTCAACTATCCATCCATGCTGCACTCACAATCCACACTCTCATTTATACCTCAGTCAATTACATTGTTGGCATTATCGGCTGAATTAATCTCATGGATCCTATGAACAGTATATAAACTAAAACTGAGGTGACAGCTCAGAAATTTTTTAGAGGAGAGAGGTTTCAGACTCCCTTGCCTTCCCATCAGGGTCTTGGTCCTGCTTCGGTTTCTACTTATAGGATTGGATAGTTCATAATGGCTTGTGGTAGCCAAAAGTGATCTTGTGACAGAAGGTCCTTATTGCTGACAAACCCATCTTCTAGTTGGTTTCATAGAATTTTAGAGGAGTTTCCCAACAAGGTTGACTGTCAGGTCTGTTCTTGTAGGTAACACATGTAATATCACCTGCCCTCATGGGAGATTCTCCAGTAGTTGAAAAAAAAATTTATTTAAAGAAAACACTTTGGAATCTATTTTGGAGCTCCTTGTTACTTCACATCAGGCACTGCCGTTCCTCAGGTGGAGGGAGCATCTGTAGGGAGTCAAGGCGCTAAGGACTTTGCTTTAACAGGGTCCATTTGCTGTCTCTCTTCTACCCAAGTAATTTACTTGGTTACATTTATCATAGGTGGCCCTAGACATATGAGATCTTCTGGCAGAGCTCTCAGATTTTAGTAGGATTGTCCGACAACTTATGCTTGTGGGGCCTGCAAGATCCTTGCATGGTATTTGATAATGGAGAGAAATGAATTGGACGAATTAGATTTTTTTTTTTTCTGTCTTGCTCTACTGTTATGAGATCAAATTAGTAAGAGGTGTCTGGCAGTTGCTGGTGTCCCCCAACTTGTCTCCCAATAGACCCAATGTTAATTGGGGAATTGGCCAATTCAGTTATTGACTTAAAGGGTTTGCACGCTCATAACAATCCATGTCCATGTACCATAGACGCACCTCTATTAGTCTGAGTAAAAAACGCTAGAGAGAGCAACTCTTGCTCTGTAGAACTTGGCGCAACCAAGGTCACCAACTTATGGTCACATATTTATTTCAATGGAAGCTGTGTAATACCATCAGCTTTCCATTACAAGTTGCAGCAGTCAGGATGCATTTGGAAATGTGATTGTCCTCACTGAACAACAATGTATTAATTAGAAATGAGTGAATTTCCCGAATTTTGTTTAGAGTCAGATTTGATCGAATCGTTTGTCCGATTCTATCTGATTAAAATTGTCCCCGATTGCCTTTTAAGCTCGTGCCTGACTCTCTGATGACTTCTAGGACTGTATCCAACCAGTAGCATTTTCTGGTTTGGCTTTTTATAGTGGATATGAGCCATTCAAAGATGCCCCTCACGATTGGCTGTGCTAGAGGGAGGGATAAATGCAGTGCATTTTGGGAAGGCTGCCTGCAAGGCATTATGGGGATGCCTGCCAGAGGTCATGTGATCTTTTTTCTAATCTTTGTGGATGACATTTTGCCACGATTTGTTTGCTGCAAACTCCAATTGTTTGGGATTTAGCCGAATCTGAAACTTTTTGGAAATTCGGACTGAATTTGATTTGTGTAGAATAAATTCATTCATCTCTAATATTAATGTAATTGATTAAGAATGCACAGGAATTTTAAATAACCATTTTGATGGTGTGTTAACCCTTCACAAAGCTGATTGGTTATTCTGGAATTAAACAGTAATATTGGGCCATAGAAAAAGAGGCTCTGTCACCACATTAAAAGTGGCCTATCTTGTACATGATGTGATCGGCGCTGTAATGTAGATTACAGTAGTGTTTTTTATTTAGAAAAACGATCATTTTTGACGGAGTTATGAACAATTTTAGCTTTATGCTAATGAGTTTCTTAATGCCCATCTGGGCGTGTTTTACTTTTTGACCAAGTGGGCATTGTGGAGAGAAGTGTATGACGCTGACCAATCAGTGACCAATCAGCGTCAGACACTCTCTCCATTCATTTACACAGCACATAGTAATTTTACTAGATCACTATGTGCAGCCACATAAATTAACGTTACTCAAGTGTCCTGACAATGAATAGGCATCACTACCAGCCAGGTCACTGATTGGTCAGCGTCATACTCTCCTCTGTACAACGCCCACTTGGCTTCTAAATGAAAAACACTGCTGTAATCTACATTACAGCGCCGATCACATTATGTACAATATAGGCCACTTATAATGTGGTGACAGAGCCTCTTTAAATCCAAGCATCTTTAAAGACAAACATATGACTGATTCTATGTGTCTCAATCCATTGAGGTGTTATTTTGCTCCTCTTAGGTCCTTTTTGCATTGTATCACACAAACTGGAGGCGCTCAGGAGGCCAAATCAAAGTTTTCTAATATTTCTTCTCTGTCAACACATAGATACGTTTCATTGCAAGCAGAATTACCAATGTGCTAGAGACTTAAGCCAGTTTTGTCTTTTGTATAGGAGTTGCCAAGGTTATATTCTCATACAACATGTTTTATTCACACAGACGTCAGGATATTTTACTATCAAGTGCGCCGAAAAGTAATAATTGCCTTATAAGCCATTCACTCTTAAGCCCCACACTTCTCTTTACTGCAAATCATTTTTTTTTTCCTACAGAGTGAGATGGGGAATTAAAATTACAACATTATTAAACAGCCCATCTTCCCAACAAAATAAGTGGTACATAATTTCCAGTGTTAATTTCGCCACTTAAAATACAGTTATAGTGTAGCTTCATCTCATTAAAGATCATTGTCCCCAGTAGACTGTTGAATTTAAGGAGGACTCTCACTGTTCCACACCTGCTGCTCAGGTTGCTATGTGATGATGGCTGAATACAAACAGCAGATTTGAGCTTGCTGGACTGCAACTGATGAGCCTAGGCTAATTCAGAGGTGATTATGTAGTTTACTGGACCACTAAACCTCTTTAAGCTTGTAATTACTGCCTATTTGAGTAAAGAACATTCAAAAGCAATTCGCTTGCATCGTGCCTGCCACAGCTGGAAGCTGCCTGCCAGCATTCAGAGGGGACATTGAAATCTACGGGGACAAGGGCTTCAAGCACAGCTAGCAGGTATTAACATCAGCGGCCAAGTGTTTTCACATTCCTTCTCACCTTTCACCAATGAAGTACACGGTTAACCCCCTCGGCAATTCCAAGTGGCTTTGGTAATACCAAACCTATACTTTCCACCTTAAAACGCCTCCCCTAGCCGTAAAAATGTGTGAGAAATTTCAGAATGAAATTAAACACCGCTATCATTTCATGGCTACTGAACTCACTTCATAAATGGCCAGAACCAACTCCTCTAAAGAAAATTCATAAAAACAATATAGCACATACAGATATTTGTATATTATGAGAGGTTGGTATGCACATTTTCCACTGTATTTCATTACATTACCATGAGACATGACATAATTTAAAATATTTATTTAGCTAGCCCGCAGTGTACAGCTAGTCTTAAATCTTATTTAGCTATAAACCAGTTCAAACTCAAAAGGATAAAGAGGACATTGACAGCCCTTCAAACGTTTTATTTTCCAGTTTATTTTCGGGTATTTGTGCGAATATGTGTTTTCTCGAAAGCTGTCATTTTTCATGTAATGTGAATACAATGATGTTACAGTAAATGTTAAGGTAGACTGTGAATTCTGTCGGCCATCTAATGTGTGTGGACAGATTGTGACTGATGAAATGTAAATATATCATATATCTAGTTTCCATGAGTTTTCAATGCATGGGAAACACTAATACTAATGAATATCTACGTGCCCATAATAACAATGTAACTCAGTTCCCATGTGGGGCAGGGCTCTAATCCAACTCACACTATTTTGCTGTTCTCAACACGGATTGAATCCTAAAATTATTTTCAATTAATAGTTCTAGCCATATGGCAATTGAATACAAGTCTCATAAGACAACCACTCTGAATTGTTTTATGAAATTGGGAAAAAATCCAATCCCATAAAGTCCCTATATCCTTATATTGCTCTATTGGTGACTATTATACATGCAAAAAAAATAAAAAGTACGCAAATACAAACTTTGTATCAAGCAAATAATTTTAGTTCAAACTTTTTTTAACCACCAAAATGATAGTTTCCTAAAGAGCTATATCTAAAATGCATTACAGACTTGAACAAGCCATAGACACAGTGTATTGGGGTTTGACTAGAATACAAGTAGTGCCCAAGGCTGTCACACTGTCCATTAAATTGTTACTTCCAATTTCTATAGCTGTGGTCCTCAAAATTCCCTCTAGAGCAGTGATTTCCAACTTTTCTGACCAATCAGTGACCAATCAGCGTCATACACTTCTCTCCATTCATTTACACAGCACATAGTAATCTTACTAGATCACTATGTGCAGCAACATACACACACATTAACGTTACTCAAGTGTCCGGACAGTGAATAGACATCACCTCCAGCCAGGACGTGATGTCTATTCAGAATCCTGACACTTCGCTAACGTATGTGTGAGATTTACAGCAAGGCAAGCGTAATCTCGTTTTAAATGACAGTTTACAGTGTAATCTTGCGAGATCACGCTTGTCTTGCTGTAAATCTCACACAAACTTTACCGAAGTGTCAGGATTCTGAATAGACATCCCGTCCTGGCTGGAGGTAATGTATATTCATTGTGGCTGCACATAGTGATCTAGTAAGAACACTATGTGCTGTGTAAATGAATGGGGAGAAGTGTATGACGCTGATTGGTCACTGATTGGTCAGTGTCATACACTTCTCTCCACAACGCCCACTTGGTCAAAAAGTAAAACACGCCCAGTTGTCCATTAAGAAAGTCATTAGCATAAAGGTAATATAGGTCATAACTCCGTCAAAAATGATAGGTTTTTCTCAATAAAAAACACTGCTGTAATCTACATTACAGCGCCGATCACATTATGAAGAAGATAGGTCACTTATAATGTGGGGACAGGGCCTCTTTAAGAAAAATTCCTTCAGGATTTTTGTGGCAGATTTTGAAATGCCAATACTATTTGACACTTTTTTTTTGTTCATTGCCTTGTTTTCAGACTTTTTTTAAGCAAATCTGTAACATGTTTTTTGGTCAAAAACGCGTAAAAAAAACACTCCTAATTTCAATGGAGGTTTAGAGGGGCAAACCGCTCCAAGACAGGGCATAACACTTTTTTTCCGCAAGCAAAAACCACCTTTATCTTTCATTAAAATCAAAAGAGAGCGATTTGGGGCATTTTCAACAGTTGTTTTTTTTAATATGGCCCAACCCTAAATATCAATGATTCAATTTCAAGATACACTTTTCTAAATTCAAGATGTGTACATAACAATTTTGTGATGGCAAGTTGAACAATTTAGAAAAAACTTTCTCCAAACTCATCTACAAACTTTGTTGTAATGGTGAAAAAGTGGCATTGTCTATTGATTCAAGTCTTACATGCTTTTCTTTGGCTGTGGGGAGACAACAACTGCCTTCCTTGTGTGAGGTGCTTTATATTGTCATTCTACTGTAACTAAGCAGGAATCATTTCTCCTTTTTGCAGCAATCTCTGTCAGTAGACGAAATACACGCCAGTGTCAGAGTCATAAAAATAATAGTCAGTGTAAGTACATTTTGATATTTTTTCACACATAAAGCTTTCAAATATGACTCTTCCAATTAAATAAAAATGTAAACCTAATGATAGAATGTGATGAGCTTGACAAGCAAGGGGCATAAACCAGTACTTAATAGCTTAATTTGCTATAATAACAAAGAGAAACGGGATCTTTACAGATGAAAGCTTTTTCTTCATGGGTAAAGTGCAATTGGGAGTTTTCAAAAACCAATGTTGAAAAATATATGAAAATGGATCATCTCCGGGGTCTCATTGTATAAACAAGTTGAGCTGGAGGAAACCGCGCTTGAATAATTACCAATATGGTTATTACCTACTGATTTCATTCTAAAAATCTGTTCACTTCAGGCGTGAATTCAGGAAAAAAGCTTAAGCCAATGGGCGACTATGGACAACTTGGCATCCAGAGGGGTTAACATGTAAGCCTTTTGCATAGTGGTAATACAATGTGCATTGATGCCAAATATAGGTCTTCCAGAGCTATTTATAGACCAGCATTTCATGATGTAGCTGGGGAATCACAGTAAGGTTTATTCATTTTTACAAACTTGGGGACACAGGATGATAAACCTATCAAGGTCGCTAAGCTTTACTCCTGTTTCAAAATCAATAATTAATTATAATCTTTTAATTAAAACATAATTATCATCTTTTTTTTAGACCCAGAATAAACAGCACATCATAAGGACATTATCTGCCACCGAGTTTTTAATAATTGGATTTGCTCTCAGTGAAAATAAATGGACATATATATCAAAGCCTACATGACAACAAAAGCATATTAACCATATGGGATCTTGAACAGCCACTTCATAATGTATGACTTAAAACTTAATTTGGCATCAAATTGGTTAAAGGTTTGTCAAGCAAAGATGGCAGATCATGATTAATGGCTGGATCATCCATGGTTCTCCAGCACTGAGGCCCCAGGACTGATGTGACAAACATCCCGTTCATCTTCAGCCAATCAGCAGATGTAAGCACATAGGGCCTGTCAGGTTGACATATCATTTCTGCGACAGTGTCAGCGAGTATTAATGTTCAATTATGTGTCCTAGAAATAACCCTCGCCTTTACTCATTGTGTAACTGCGCGCGTGGCACAACGGTAATCCAAACGACAAGGGCAGAAATGCCCGCAATAACCAAGTAGCTGTGAGCTGACTTTCCAACATTGGGATGACATTGCCTTGCGGTCCTAAATAAGGGACTTTTATTTGTCTATACTTTTTTAGAAATAGACATGTTTGGGTCGCCCTGGAGACTTCCTCGGACACCCTCCAATATCCCCCTTCTGTGTTTGTATGTCAATAATTGTTATGTGCTGATCTCCCGATTGCGCTTTGTTTTCTATAGCAGAATGTGATTAAAATGTATCGCCATTGGGGTAAGGAAAAAAATTCATAGTATGTTCATTTACATGCTGCCATGTATATGATTGCTCCCAAGCTTTGAACTATACTAGCCTTCAGTTTAATATGCTTGTTATATTATTAGCGCTAGCTCAACTGTAGCCATCATGGTCAAGTCAAGTATAAAGAAACCCAAAAAGTTAAAATAATTGGTCTGACTATATTGTACCTGCATTGGAGCTCTGGTATTGATTATCGAAAGTCGTAAATACAAAATAAAATATGGCGGACAGATCATACACAGGTCTTGTAGTTAAAGTTTCCCTCTATTTCAAATTGTAACTAATCACAAGTAGCAGATTCAAATATTGAAATAAATGTGCAAATACACTATTGATACCACTGCCTCTCGAGCTAGAAGGTTGGACATACAAATATAAGAATCACAATCTGCTTGGAGATAACAGGATGAAATACCATCTTTGTTTGTTTAGTTAACCTTCTATTCACATTAGTCCCTTGGGTTGACATAACCGAAAAGCCATTAATTTAGTTTCTTGTCTCCTACTGTTTATTTAGAGGTGAAACTAAACATCATCAATCTACTTCTTGGTTAAACAAATACACAAGTGTGAAGTCCAGTAAGATATACGTCCACATGTGTAGGAAAGTATCACTTATGCTTGCTGGTATTATGTTACCAGTATAGTTAACATTGCATCGAGCAAATTGGAATTAAATTATAACAACATTTAAGTCTCCTAAAAACACATAGTCAACTCTAAAAGTCTAACAATCGAAAGCATAAATTAATTTAAAAAAGGAATGATCAAAACCTTTTGCTTTTTACTCTAAAAACATTATAAGTACAACTTCAAAAATAAATTTCACTAGACAGTTAAAGTATATTAAATTTGAGGTCCTTGAGTGGCCATCTCCATCTTGCTTTAAAAATATGTTTTTTCTATTGAAATGTTTTTAAATTTATACATTTCATTTATCTAGAATTACATCCTCCTTCCCTATAGCAATCCCATCTCCCCACCTTGACTTTAATATGCAGAATGTTAAGATCTGGAAATAATAGACAAAGAAAGAATTAAATGGAAAGGCGGGCTACATGTAAAAGCTTCATTCTCTGAACATTACATAACAACTCTCTAGTTATTCCCTTTGAAGCAACCACTTCTTTTTCTCACATTTTTACATATGAAGCAGTGCTTTCCCATCGGTAATGGCTACTAAGTGTGACTCAATAAGACTGAAATTCTAAGAGATTTCTGTTTGGTGCAACTTTTTGCAATTCTTGACCATCACAGTAAAAGTTTTACTCCAAAAAAAGTTTTACTCCAAAGAAACAACAATGCACGCAATTTCCAGTGATGGGTTGAGTCACTAAGTCATGTGACATTATGGAAATCTAAAGTTAGTAATGCACATTAAATTAATATCAGGAATGTTTGCACCAATGACCCAACCGTCAACATGCCAGACTGAACTACCACATCATATGTTAAAAAACAAAAAGAAATGGCCAAATGTGGTGAACAATCATCTGTAATTGGCTAATTACACCATACACACAAAGTGTCATCTGATGACTGTCAAAAAGATCCAATATGACCAATCAGTGTTTTGGCAGCTGTTGCAGACGATTGCAAACATTTAAAACTGGTAATTTACCTAAATGGTTTCATCTGATGTGTATGGCCAGCTTAAAACTCCGTGACCGGACATGATATGGCACAAATCTCCAAGTAGTTGTGCCAATGTTCATCAAGATCTAAAAGATATCAAATGTAGCTTGAGAGTGTTCTCAATGTAAAATTTTTTATAAGGCTGAAGAATCCATAAGTCCACCTAGTTCAGGCTATTATCCTCTAATGTTAATCCAGAGGAAGGCAAAAACTCTCATTAAGCAAAAGCTGAGTTTTTTCTTATTCTGGCACTTATAATCAACAACCTATTTCTAGAAATCTAGTAATTATATCTTATAATATTATTACACTCAAAAAAGGCATCCAGGCCCTTTTTGAACTCTTTTAGTAAATTTGCAATGACAAATTTCTGTGGAAGAGAGTTCCATAGTCTCACTGCTCTTACAGTAAAGAATCCCCGTTTATGTTTGTGTAGAAACCTTTCCTCTAGACGTTGTTACAGTCCTGGGTATAAACAGATCATGAAGAGGATCTCTGTATTGCCCTTTTATATATATATATATATATATATATATATATATATATATATATACACATAGTTATTAGGTCACCTCCTCAGTTGAATTTCTTCTAAACTAAATAACCCTAATCCGTATCATCTTTATGGGTACTGTAGTCCACCCATTCAATCTATTTCTTTAGTTGCCCGCGATTGAACTCGTTCAAGCTCTACTATGTCTTTCTTGCACACTGGTGCCCAAAACTGTACACAATATGCCATGTGCATTATGAATCCGGATTTATAAAGTGGTAGAGCTATAATCTCATCATGTACATCTTTCCCCCTTTTGATGCAACCGATAATATTATTTGCCTTTGCAGCAGCTGCCTGACACTGGTTGCTACAATTAGGATTACTGTCAACTAAAATTCCTAAGTCCTTTTTCATGTAAACTTCTCTTAAATGAAGTTTACTACCTAGACTTAAATTTTAAAAACAAAATGACAACATTTTATCATAAAAAGTCAACTAAGTCAAAATGTGGAATAATGCTTAATCTAATTCCTTTTTTTTTTTTTCTTTTTCCTTTTTTTTAAGTGAGGAGTTTGACTTACTAAATTTGACCCTGGATGTCACTGGAGTTCAACATGCCTGTTTTAGAGACATAGAACATTTCATGAATACTTCCTGTGCATGTCATTACATTCCAGGACTTTTTTCCCCAGCAACATGACTTCCCAACTTAAATGTCTTAGCATGATTCCCAGGAGCCTGTCATTCTTGTAATTGATGATGTTTTCAAGGCAAGGTGGAGGTTTGGGGGACATTAGGTCTCAATAAAGACTAAGTGAGTGATCTCACTGGGCTCTGCCTTTTATCTGTGTGTTTCCCAGCATAATAGCTTTCTGTAGAGTAGAAATGAAAGTGAAATAAACCTGGTTATGGTCAATGCTAATCAATACAATTATTTACCAACTACTGAATTTGTATGGGAACTTGCCCTGATGATCATCACTCTCTGTAAATACACAGAATTTTTTTAACTCACTTTTCTAAAATATTCCTCCTTCTGATGAATTTCTAGTTTAGAACTTTTTTTTTTCACGTACTTATGTGATGGCGAGTGATGTGTTCATATTTATATTGTAATTCTGAGTGCAGTTGCTCCATTGCTTATCAATTCAAACTAGAAGCAAAAAGAAAAAATAGGCATCCTGCCAAGATAGCGACAGCACAGCATGTCTTACCCAGGTTGCCATGGGTGACTAGTGAGCTGGCATCCTGGGGATCTAGCACAGAGCAGCCACTGACTAATGACTTCTGGATTCCAAATGACCTTTGATCCTTAATGTCCCAGACAAAACAGATGACCTAGTTAAAAAGGCACCATGGTCCTGCAAGATTAGAGTTAACATAACAAATAAAAAGTAGCAGGACCTATATAGAATGCTTACTGTTTAATGTCTTTCAGAAGGAAAAACATAATGGTTACCATGATCCAACAGATCGTCATCATCATAAAAGCAAAAAGTTGGCGACTCACATTAAAGTTTTTGAAATAATCAAAGTTTTATTCTGTATTAGAATATGAATCATAAATCTCAAGTTGGACTGAAATAATAATAAATAATAATAATAATAATAATACTACTATAAAAAAAAAGAAAAAGCTTTTAGACCTTTTTAAAGACACATCCAAAACTAACTGATTCTTGAAACAGAACTGGGCGTTGAATCCTGTAAACTTTGAATGAAATCAAAAGAAAGCCACAACTGGTGGTGATGGCTACCATACTACAAAATTACAATTTTTCATAAATTTCTATCTTTCCCTATAAAGACATAATTTATCTGAACAGTTTCTGCTACCCAAAAATACTTAAACACTTCATAACTTTGCTTTAAAGCCTTCATGAGTTGTGATGGCACCAAAAATGACATAGACACATATAAAACAAATGATTGAGAAGCTACACCACACTACAAGTAATTATGCCAAGATACAACTTAGTTGCAAAGTAACCAGTGAGGTACTTTATGTTACTGAAAAGCCCAGCTGTCCTGTTTGGCAACAACACAGTGGGCAAAGGACCCAACTATTCAGACATTGTATGCCATTTCTGGTATTATGTGTCCCGATCCATTTTGAAAACAAAAACTATGGACAGTAGCCCCCTGCTGCAGAAAAGAGGTTGGCACAGTGGATTTCTCTTGGGTAGGTTGTCCAAATGTTATTGAAAACCTTCATTGTTGAATATTGTCACTATAGTGATGAAGTTAGACATGGCCAAGGGACAATGTTCTGTCATCACTCAAGTCAATACAGTACTACCAGGTCCTGACAGACCTTAGCAGTATATTCTCTAGCACCCTGAACACTTGGCGATCCGGTTGTGCTAAATCATATTTAGTTCTGCTGTATCATTTTACAGACATTGCCAGAATTATTTTTCTATGTTCGTGACAAAATCTCCCTTAGATCACATGGGAACAGCTTTAGAAAATAATGAAATTCCATCAGGAATAAAAAAATTGCAGCATTACTATAAAAGCATGTGATCGGCCCATTTGTCTATTATTTTTCAGGCTCGAGTATAATCTGAATTTAGCTCACATGACAGAGAGAGTGTTGGAAAGAAGGAGAATGAGAAGCATTATTACTGAATATTGGATGGAGCTCCATGGGAGAGCTATTTACACTGGCATTACTCTGTAGTTTCTAAACTGCTTGTTCATGTCATGGTAACTAACCAGGGCTCAACTCCAGTGTTTTATATGTTTATGCTCATATATTACATTGTAAAGGGATCTATAGCTATTAATTGATCACAATTGAAACAACTGCACATTTTACTTTACTGTATTGCCAAAAATATTGGATTAAAAAAAAATATATAACAATGCTAATTCCTGGGCACAACGACCTGTCATGACCTATAACCAAACAAAAGCATTATTGCTGCCCCAGCTGCAGTAGGTGACGCAGGGACGACTGGCCTGTTGATAAGATATTGTCTTAGCTCTGCATGGCAACCAAACTGTATATATTCTATGACACATTAGAAAAATATGAGCAACAACACTGCATGATGGCTTCTGTTATACCATAAATCTAATGCTTAAAATGTATCAAATATCCCTAGATCAGGTGAATACACAAAATCTCCAAACTCAATATACCCCGACATAGACATTAACTCCCACTAGCTATGCTTAACTAAAGGCTTTAAGGGTTGTCTGCTTTAGATAATCCCTTTTTATTAGAGGGGGCCCCTGAAAATAGGCTGATCACAAGGTATCCGGCTTTCCGCACGTCCAGGTATCAGCTGTAATCTGCGGGGGGGAACCTAGCAGCATGTGTTTTTTATTCTGCTGCAGTGCCACCACAGGAGAAATAAAGCATTACATGTTGCCCATTGAAATCAATTTGTTGTCTGTGTAAGCTGAGTCCTCCAGAGACATAGAGATACTCAAACTCATTGACGGTTTTCTAAACAAAACAACCCCTTTAAAGATACACAGAGTGAGGCAAATATACATTTATAATGCAGAGTCCGATGCTCAGGCAGGAAAATGTTCACGTTAGTTGGGTTCAATTTTGTATTATGAATTCTGAAAATCAACTTTTAATATAAAGTAGACTTTCTTGGCCAATTCCACAAAGTTTTAGTCATCATTAAGAGTCCCCAAGTTGCCAGATCCTATATAGCTAGGCATTGTACAGCTAGAGATGTAGCGTGTAATGTGTAGGGCTGAAGCATCATTAATTTGCTCCACGCCACATCCAATCTATTAAGGTGTCTGCATAATGGAAGATGAGGAGACCTCAATTTTTTGCACCTTGGAATCCCAAGTGAGCCAACCATGGCTGGAGGAGATGACTAAAACTCCACCTAGAGCTGTATTTTCAGTTTACGTGAAGGTGCTGACATCTGGCAGTACTGCAGAGATAACAAATCTATAATGTATGTTCAATGGACTTATTCGTATTTATCTTTATCATGTACAACAAATTTTACCGCTTTCACGCATATGATCAGTAGGACTTAAATACTAAATATTCCTAAAGTGTAAAAAAAAATTGTTTTGCTATTAAATCTCTATTTTTATCTTTTTAGACACAAATTATACAATATTAAAATATCCCCACCTACACATGGAGCACCTTCTGTTCAGATGCTTTACTTCTGCGTAGACAAAATTTAATTTTAGAATTACATGCAGTCTTTGTGTTGCACATTCTTCAAAAAGTTTACCCTATGGAATAATAACCAGTCCTCAACCTTGTGATCTCGCTATAAATGGCAGCCGCCATGTTGAATTTTAAGCCAACGATCATGTAAATACAATTATCGGTTCCCATTGAATATAATAAATAATGAGACACTTTATGTCTCAATGATATCACTAATTTACGGACTACAATATCATGAACACCGGCTCAAACAAAAAGTCCCACCAGCATAATAACCAAAAACATTCTCGACACTGAATGGAGCTTTAATCCGGCTTGGAGATCATAATTTTTTGCCGTGAATACAATGTTGCAGAATGTTTCTTGGTCTGCACAGTGAGGCCGTTTTCTTGCATTAATACTTAAATGGTTCATATGCACCACATCTGTCATTCTGTCCTGGAGTCTATGAGGCACAACCAAGACTGTGCAAGCCTATTGATTTCCCTAGCATTTACTTTAATTTACTTAACCATTGACAAATACATGAGCACATAAAGAGTAACCGTCCATTACCACCTTGTAGACTGACATTGTTTTTCTTACGATTCCTGTTAATATTTCCCAAGAAATACAATGTGTTTATGAAATATAAAAGGCCTCACACCTGTTTCTGTGTGCTAAGTACTGCACTGAGGTATTCTATAATGTACTTAAAGACTGCATCAATATGAAGGCCCTATTACATCTGTGTGCGGAGGGTGGTAAATTAAACCCTAATTACATTAACAGGGAGGCTGGCTTCCCTGCTTAAATTTTACATGAGCGCTCAATATAAATCCAAAGGCACTGCTGTGGTTTCTTTATGAGCTTGTGATTATAGCAACTTCCTATGTGGTCACTAAATATTCTGTTTACAAATAAACGAAGAAGCTTAGCGCCAACTTGCCTGGGTAATAATCCCGTATTTTATCTCTTCATTTTTTTTTATAACAAACCCTCCTTACCACACAAGCACGGCAACAATCAGGAGGCCCGGTTTCAACTAATTACTCTATCACATAATTTCACAAATTGCCTTTTCACAGGGGAGCCAAGTGCAAAACAGGCTCACAGTGGGATTTCAGACAGCAGCTTTCATTTACTACTCATTTCTTGTTAAATTAAACAAGAAAGAAGTGGGGAAAAAAAAGACCGCTTGCAAATGAGGCGGGCAATTGTAGATCATAATCATAGCGTTCAGACAAAGGACTCTGTGACACTGTGTGTGTTTTAAAGGTTGTCTGAAATATTCTAACTCTTATGAGCTTTTGTACGGAAGGTGAGAAAAACACGCGTTTTCACAGAAAGAAGAAGAAACGTGAAAGCTGTTGAAACTTGAAGCTAAAATAACTGTTAAAGTGCTTAAGTGGATCCTTTGTAAAATAAAAAAAAAAGGAAAAAGAATCAAAATAGTTTGACTGCTTTAACGCTAACAAGCTGATGAACATTTTAACGGACTTGAGGAACTTCAATACATCAGGTCTTAGTGTTATGCAAGTGTAAGGCCTCATTCAGACGGGGGCATGGAACAAATTTTGAACTGTTCGGAGCCCCGATGGTCCTACAGAAATGAACTTTTAGCACCATAACCATTTTCAACTGTACGTATTACGGATGTAGCACCCGGACCTCCTACGGTTCTTTTCACCCAACAATACAGCACAATACCATTTTTTAATAATCTGACATTTCAGATTTTCACATTGGGTTTCAACTGTTTTTTTTTTTACGGAAAAAATAGATAGTGAAATAGATACCGAAAAAAGGAAGGAGAAAGATTTTTTTTTATCCTTATTCCACCAACTCTGGGATTAAAATACTTTATTGAGGTTATTTATGAGTGGAAATATTTAAAAAAATTGTAATATACGATAGCACGGTTGGACTGACCATTAGGGCAGTGTCTGAGGCTCCATGGCCAAGGGGGACCAACAGCCCTTTGGTCATCTAGAGCTCTCCTTAAACTTTAAGTGCAGGAACTCCCCAAAAAAAAAAAGTTATGCAAATGATAACTGCTCTTCAAATGCATGTTATTAACCATAATCAAGGGTATCCTGGCTCTAGAGATTGGTAAGGGGCCTATGACCTTTAGTACCTAGGGGTCCATATCACTCTTAATCCGCTCCTGTATGTAAGTAATTATGGAGTACGAACAAACAGATTTCAGATGTATTTAAGCTCTGTTCACATCTGTTTTGGGGTCCCGTTCTGACGTTCCGTAGTCGACTACGCTATTGCTTCCGGCAAAACGACGGGTTCGGTGCACAACAGACACAAACGGAAACCACGGGCACCGGCTCAGTCACCATTGAAATCAATGGTGATGGAAACAGAAACCCCTGGTTTCCGTCGGTGTCAGTTTGTGTCTGCTCAGGGTCCTGTTCTGACGGAAACCTCCGACGGAACGTCAGAACGGGACCCCAACGCAGATGTGAACAGAGCCTTACTCCATTTTTGTTACTTACAACAGCTAATGTGTACATGTTTCTGATTACTTGTTACATTTTTTACCCTTTTTTGTGACATGAATACATATAGTAGCAGATAAATCCAATGGGTAATGTAATGGCATAATTTACAATGGTTAAGAATTTTTTGTTATCAATTATGTAATTTTAACATTCTATACCTAATAAACGCTTAAACATGTTAAAGATCGACAAATGCAGAACATAATAGAACGCATGGAGTAAATCATCAACAAGATAAGTCTATGGACATTTTACAAAAATTCCTGCAACAGTTTTGAGTTTACATGAAAGCCTCAGTTACTATGGAAAGACGGAGCAGAATGCATCTGTACTGGCAACTCCTTATCCTGAAATAATAATCTGCACAACATTTTCAAAGGGTTGCCTTGTGGACTTGGAAAAGGATACTGAAAATAATAAAACATAATGTGGCATGACATGAAAGTGGCCAGATTTACATTTCTCATGGTTTTATCATACTAAGTTGAAAATCAGGTAGTGTCAATTAAGTGCGCTGCATAATGTATAGTTATCTGAAACTCTCCCCTGATCGACTAAGTAATAGTGACAAATGGACAGAGAATTTCATGGCAGTTAGTGCTTCGAAGACCTGAGTTTAACCTCTCAGGGCATTAACTAGCAGGAAATTAGCAACCTGAAGGTCATTGTCCTATTACTGTAGAATTTTTCTTTTTTTTTCCTTGGGAGTTGTTAAATCTTTTTGCACTTATTGCACAATTCTGATTTGTCATATTCCATTACCATTTTTTAATTAAGAATTTTGTAAGATAAGGATAAGGATTTTATTCTGGTTTATGGTTGTTGTTAATGAATCATTTTTATCTTTTAAAAATAAATAAAATAATGAAATTAAAAAATAAAATCAGACGGTAAATCCTGAGTTGGCACTATTATGGCGGTGGCAAAGCAATCAATTTTATCAAGAACAGATGACAGTATGCAGCTTTTACATATTATATGACTAATGTTCAATTAGCCATATAATGAGAAAATATTGGATTGAGTTGGTAGAAAAAAAAGGGCAAATTTATCAATGCCACCGCTCATTTGTCATGGATTGATCATGGATCTAAATATGTATCCTTCCTTTTTGAAAGACATGTAAGTGTCCTAATAATAAACTCCCCTTCCCCAAGGGCTTACATACCATAGACTCAGGCCATCTGGCTGCTATAGGGCCCCTGGAGAGATCGGGTACAGCCCTGTTTGGTCTTATCTTTTTTGCAAAAAAAGGTTGAGGAATTGGCACAAGGGTAACGGAAAGGGCATGGAGGGGAAAACAAACACCATGCCCATCTGTCCTGGTTGGCAAAGCCTGGCATCATTATAGGGCAAGGTTAGCTGATAGAAGTGGTGCCCCACTAGAGATTCCCCTGTATTATCCGTAGGTGAAAGAAATGTCCAACATGGCTTTCGTCTCTATTGAAATCGACAAAAAATAGAGCACTCACTTGGGGTCTTCCCCTTCAGTATCCACCAGTTATGAGGAATCCCAACACAAGTACCCACAATATGAAAAAGGTTTTCCAAGTCATACAACCCCTTTTAAACTATACTAAACAAGTTACTTACATTTGCAACCGCTGGAGATATTACAATAAATAATTCACTGGATGGGTAGGTGAAGGGTATTAAAAACTAGAAAGAGGTTAATAAAGAAAGGACTTCATGCCACCTCAATCTAAGAATAAACACGTGTGTGGTTCACGACTTAAAACACTAATTGGTTCATTGAGTACATGAAATACGTCTGAATCAGCAATACCTGTACATTCAATGAACCACTCAGAACCAATTCAGACAATGCACTATGCTTTAGTAGCCTCCAGGGAGAGCAGAGGAAAAAATTATTACACATTGTTGGTTTCCTTTCGGAGGTAGGAAACGAGCGGCATCACTCTCGCTATGAACTTAAGTAAACATTTGCCGTATATATTGATACTAATGCAAATAAGTTTAGAGCTTCTATATTATGTGTTTATTTAGGATGTATTACATTATCTTTAGTACATTTTGCCATGAATCTTTGTGTTTAATAATGGTTCAATTACTATATAAACAGGCCTAAGTTTGTAAATACTAAACCACAGGGATTCTGTTCTAAGCACATGGAGATAACAGATGAATTTCCTGCATATTGCTTGACTTGGTATGCAAGAAGATTTACATGAATTAAGTTATATGCGGTCAAGATATTATTGTCCTTTCAGATATATCTGTGTATACGCTCAATACTGGAATAGCTAAAAAATATATATATATCAGGAATGCGTACAGAGTACCTTGCCACCATTTTCTCTACTATGATGTGGAGTGGCCATATCCTCTATAAACGCTTATTACTCTTTTTTATTTTCTAAGTTGGTCTATGGTGGTAATAGGAGATTGAAAATGTCTCCTGTATCGACTCGCAGGAATTCTGGGAAGAGAAGAACCTAAGAAAATCATAGCAGCCTCTCTATAGCAATCATCCCGATTTATGATTTATTGGAAGTGATTTTAGGGGACTGATATCCCCCAAGTACTAAAAAAAAAAAAGGAACCCCTGCGAATTGTACGCAAACTCTGTCCACTCTGCTATGCTTATGTCATGGGTAAGGAAATGTTCACTTTGACTATGTATGAACTTTAACTTTAAGGAACAAGGAACTAAAAAAAAGAGCCAAAACAACCAGAGGGCAAAGCTTGCCAGTAGTGATATGAAGAATATATTGTCAAATGCCACATGATCTGCAACACAAATAAACGTGCTAAAAAAAATTTGAGACTTTTTTTTCTGTAATTGCTATGTTGCTGATGGACTTACCGTTAGATGTTGGAAGAGCCATGCCCTCATGATGTTTGTGGCTACTTTAGGAAAAATACCACGCTTTTTATGACGTTTTTTATCTTTGTCAGGGTCATCGTCGTCCCCTGTGCTTGGTGAGGCTACACTGTTGTCCAAACCATCTCCTGTACAAATACAATTAATTCATATATTGGTTACTGGGTTATCTTTTTAAAACCTACATCTATACACATCACAAGCTTAGAAATGTAAAAAGCAATGAAATGTTTACTGCATTTTTATGGAACATATCTATTGTACAAAAATATAATTAAAATAAACTTAACAAACCTACGTGTTTTATGGTGGAAATAAATTCATCTGGTTGTAAAACATAATGATTGGCGCACTATTGTATGTCCTATTTACATTTGTTCTCCAAAATCAATCTTTTGTTTCCGGTTATCAGCCATTGCATTCTGGATAGATGCTGACTATTGTGTTTTAATACAATTTCTGGCCAGAAATCTCAAAAAATATTTTCCCCCACGATCACTACTTTATCTCACATAGTTCCAGTTGCAATTTTATAAGCTGCCAATGTTAGAGTGACAATGTCTCTTTTAATCAAGTACAAAGTAAAAAGTCCTGAGCTAGTGATGTGCAATATTCCAAGTCCTAAGAGCGCCAATATCAAGTAGCGGTAACATATTCTGATTTTCTATGAAGTATTTAGCTGACAATAGGATAAGCTCCATTAAGTTTAATAATGTGATGAATGAGAGAAAAAAAAACACCTGAGCGGGATTCTCTGTATATACCCAACAGAGATATACGAATGTGTCCCTGAACCTTATCATATACATAGGCAATGGTGTTTCTGTCAAGTTGTTAAAACCTTTCCTCCACTTCTTAGGCTTTGCTCACATCTGCGTCAGGGGTCCGTTCCGACGTTTCGTCTGAGCTTTCCGTCGGAACGGAGCCGTGACTTACACCGATGGAAACCATGGGTTTTCGTTTCCATCACCATTGATTTCATTGGTGACGGATCCGGTGCCAATGGTTTCCGTTTGACTCCGTTGTGCAAGGGTTCCGTCGTTTTGACAGAATCAATACCGTAGTCTACTACGGTATTGACTCCATCAAAACGACAGAACCCTTGCACAACCTAGACCATTGTCCCCAGATCCGTCACCATTGAAATCAATGGTGATGGAAACGAAAACTTATGGTTTTTGTTTGTGTCAGTCAGTGCTCCGTTTCAACGGAAAGCTTCAACAGAAAGACAGAACGGAGCCCTGACGCAGATGTGAATATAGCCTAGCTCCTTAGGATAGGCCATCAATATTAGATCGGTGGGTCTCCGACTCTCGGCTCTGCCGCCAATCAGCTATTTGAAGGGGCCACAGCGCTTGTACGAGCCTCTTAATTTTTTACATGGTTCTCCTTGTTTAAATTTGCACACGCCGTTACATGTGTAGCGGGGGTGCAAGTTATTGCACAACTGTCCCATTAACTTGAATGGGACAGTGGTGCAATACCTTGCACAGCCGCTACAAATGTAACGGCATGTGCAATTTCGAACCAGGAGGAGAACCATGTAATAATGAAGAGGCTGCCGTGGCCCCTTCTTGCAGCGGAGTCAGACCCCCACCAACCAAATATTGATGAGCTTTCCTAAGGGTAGTTCATCAATTTAAAAAAAACGGATAACCTCTTTAATATCTAGTACTCTTGTACGCTTGCTCCTGTCACACGGAGCTATGAATGGGGATGAGCGGTCGTTACTCCGCTCGCTCTTCTCCATCTATTATTATCATGTCGGCAGCGCGTCTCCATGTTTACATAGGAATATGTCCTGCCGACAACGATAATCTTTTACTTTTTTAAAACGATACGACCGGCAGATGATCGAGCTTTAACTCGTTCATCTGCTGACCGTTCCCCTGTTTACACAGGGCGATTATCAGCAACGAGCATTCTATGAACGCTCGTCTGCACGATAATCGTTCTGTGTAAAACCCCCTTTAGTATAAGAGTAGTATCTTGGTGAAGGCCATAATATTCTAGGCAGATTAACATTAATTATATCTATGTTAATTATACAATATTATAAACAGAGGTGTGTTTAGTGCCTTACTCTCAAGTGTGTAAAAAAAAAAGCACGACAACCTGCAAATGATATGTAAATGAACCCCGGGCTAGTGGGCACATGTTTCTACCAACTGGAGTTCTAGAAATACATGTGAGAAAACCCTAAATCCACAGTCGATTTGTAACGTGTCTGTGGTAACCCTAGTGAAACCATAAACAATGACTTTGATGAGGTGACTGGCTCTTCAAACCTGATCTGTTTGTGCTGGGATTTTCCTATTCTTTCTTTGTAAAACCATGAAAATCTAAAACAGCATCAAAGAGGCAAAGATCCTTCGAAGCAAATCATCTGCATTTAACATTTCAATGAGTCAATCTACTTTATATGCTAAAGAGGAGCCATTTGAAAATAAATATATATTTGTTGATTAAACAGCACAACATTTTTGTATATTTTAGCCGGCTTCCCCTGTGATGGCCCGCCACCATGTTAATTTTAGAATTTGCTACAATATTAGAATAAGAATGCATAATGCCCAGACTTTAAATGTAGCCATAAGATAAGAAAAAGGCAATTGATTATTTATGGAAATATCCAGTACAATCCGAACGCGATGACTTTTTATTAAGCTTTGTGCATCAATAGATAATCAAGGCCTTAAAACAGCCTTAGCTTCCCATTACCTCAGGCAAAAGAATTCCTGAAAGCATGCCTTAAGGGCACCTGAATTATATACTCCATTAGGAGAGGAAAACCTTTCTGCATTCCGTGTATAACACTCACCAGAAGCTTTCCTGTTTATTTCTGCTTTATGAAAGCAGAAGCATTAAGCACAGAATTTTGTAAGTGAAGACTTATGTAAATACAATGAAGAAAACCTTTCAAGCGGCGGCCAGATCCCCTCCTTCCATCTCTGGCAATGACCTATCCCAAATAAAAGGTTTCTGTTACATCATTAGGTCAAGCCAAAAACAGCCCAGGCTTAATGCATAGTTTGTTCTTCCTACTGTTTTTAGGCAAATACAGCTACTTTGCTCCCATCTGGGATGAAAATTACACTGCTGAGCTGTAATCTAAGACAAGATTTTCATTGGAAGCAAATGCGTTGAATCCAGTGTAAATACCGATGCGTGTTCACAAAAGCCTAAAACAATAAACTTTGCTCTTGTCCGACGCAACTTAGAGAAACAGGCAAAAGAAAAAGCAAACAGCGAGGAGGAATATTTTGTCAGGAAATGTTTTGATAATTGGAGATTCTCAGATTGTGGATTCAAGCGTCCCCGTCTGTAGGCCTGTAATGCAAGACACATAGGGACTCGGCACCTCTAGTGTGGAGCATGCTCTGCAGTAATGGAAGGTTGTAAGCGGTTATCCAGAATATAACCTGGAGGTGAAGTGATATAACAACCACATGGTTGCAGCTACCAAGGCGGGAGAGCGAGAGGAAAATTGTCAGAGACTTCATTCCTGAGTTTGACTTCCCCTGCTGCCAAATGAAGGCAAATTATGAAGGCAAGCTGAAAAGGTGGAAATAATCACAAAAATGATGCTAGTCCATAAACAGGCGTAGAGCCTCATTAGTATAACAGTAGGCTCCACTGGGGGATTTCTACTCGATTTGCTGATGCCATGAGGAAGTGCCACAGGGCAATTTTGGCCAGCTGCTAATGGCTTCTGACAGCTTCTTAGCAACTAGTGCTAGCCGCGTTGTGGCGCTTGCTAGTGACAGAAACTGAAAATGTCATATTATCTGCCCATGTGTCATGAAGTCCGTGTGGCAATTAACTAGTAGGCCATTGACTGAGAGGCCAGAGGCTCTTAAAAATGGCCTGTGGCAATTCTGGACAGACTAGGCTCATCTTTTGCATTTGCGCTGCCCATATGCAACCTTACAATGCACAGATCTGCCTGGCATTACCTTTGTGTGAATCCCTGATGAGTTGGGTGTGCTCATATCTCATCTCTGCAGAGAGAGGCTCAGTAGCAGTCACTTTAGGCACAGCATGGCATTATCAGTAAAGTTAAAAGTCATTTGTCTTGATATGAATGTATGAAATAGCACTTTAATTGGCAATACCTGATTTTCTGATTTTGAACGCGGCCTCCAAAAGGTGCTAGATGTTTTTCCGCGCTCACAAATTAGTCTAAAAGGATTTAGGATCACTGAAGCAGACTCATTGCCTGTCATATTGCTTGGAGCACAAGAACTCTGCACAGCAACCAGACACTATTTAAAAAACATCGAGCCCCTAACAAGCAGGAGAAGGGCCGGGGTTCGTCATTTCAGCTCCCAAGCTATCACAGCTATCCTCAGCGTGTCAAGCTGTCAAACCTTTCAGCAGCGCCATTTGCTCTTTCAAATAATGTTTAAGAATTGAATAGGAAAAAAAAAATTATAGGCTGTGATATAGTGCAAAGGGGCCAGCTGACAAACAAAGGAATCCGTACTGCAAGTTCTTGATGGGCAATTTCTGAGGAGACCCCAGTCTATCCCCATGGAGCAATGCAGGTGACCTATAGTTGCTCAGGGAGCTCAAATTTCAAACAGGCTCAAATCAAACGTCCCATAGTTGCCTATTTAAGCACACCCAGGCATTTAGGCCATGCTATCTTGTTCCTTTCAAGAAAGGATAAAGCAGCATTTATAGAATTCAGGCCATTCAATGGGTCAAACTGGCCATGTCAGCAGGGGTCCTTCTCATGCAGGTCAAGACTTCCCTCCCCTCCTCCTACAACCTTCCTTCCCACAGTCCATCAGTACTTAGAGGAGGGAGGCACAAAGTTCTATCTAAAATTTCCAGGTCATGACAATGTTTTCAGCCTTTTTTTCTTATCAGAACTAGGAATCATGTTTCCTAACAAGATTATTCAAGACACAATATGGGAAAAGAGCTGCATAGGGAGCACAAGCACTTGAGTGAAATAGATAGATAGATAGATAGATAGATAGATAGATAGATAGATAGATAGATAGATAGATAGATAGATAGATAGATAGATAGATAGATAGATAGATAGATAGATAGATAGATAGATAGATAGATAGATAGAATTTACATTCTATAATAACACTAAATTCCATAATTCAATATTTTAATCAATGGATAATCCTTATTACACAATAGAATTTGTTTTCCCCTTGGGATCTTATATAAATAATACAATCTGAAACAATATGAAAAAGATGAAACACAGAAGAGGGAGTATTAAGCTGTGAATTTAAGAAGAGAGGGTAAGTAGGACATTTAAGACTTTTAAGCCAAGTCCCAGGCAGCAGCAATCCCTCAGAGAACCATTAACATACTGAGGGCATTTTTATAAGGCATTGTAAAAAGAGCTTAAAACTTGTAAAGAGTAATGTGTTAAAGAGTTAAGTGGTGCACAGTCATTTTCACCATGAAAAAATAAAATAAAACGGGCCACTTTGTTGGGGGGCCCCCTTTGCTTTGGGACATGCACAGCTGCAGAGGCACAATAAAGCACATATGACTACATAAACCGAGGCTTAATTGTCACAGCGAGCATAATGGACTGAAGTAACAGCACATTATTTTATTTCACTGAGAGTGTAGGGGCCATACATTAAACAATGCATAGGTGATTATTTATTTGCCTTGTAATGCTGCCTACTTGATGTAGTCCTATTTCATTATCCTACATTGTTTTGTTGTTTGCTGTACATACAGGACATTTATGATGATTATTATTTTTTATTATTATTATTACTATTATTATTAGTATTATTATTATTATTAGTGAAAGTAATCAAGACAAAGTAAACTAAAATTATTTAAATATAGAATAAAAAAAAGTATCAGATGTCAATACATTTTATTATATTTGGTGACCCTTCCAGATAAACCAGGGAATTGCTTAAATATTTATTTTCCAATATTGTGTTATTTTTATTACAATTGCCCCTGAGCTGTGGGAATGTTATGATAATACATTTTTAAGACTTTGGTGAAATTTATTTAACAGACACTAGGCTGTTTGTTTTTTCTGTCTGTAATTTTGTAGTCCTGTGCCAAGAAGTGACCACAGGCTGCCATAAACAGTAGCCTTTACTCTGCAGCCTTGCATGCTTATTATTGGAACATTCCTTATTCGATCAATACCCCTATATTAGGGAATTATTGATTAAGCAATTCTCTAAAATATTCTGGAATGCACATCCAAATGTAATCCATTTACTAGACACCATATCCAATAACTGACCACAGGCTGCCATAAACAGCAGTCTGCATTTTGTAGCCATGCATGCTTATTACTGGAACATTCCTAGGGGAGCTATATTATCAATACCACTATATATTAAGCAAATCCCTCAAATATTCTGGAATGCTCACCAAAAGGTACCTTGGTTTTTATCGTGCCTATTACTTAACTAAGTAGTGATATTTACAACTATTTTAACTATAACTTCACTAGTATCTAGTGTATTGATATCACAGATGCAGGAGGCTAGAAGAAGACCACAGCTGCCACAGGGCAAGGGTTACATTTTAATTTGGCACTGACTCGGCTGCACTGTATATAAAAGGTTATGAACTTATTTTATGTTTTAGTGCGACTGGTATTTTAACATAAACAATAAAACTCGGCTTAAAAAACATTGCAACGTATTATTTGTTTATCTGGAACCTGGGCAGTGTCCCAGGCTCCCTCATTGTTTGTATAGTTTACTAATGTTTCTAATTTTCTTTAATAATTACCAAAGTGAGTAATTAAATTTGTAAAAGCTGCAATTTAATCAACGTTGAGATAAATATATATGTTTTTAATTTAAAGTCATTAGCAAATGTCATGGAAAAGGTTTGTATTCTATAGATTTTGTGTACAATGCTTTCCATTTGGGGGTTTGAGCTACACAAGACTTTCAAGTGCAGTTATTCCTTTTCTAAAAATATCATCATTATTTTTGCCACATATTATAATTGAAATGTTACAAGTCGCCCCATTGTGGATGCATGTATACCTCCAGAAGAAGCCTATGTACAATCATGAATAATATTCTTGAAAATCTTTAACATGCAAGATAAAAGAGGACTACAGATGACTTATGAAGCTGGAAAGCTGGCCATACACTGTCTAACTTTTAAGACTAATGAGCATCCAAAATAGCTCTTCCCAGAAGGAAAAAAAAAAGCTGTCTCTCTAGTGCCACCTATAGGTCGATAACTCATAGTTACTTTTTCTCAGGGAGTATTACCCTAAATACTCTCTCTACTAGCTGAATTAGTACCTTGAGTAGGACTAATAAGATGATTGGACCCATTGAGCCTTATAGGAAATATTTAATGATTTTGATGATCAGGTTTTCCTGTGTGTTGTAAAATCTTTGCAATTAAAGATGTCTTCTCTTGTTCACTACCAACCCTCTATATGCCTGGTTGTATTTATATAACTATAAGCAGGGGCGTAACTAAAATAGATAGAGCCCTTCAGCAAAGTTAGGAATGCCCCTCCCCTGCACAACTTCTAAGCAGTAAACTGAACTACACTAATGCAAATGATAACATAACTACTGTTACTTGATCCACAATCAATAGGTGGATATTAGTGAAATATAGCAGAAGTTCTGCACGTAGAAGAACACATATAGTAGTGTCATATAGCAGAAATCTACCACCTAATTTTCTCTCACAAAAAGGAATAATGTTCCTGCCCCTGAGTTGCCCCCTTAGTCATTGGGGCTGTAGCAGCTGCTATAGCTTTAGTTGAGGCCACGACTACAATATGCTTCTTTTGAAAAGAGTATATGGTCAAATTTTCACCGATCCCTCAAGTGATCTGGCTTCTTGGTTGCTTATTTTGCAGCCGCCTATATATATATATATATATATATATATATATATATATATATATACACACACACATACACACAAATATATATATATATATATATATATATATATATATATACTCAAGATGTACATTTTACCCTTCAACTCTTAAGTCATGTATTAACACTATACCATGCATAAAACTGGACAACTGGATTTGGAAATCAAGTGAATGTGCAATGTAAGTGGATCTCAGCAAACGTGTTCAGACAAAGGCGTGACAACTACCTTACTGCCCCTTGGAAATTCCATGAGAATTCTTTGTGTAACTTACTTGTTTCCAATCAATAGAGTCATTCTCAATAAACAAAAACCACAACAGCATTGCTAGGTAACATCAAAAAGGCATTCTTCCATACTAGAGATTACGTGGTCATAGAGCAGCTCCCCGTACTGGCTGATATAGATGAGTTTGGTTGGGTATAGCCTCCTCAGTTATATTAGAAACCACCCAACCAGTGCATTAAATTTTCTCTTTTAAAGGGATTTGAAGAATTTTAAAAAAATTGGAATGGTCTATAAAATACATTTGGCCATAAACTAAAAATGTTTTCCTTTAATTTTGAGAATATTTAGGAAAGAGATAAAGTACAGAGAAAATGAAGTACTATAATTAGTGGGAATAGCAAAAAAAAGATATCAGTACGTATTCAAATCCAGAAAAAAAATTGACATTACAATTTTAGAAAACTACTGTAGACCCCCAAAAATTCTTATTCCTAAATATAACATCTGTCTGCTATTTAGCCAATGCACCATATACTACGCAATGGCTTTATATAGTTCGAACATATTATGGTCATTCACAAATGATTACACAGTGAGAAAAAAATTCACAACTGTTTTGGGGCCACAAACTTCATGAATTCTGTAGAATATATTAATTTATGCCCATGAATGAGCCGCACAGTGAAATCTGCACGCTCTTCTTTCTACTCTAATGGGCAAAGGCGCATGCAACCTACTTGAAAATGTAAACATTGCAAGGGAAACACATCACAAAATGTGATATTTTTTTTGTGTCTTTCCACATTTAACATTTAATCAGTGACTGATAAGGAACAATGGCTAAGAAAACAGCCGACATATTTGTGGTGATTGGGTTCATTCTAACAGTATCTCCCAGTAAATTCCCTTCCTCTCAGATGTTGACTCTAGATGGAGTAAACTTAACACAATAGGTCACATAGGTCTCTACCTGTTTACAAAAATGTTTTCCTTATAAACAGGGCTTTTAGCATGACAGAGGCCAAGTTATTTTAATTAACGGAAACAGACAAACAGGCTCTTAGGCACAAGGAATTGATACATGTCCGAAATATATTTTTAAAGGTTAGGCCTACACCTACATGGTAGACTTTATTGCAGCACATCTGACATCGCTTCCAGGTATTTCCTATTTTTCTCTATTTGGAAAAGATAAACAAGATTCATCCATAGGCAATATTCCTACTTTCCTGCTCTCGGATTTCGAGCAATGGTCTTCAATCAAGTTGGCAAAACTTCTATTCAGCCATAATTTTGTCTATATCTGGGAAAGTTGAGCAACAACCGATATGCCCGCCATAACTAGGAAGATTTATAATTTATTTATATAATTGTGCCCATATTCGTAGTCACCAAGGTTTCTAGATATAGATGTAACATGTCCTAAATCATTTTAATTGACGTGACATGACAATGATTTTTTTGGGCACAGTTTAGGGAAACATGCTCTTTAATAATATGCAATTATACAATGCAGTAGGAGGCAATTTGAAGCCTAAAATTAAAACTCATGTATTAAAACTAACGTAGACAAGAACTGGAGATGTTGCCCATAGCAACCAATCTGGTCACTGCTTTACAGATCTGCTGAAAAAATAGAACTTGAAATGTAAATTGGCTGCTATGGGCAACGCCACTAGTTCTTGCCTGCAGTAATTTTCATACATAATGCCTTGTATATTGTGGTATTAAATGAATAAATGTCTTCTTAGGTATTTTGAGACATGGAAACTTCTTCACCTACTATATGTCTAGTATATAGTAGACAGTCATACCATTATGAACTAAAAAAAAAATTCTTGTGATTTATTTTTGGATTTTTGGGGAAATTTTAAATACATCAATTTTGTGATATAGACTAAAATCCTTATTTAATGATGTAAAAAATGTAATGTTAAAAATTTTTTTTTTATGGTTTCTTGGATTCTGGCTCCCTGAGCTGGAACACAGAGATTTCAATATGAACATGCACAGTGACCAGGTGCTAAGACTCTCACCTATATTATAATTTATTTGCATAAAAAATAGATGAGGAAAATAGTCTTCTCAATTTGAAACCTACTTTTTTTTATGTAGCTCTATATGAACAATTTAACCTTACAGGAACAAATGTTGGTTGTACGGATTTAAGTGGAGCTAAAAGAGGACCTGTCGATTCTCCCGACATGTCTGTTTTAGTAAATACTTGTATTTCCCATAAAATCACAATTCAGTGTTGTGCCGTTCCTCTGTTATTCCTCCTACAAATTTATGAATAAATTGACAGCTGGGTGTTACCAATTGCAGGGGTGTTCCTACACAGTCTGAAACTGTCCAATCAGTGCTCACAATCTCAGGCTGTGTAGGGACAAACCCATTTTACAAGTGAATGGTAAAACCTAGTTGCCAATTTATTAAGAACGTTCTAAGAGAAATAACAGAGGAACAAAACTTGCTCCAGAATTGTGATTAAAATGAGGAAAACAAGTATTTACTAAAATAAACATGTCAGGAGAGCTGACAGATCCTCTTTAAACACCATTTCTACTTAGCATATGACAAATGTGCATGTTAGTATGGGAACACAGTACGTTTACAATCGCACAACCTATGGGTTTAGGACTCCTAGGGGTCATAATCATATATTATACAACTAATCACTATTACTATTGGGGGGCCTCTGAACAATGACCCATGAACATTTTGGGTCGCAGTATGAAAAATGCCCAACACCGCTATTGATGTCAACTCTAAATCTGTGGGTAGAAAGTAGGACATCTCTACAAAGAAATGGTGTAAATTATAAATAGTAGGCAGAGTGCACAGGGCTAACCTAAACCTAACATGCTGAAACCCTATATGGAACAGTATATACACCTAAATGGGTTGTCCGAGGCGAGAAAAAAAATATTTCCCCAGAAACATCGCCACACTTGTGTATTCGGTATTGTAACTCAGCCTAATTCTAGCAATTACGTCTGAGCTTCAATACCAGACACAGGCCATGGACAAGTGTGGCACTGTTTCTGCAAAAAAAGTACAGTCTTTTTTTTAATCAGACTCCTTTAAGACCAGGGTACACAGTGTTATTACATTTTTTTGCAATCAAGAAAATAATTATCAACTGAACCAATTATCCGTACTCAAGACACGACGTAAATATAAAAAACACAACTTTGTAATGTTACAATACATAATGTCACTTCTTCAGCTGTTTCTGGAGCAGTTTTTCATAGACTCAACAGAAAAACAGCTCCAAAAACGGCCGTTAAAATCGATCGGAAAAACGCGACTTTGAATAAAAAAACTTCTGAAAATCAGGAGCCGTATTTTCAGACGTCTTTTATTTTGTGTGTGCACATACCCTAACAGGTACCAGGACTGGCATTAGCACCAGGCAAACTTGGCAGATGCCAGATCCCACTGAGCTAGAGGGGCCCCTAGTAAGTATACACATGCTCTATGCTCGTCAAGCTGAATACGAAGTAGACAGGGGGTCCACTGTCACCCAAGGGCCACATACGCAGGGAGCCTGACAGGTACATTACTAAAAATCAGCACATAGATAAAAGTTCATATCGCAATGTTTATTCTTTACATGCACAATCTCTTGTGAAATGTTCTCGCTGAACCATTGTGAAAAACACACTCCACTCCTTTAGGTTTCTCGTATATTGCAAACCACTTGTGATTGAAATGAGTTGAAGACCAACAGCAAAGTTGTGCTTGAAAGACCTAAATTTAAAAGCAGGCAACAGGAAGCTTTTAGTTGGGAAGTTGAGGTTTAAAGTACTCAGCAACAAACAATGAGCAGGAGAGATAAAGATGCAATGGAAATGGTACAGAACAGACCTTAGTAACTTCCTGCCAAAGCTGACGAGTGAGCATGTGTGCGGCCATGATATGGACCAGCAACGCTATTCTGCTCGTATTTACTGGAGATATTTGTTCCTGTGCAAACCCTATAAAAACAAAGAGCGGGGGATAAGCAAGCTTTGCCATCTCGTGTTGCCAGGTCTTTAAGCTTCGAGTGTATCACATATTTCATCTTGGAAACGGTCTATTTGTTCATATTGTTGGGTTGTATCTAGGATTAGGTTTCACTTAACAATGCACACACTGGTCTGGATTGTCCTTGGAAAAACACCTTTACCCGTCCCTATCTAGGAAATTTCTAAACAAGATCCGCCACTCTTCGCAACCAAAAATAACATTCGGCCAGCTCTCCTTTACACCATTGTGATGACAGTGTTAACCTCGGGTTCCTGGGTCAGCACTGCCACCACTATCTCCCATGACTTTTTGTTTTTTTTACCTCCCTCCCACAATGGCAGGTATCTGTGTCAAAAGAGGACTCTTCAGTTGCAGGTTTGTTTGGCCAAGGTTACCCATAGGTCAAGCATTTCAGCAGTTGTTACCACAAAGCTTCCACCGGGCTCCTGCAAAGTCTCCAACCCTCTGTGTTTCATCTGCAAATATACTTTCTATCCACACTGGACTTTTTTTTTTTTCTCAGTTTAGCAAGAACTAACAAATCCCCTCCCGGAGAAGTGGTCTCAGTGACAAATAAATAGGTCAAACACTCTTAGCTGAAACCAAAGAAGCGAAATTCTCCAAATATGGAAACATAATAGATTTGACTTGCTTAAGGAGGCTTTAAGGAAAGGAATGGAATTTAACTCAGTAGGACGTAATTACTTTACTCCCTTATACAACATACACTGCAAACTTGGCCTCAAACAGAAAAGACTGAACTTTTTGTTTTCTCGAAAAGCAATCGATTGTCATAAAAATTGATTTTCTTATATGCCTGCGATAAATGTATTTAATGCAATCAAATACGTAGCAAAACAAATTACGTTACATCTCATAAGAAGCATCTGGGTCAAAATATATTTGGTTAATTGAATTTATTGCTAATTTAATGTTATCGGAGACTTGGGCCAGTATATTATTTTCTATAATCTCGCTATGCAGAAATTTCCATCTCTTGCCTTTAGCTTCTCAAACAATATATCTCTGTTGAGTATTTTACACTTGAATATTATCACCAGGAGAGCATATGGTATAACCATAGTGGGAAGCTTATCTTCATCTCCTTGTAAGCTAAAATTAGTTCAAACGGCTTTGCAGCTCTCCACATGACTCCAGTTATAATGTTAATAAAAGAAGCAATCGGCCCATACTTTTTGAGTTACCGTTATAGTACAGGACACTGGGCTGCTATTGGCCTATCATGATGATAAAATACTCACATTGTCTACCTTCCATCTTCTTAACATGTGTCTGAAAATACGGGGAGATATATTTATTTTTTAAGAAGATTTAAAGATTTTTCAAAGCTGCCAGTCAAATCTCTGGATATAAAAGGCACCAACAGAAATCTCAAACTTTGTCCAGGTCCATTTGGACTAAGAAGACTCATTTTGTTAGATAAGTGAATTTCTGAAGTACAGCAACATACAACATGAAGACTCATTTAGTGTTGCTCAACAGGCATCTAAGTATCGTGAGACCCTCATTTGACCTTCTGGAATGGTATGAGTAAGAACATGTTCTAGCAAACATTTCATTTCAACACCCTATTCTATCATGCCCCCCCCCCCCTCAAAAAAAAAGAATTCAACTGGACTAGCATACCCCAGTGATACAAGTTAGGGCGCATTTACACTAGTATTTTAGCTTTTTTCCGTTTTAAGAATGTTTTGATGTTTTATAAGAAGAATAGTAAAGGAATAAGTACATATATAGCTGTTCGCTAATTTGTCACACAAAACTTTTCATATTTTAAATTATAATTTAAAAAAATTAATTCCTTGTTTTCAAAGTGTTTTTTTTTTAAACTATTAAAGAGGTTGTTTGGAATTAGAAAAAGTGATCTGCTTTTTCCAGAAACAGCGCCACTCTTCTCCATAGGATGTGCCTGGTATTGCAGCTCAGCCTCATTCACTGAATGGGGATGAGCTGCAATACCAGACACTGCCCATGTTCAAGAGTGGCAATGTTTCTGGAAAAAAAAAGCAAATGATGAGGTGCAATACCAGACACTGCCCATATTCAAGAGTGGCAATGTTTCTGGAAAAAAAGCAGATGATTAGGTGCAATACCAGACACTGCCCATATTCAAAGGTGGCACTGTTTCCTTTTTCTAATTCTTGACTATTCCTTTAAAGTCAGTGGAAACGTGGATCCATATACATTGGATAGCTGATTTAAAGACGGCATTAGTGGCTTTTATAAAAACTAAAAAAAAAAATTAGCCTGAATATGTTCTTCAAACCCCTCAGGCCATTCTATCTTTTCACAAACTTGACAACCCACCCCATACCTGATCTTAGAATGCAGTTTAAATTACTCTTTAATTCTCACTGGTGGTATATGACTGCAATATACACAATTAGGGGAGCGGACTGGTATGTATATTTTCTTTAGCTTGTTGCAGCCACTGGGTCTCAGGGTTAAACAGTAAACCCCTGAGGTTAGTTTAAGAGTAGACCTATCATGCTCAAATTTGTGCCAAGTAGAGAAAAGTAAACAATATCTGCCTTGTATACCATACAAATACTGATGCAATAGGAAAATGCTGACATCATGTTCAGCGCAAGAGAGACAGACTCTTTTCCGTAGCATGTTGATAAATACACCACTAACAAACTAGCACTCATAACAAACTGCATGGCAGCTCCAGAGTCACATGCTTGTTTATTCAGTTGGCCTAATTGGTAAATTAGGGAAGCACTAAAAGGAGGCACAACAATCCCACAACAGTTCACACCGACCCACAAATAGAGCTCATCCCTTTGCAGCTCAAGTCATTAACATACTGCCAATGTTTTTTCTATGACTGTAAAAGTAGACAACAGTCCTGCTGCTGACAAAACCTAGTGATGGTTATGGTTGGCCGCATGGTGGAATAAATTATTTATACTGTACACTCTTAAATTAGACAACTAGTGGTGGATGAGGAGGTCTGAAGGCTCCGATGTTGTTCTTTGAGCATGTTGAATTTTGCCAGATGACCCAACTATCATCTAATGTCTACTGATGCTTACCCTCAATATTGAATCCCTATGAAGTAGCTTGGACAGGCAATATCATTTTGTAGAGTCTTGTTGGACAGGTTCAGGCAGAAAATTAAATCTCTCTAAATGTGTGATGAAAGTCTCAAAATAACTATCTTTACCTTTCCTTGATCATAGCTCAGAGGTAAATTCTGTCAGTAGCTCTAAAAGCACAGTTAAATGTTTGTCTAATAGGGCTGATAACAGAAAACAATAGCTTGCAATCTTATAGATAAGATGGGCCACTTAGGTTAGACCCTTAAATTAATTATAGGGTCAGCATCCAACTTGGAAACAGATCAACATTTCTATTTTCAACAAGATCTGGGCCAAGCATCTGGCTTTCTTCCCATATCACTGGGAGCAGCTGGTAGAGTTATAAGAGGTCTGCCTATACATTTGGAGCTTGTAAAGCTGGTCTTGTGGGCTGATCTTGAGATGATTTATTTAAGAATATGATTAGTAATAATAACTGAATTTAATAATTATAGAAATCACAAAACAGTATCAAGGACAGATTTGCGTTATATTGAAACATTATTGTTACCATTCTAAAAATATGTAAAAGTAATAATATACCCCCATTTTATTCTTAGATGTTTTATTAAAGGGGTTGTCTAGTTTAGAGAACCAATTTTCATACACCCCATTAGTGAATTGTGAGTTAGTAAAGGGTTCCTCTGTTAAGGATACTAATCCTTGGCCAGAATGGAACACGTTCACAAAGAGCATCTCTCATTCTGGAGGACCTTCCCTGTCCTGCATTACACAAAGCCATTGATATTGATGAACACTGTGCAATGCTTAATGTCCCCTGTGGTGGCGCTGCAGAGAATTTCAACGGGTTGCCCATTACCGGACAACTGATGACCTATCCACCGCATTGGTCATCAGTATATCATCGGAGCGGGTCTGACACCCAGACCGATCAGCTGCTTTGGATGCCTGCGGGCACCAGATGTCATTGCACAGTATGCAATGTACAGAGCCAGAAACCGTTAGCGCCGTACGTTGCATAGCGGCCGTGCTGCCGAACTGCAGCTCTGCTCCTATTCACTTGAATAGGAGCAGAGCTGCAGTACTGCAGCTCGGCCGCTTTTCCGTGTCTGAACCCATCTTCTTCTGGCATAGACGTCCGATGTGAGGAGGCAGTCGGAGAAGCTGGCCGGTGCGGGGTCTAGGTGTTGAACCCCCGTCGATCATATACTGATGACCTATCCAGTGGAAAGTCAAGTTGTCCGGTTGTGGAAAACCCCTTTAAACACTTACTGTGAAGTTCCCACACAGATTACAGCTGATCGCTTCGGGTCACAGTTGGGAGGACACTTTATGATCAACTTATTGTCAAAGGTCCCATCTAACATATAGGGATTATCCAAATTGGAGAGCCCCTTTAACAGCATAAAATAATATATATATCTACAAAAGTTCCTGCGAAAGTGATGAAACATTCTATCTATATGGGTGAATAAACTATGCTGCATTTATACACTGCGATCTTTTTTCTAATTATATATATATATATTTATACACACACACGCTGCATATATATATATTATACACATTTATATCTATTACCGTTAATGTCCCTTCAACTTCAAAGTCACATATTTCTCACAATAATGTCGGTGACGATCATTGAACAGCCAGGCAGTTCACAGGTCATAAGATCTCTGTGTATTTCCATGATTATGATATTTAAGTCATAATGGAGACGTTCTTTAATTTTCCCACAGCTGAAATGAAGGTGAACTAAGTGAGTTTGGCAAAGGGCATTAGTCATTTGCCATTTCCCACAGCAATATGGCATTTTCCTCTGGGAATAGAACATTTTCCTTAAACTACTGTTTATATCTCTTATCAGCTTAACAGCAATGGAACCATCAAGTACAATATCACGAAGGGAAAAAGAAGAAGAAGAAGTCAAGGTCAATACATACTTGCATTTTTGTTTATCTTTAGCTGCAATTGCTACAGACATTAAATTGGGCAATAAACATGAGGACTGTCAACTGTTCCCTGGGAACAGGTGACTTGTTATCACAGGAGTGGGATGGAATCGCAAGGTAATCAAACAGTCCTGTTGGAAATTTGAGCGTGTTCATTTTATGGAAGCAATCACCTGTCAATTTTGAATGAAAGCTTCAGAGCTATTCCCACTGTCATAGAAGGAAGGGTGAGAAAATACACGCTAGATCTGCTCGTCCACCACAGATGTCTGTCAAGTCAAGTGAGAAAAAAAAAGTGACCGTGCAACCAGCTTTTGTTTTTGTATTTTTGTAGTCCAAAAGCTGCTTGAAAAAGACATCAAAGAAATAGTGTCTTAGAATCAAGACATGTATATTCAACATTCAAGTCAAAAACAATAAGACATTTTTGGTTTTGTAATGTAAAATTTGCTTACATATCCTACACTTTGTAATTGTAACTCTTTTTCTAGAGCAACGGCGAATCATTAGATTCTATGAGTAGTCAATGTGAATTACAGTGTACATAAAAAAGATGTGGACTTATGGACTTCGTGTTTCAAATCACCCATACGCCCATCTTTAGCACAGGACAGGGGGTTGAGGTATGCTTTCCCCCGCTTCCCATTTCTGGTTGGAGTGAAGGGTGGTATACATATGGATCAAAGTTGGCTCTCTACTCCAGCCACTCACACCTCTCTCCACCAATGAGTAACGGGTTGGAAACAACCTGAACTGCATCTGTGGTACACAGAGTGCACCCCTAAGTGTGGTACCAGCTGGTTTGTAGAGTTAATTTCTGGCATCTCACATAATATTCCCAGGACTTTAAAATATTACGGATCAGTGAAAACATTTTGCAGTAATGTTTTAAAACTTCCAACTGAGAGAACTATGTCTACATCTCCATCAAAGGTGCAGGTCCCAAAAATGGAAGATCCTTCAGTAAGCCTAGGCCTTGAAATGATGAGGGTCCAACCACAATAGTCCCCAACAAACAACTCCATTAAGGCTAATATGTCACTTGCTACTGGGTTTTAAGTTTTGTTTTTTTCCTTAAATAGACAATCAGTCTAGCAGAAATAACCATAACATTAAAAGGGGATCTGCATATATGGTATATAGGTGGAATGGGGGCCTGACTTTAATCTACCAATGGTGATTTTGTAATCAGTGATGGACTGAGTGGATAGGTAAATTGTACAGCTGGCCATACACCTTAGAGTGTGTTAACCTGATGTCCCCATAAACATAGATGGTGTTAGCCGTTATAGTCGCGCAATTTACCCATACATGTCTGAAAGGACAAGAAAATTACCAGCCAATGTATGGCCGGAAGGGACAAACCCTCCTACTACCCTTTTTTGTGGGTTGTCATTTACAGAAGGATTGTTCATGTTCGCATTAGTAACCCATAAACATTCAACTTCTTTCGATATTTGAACAAAAATTTCAAACAAAACCGACCAGTTTTTAAGGAAATTACTGTCGGTCATCGGCGGTTGTACTGATCGTTTAAGTTTCTAACCCACGGTCATTCGACCGACAGTTGTCCACTTTCATGAACTTTCGTCTAATGTGTATGGCCACCTTGCTGTAATTTAAATGGTGTCACTATACCAGGTACCTAAAGTCACTAGTTATGCCCCTGATTTGAACACATCCCTAGGAGCCTAGACCACCATTTATATCATTTAATGTATTTACCAAGTAGATTCTAGTCTATAATAAAGTTAATACAAGTTAAATACAAGTAAAATGTCATCTCAAAATAACTTTATACATATTATTGGGGCAAGAAATTTTGCCACAATCATCGCTTAATTTTAAAAAAGTTCTAAAAAGTTTGGATCAATCTTTCAAAAATACAATATATAATTCCCTTAGATTTTCTCAGGATAAAAGAAAAGTATTTAAAACATATCACTTAAAAAAATATCCTAATGATGTTCCATAATGGAACTTTCTGTTTGCAATTCCCAAACTTAAATTGTTGCTTATCTTGTTCTGTATTTTACTTAGTTCCTGTTTTTGACAGTCACATCTCGTCATCATAGAGTTAATGATCTTTCGTCAGACATGCCAAGCATCCCTGATATAGGGCTTACAACAGCTGTAAATCAAACAACAATGTGATGCATTACAGAATATAGACATCAATACTGTATCTCTTCCTTGCAAAAGGGGAAACAGACCTTTCACACAAGGCCATCTAATACTAACACATATCTGCTTAATCCAGACTGTTTTATTTTTTTCTTACTACTGCCGTCACCTTGTATCAAAGACCTTTGATAACAGATACAGTTTAGTTGAAGGACAAAAATGTACCACATCCACCATTTACACTTAGGAAACCTGCCATAAAGTCAGTAGGAGATAAGAAATATTTAATACACTATTTAAGGCTTCTGCATCTGGTGCACATGGGCCGGATGTGGCCCACAGGGGTTGCTATATGATTCTAGTTTATTTTCTTTGATATATATCATTGTGTTATGGACTAGGCAAGCTTTGTCCAAATATCGACATATATAATGACACACAACCATTATAGCTATTATGTATATAGCGACAATATTTTCTGTATCTAACTCAACTTCATATAATAGTTTCTATAATGATTTGTTACTCAGGAGCTGTTGGGAGCCGTGGCTGTAGAGTGAGGAGGGAGCAGTATTCTTACATATCTCTCATCGATAAGGAGAGGATTTGTACATAAATTCCTATAAATATTCCTATAAACACCCAGTAGTTCACTTATGTTGCCTTTGAAAGCTACTAAAAAAGGAAACTGCTAAGCACCTATTCACTAGAACTTTGAAAACGATTCCACCCAATCAGGATAAAGGATTTCCAGCTCTGGAATCTTAGGGTGCCCTTGAACGCTTCAATGATTTGTACGATTTGCACGACTTCAACTAATGGTCTTAAAAAAAACACAAATATTATGTCTTTACATGTTGCGTTTCCTCGGTATTGCGATAAAATTGTAATCGTAGTCACATGGTACAGAGACGGGGCACCAAAGTCTGGATGGGTGGTTTAACTGACAGACCATCGAGCTATCAAACACATCAATTTAGAAATGTAGCATACCTGAAGATCTGGGATCATGGTCGAAAGTGGTCATTTGCGAGTATTTTCACATGCAAAGGATTGTAGACGATGATAAAAATTTGACAAAGCGTACGCATTATCGAAGCGTTTAAAGTCACCTTTGGATTCATCATGTGATCAGAAGATAGTTATCTTAGATTATCTACTGGAATTTCTCTCAAAGATCAATCTTTCAGTTTTTGATGGAAGTACGTGCCTTGTTTCTATAGGTTCATTATATATTGAAAGTTATAGACAATATAAAGCAGATCATTGAAAATGCAAAATAAATGGTGTGGTAATGGCGACCAGCATTTAACCATAGTATAAGGATTTGGTTCTAGAAACAAGTTTAAAGTTGGCCACAGACAACTAGAACGTTTGGCCAATACAGTCAATAACCATCTGGCCAACGTGATGATTGTGATTCATGGAAACCTGTTCTATCAGCCAATGGACATGTCAATAATGACTACCCTGTCTAGGTCACAAATTCTTTTTTTTGCAAAAACTATATTGGGGAATTATGAATTTGCCTGAAGAAGGAACTTTTATGGTTAGCCAACAAAGGTATCATACCTATTATACTTTTGTCTTTTTTGACACAAAAGTATTTAACATTTCATATTGTCTCTGGCTAACACGGTACTACACTATTTTTTACTGTACTTCAATGATGACTGTGTAATACTTCTTTTCCCCTGTGGTGGTGCTGCAGAACAATTAAACACTTGCTCACACAGATTACAGGTGATCTATGGGGGTCCACGCATTGAGATGCCCTATGATCAGCTTAACACTAGGGGACCTTTTAGCAAAAAGTTTTTTTTTAAATTGAATAAAACTCAAGTATTCACTGTGTGCAGCAAAGCAAGTGTTCAACCATTCTGACTTTCTGAATGTTCTGAAATCAATTCAAGTCATAGCAAAATATTGTGGAAGCATGGGCATATATGTTGGTTGAGAATGAATGTTCCCTTAAACAGAAAAATATTGCTACAACCTCTTGAGCATATTTTTTCACGCTTTGTGGCTTCTTTTTGTATTGTACTACTTTTTGACCCATCACTAAAGCCAGCTAGAACCAAATGTATTTACCCTGACAATAAAACAATAGTTATATTGAATAATGTCCTGTCTTTGCAAGAGGGTCATATCAAGTGAAAAACCACCACATGATAATGGCATCAGAGAAATCTGTAAAGGTCAATCAAAGACAAGCCACAGTCTCTGCCGTCTGGATGACCTTCGGAGCTTGTGACAAATTGCTATCAGTCAATGTCAACTAATGACAGGAGCTCTTTAGTTAATCAATTGTTCTAAAAATGATCAAGAAAACTACTCACAGGACAGCTCATTTTCACATCAATGCCTGTGAAGTATGAAAAGCTCATTTTTTTTTTTTAGTTTTTAATAAGCTCATAAGTAAAGCAGTTACTGGGTAACAGGGGTCACCTTACAGAAAAGACAGAATCTCTCTCTGCCATTTTACATATTCTTTCATTTCCATATTGTAGTAAAAGAAAATATGTCACACTATTTAGTATTCTGCTGTGGGACGACACCATGTACGTGGGCCGCTGCTAAAAAAAAACAGTCTTGTCCTAGGTTAGAATCTATATTCAATTCTCTCAATAAAAGAAACTCCCCTGGATTACACGTCATCTATGCATCACTATATAATAAACACAATTCAGTGCAATTTCACTACAAGTCACACACCTATGTTTGTCAATGTTTATAGAGATTCCCAGATATGTCAGATAAAGAAGTGATTATGGGGGCGGATAGTTTTTTGGCCTGTCAATAATACCATTGAAAAAAAGATAGAGATGGACATAAGAAAAGGTGTTTTTTTTAGTGCCCTTTGAAATGTAAAATACGTACAGCTATAATATATCTCATATCTATCTATCTATCTATCTATCTAATATCTATCTCATATCTATCTATCTATGTGTCCAAAAATAGGCAGCACTCCAAATCAAGGTGAAAAAAGTAGCTTTTAATAGCCCTCGTGCAACGTTTCGGCTCAATACAAGGAGTCTTTCTCATGCTTGAGAAAGGCTCCTTGTATTGAGCCGAAACGTTGCACGAGGGCTATTAAAAGCTACTTTTTTCACCTTGATTTGGAGTGCTGCCTATTTATGGACACATATTGGAGGATTTGGAATCGCGATCGTGTTCCCAGGGCATGCACCCATCCATATTTTCAAGCTGGTGCTGCTGGACGGTGGACTATCTATCTATCTATCTATCTATCTACTTATCTATTTTTCCATCCTAATTTTATATCTATCTATTTATCTATCTCAATCTCATATCTATTGATATATCTATCTAACTATCGGTCTGTTAGCCTGTCTATCTGTCTGTCTGTCTATTCGTTGTATGTATATTTGAAGTTTTGTGATATCCAACAATATCAGTCTATATTTTCTTAGGGTCCGCAACTACCAGCAGTTTCATATTACCACCTAAACCTGTATAGCTTGTTTTTCAAATTAAAATATCTTCTGCAGCCTCAACCACTCTAAAGTCATCCATAGAAAAGAAATAAAGAAGGCAGGGCGACACTTAAGCTAAGCCATAATTGGAAGTATGTGAAAAATGAAGTGTCAGTTTGGTCAATAAAGGGTAAAGGTCAAGGGGGACTGCAGCCCAAACGGCGTTCGAAATGTGCTCATTAAGACGTCCAATCAGCGAGCTCCTTCTACCCTATCACATTAGTCATCAGACAGAAAGCCGCTTCAAAATACCCGACTCTGTGCAGTTATTACTCCTCTTGTTCATGTAAAAAAGGAGAGCTGGTATATAAATCGTTGCTCAGTCATCTGGAACACACCGTGGCCCTTCACCTCCCCCCCCCCCCACCCTTCTTCGTCCAGCAGGCTGCACAGGCTTGAAACAGCTACCTTGAGATTCCCCTCACCAGTATGAAATTATCTGAGCCTGCAAGAATGTCCTAAAGAAACAGAACATTTTGCATAGTATCTTTAATGTATCTGCAACAAAATCTGCTATAATCATTACAGCAAAAAGGTATTCCAATCTGAAGAATGCAAGACTTAAAGCAGCGGCTTATGTCCTGCTGATTATACATGGAAGCATCTATTGGTTGCGGCCTTAATTCAAGAAATGGGAACTCTGTTTCTTAGGAGGAAACAAATATATTAGTATCTAGTTTCAAGATACAACATACGCACAAGCCAACCTTTCTGAGTCTAAACAAAGCGTGCATTTGACCTAGCTATAAGATTTAGGCTGTAGCCTCTGGAGAGTAGGATTTAATCTGGATCAAACTTTTAACTGCTCTTCAAATAGAGGCCTAACCCAGCCCCAAACCTTTCAGGTTTCTGCACATTATCACTAAGCAACTCCAATTCATTGACTGGGAACTAAACAATCCAAGATTTTAGACACAACGTTACTTCAGCCAGAAGAACATTTGTCTAGGGCTACTAGTCTTGGAGAAAACTTCTGGAAGTTCTGGGGATCATATATCATGTTTTTGCTGCCGTGTTGACAAATAGGAGACACATTTGTGAAAATGCCACACAGCAACTTAAAATGGAAGAAAGCCAGTGAGACGGGTCAAGCCTGTTGTGTGTGTCCATCTATGTTATAGTGCACATAACTGTGATGCTCCATAATGTGGTGATACCATGTATTGGAGGGTGTAATTATGAGATAGATAGATAGATAGATAGATAGATAGATAGATAGATAGATAGATAGATAGATAGATAGATAGATAGATAGATAGATAGATAGATAGATAGATAGATAGATAGATAGATAGATAGATAGATAATTTACATTTATTATACCCCAATTAAGCTTAGTGCTAGGGGTATAACACACTTTGTCCCATAGACTCTATCCCTTCTTTGAGAGAACATTACTTATATTTCCAGAGACCACTCATTTCCTCCTCATATTAAAAGTAAATTACAGATTGCTGCCAGGGATCTCCATTAGGAAGCTGCAATGCCATGCTCCAATGGCCTTGTGGTTGTAAAGCTTGGATAACAGCCATATACATTTCCCAAATGAAAAATCCATACATAGAAAAATGTTTTAAAGAAATATATGGGTGATAGTGAAACAAATAGAAGGTAAGTGGTTTGTGAAAATGTATGAAACTCGGTGGATAGAACAAATATAGTACAGACTATGGGAATTAATTAATAGAAAACACTTGGTCGCAGTTTTATCAACTTTAATATTTATTATGTTATCATTCTAGTATTTATAATAATGCTAATTATTAGTAGTTATAGTCTTTATGCGTTTGCAACTACAATGTTTTGGTTTATTTGCATTATTTATTTTAGATACATGTTATATTTAGTATTTTATTTATTTATTATTAATTTATTTAGAAAATCATGCCTCAGAAATATAAATAAACTATTTTTTTCTGCTTTTCTTGGCATTCCTCTTTTTACTTTGCTACACTTTACTACTTTAATCATTATTTCTGTAACAATCTCACATAAGAGGGAAAAGGCACAAATCTGTTTCTATATCATGTAGCTCATATTAAAAGGGTCATTTTTAACTCCTATTTAGAAACAGATAAGATGTGCAGGTTTGCAATAATTTATTATATATCTCACGGTAGATGATAAAAATGCCACTTGTGATCACTGACCTCAGTGTCAGACTATGTACAATGCGTCATAAAATGTTGTCAATCATGTTGTAAACATCAACATTTCAGCTTATGAGTATAGTGCGTCACATAACAACTTTGCCACATTTCTCTCCAGCGCCATTATGCTTTAAATAATCTAGTCGTCCGATAATATCATGAGAATTCTTTGTGTAATAAGCGTTCAGGAACTGTATTTAACTCTACAATGCCTCCTACTATATTTATAATGTAAAAAAAAACTCATGGATTCCAGACATATTGCAAGAGTATTTGTCAGCAATTTTACGGTGAATTTAGGGTTGAAATACAATAACACTAAAATAACATTAGCAAACCTAGCAGAACATGCAAATATGAGTGAGAGGCGTCTTAAAGTGCGTAGCAAGTCTCCCCGAGGCCACACCTGAGGCCCAAAAGGCTAGTATCGAGAACAGCCTGCTCCCCATGTTGTGCAGACATAATGACTGCTAAGCCTTCTAGTGCCAAGTAGGTTGTGCTCATTGCTGAAATATTTAGCCAACTCCCGTTCATACACTGACTCCTGCTGACTTCTAAAAATCCTTACAGTAGAGCTAGTCTCTCTAAAAACTAAATGAACCATATGTTCCTGAGCCTGTAGCTAGATATATGCTGATAGCAACTGAAACTTAGAGTGTTTGTCAAGACCCACGACTGAGGTCTCTTGTACGTAGGCACTATCGCACAGTTATTATTACACATACACACTGTACATTTCTGAGGCGTCATCATTTATGCATCTGACCAGCAGCCTATAATATATAATAATATTGTCAAAATCATAGCAGGTAGGCTATAAAATGAGAAAGATGTGCAAAAGCTAAAGTTGTTTGACCCTATTTTGAACTTGGGGTGGGTTACTAGTTACTAGGGGCCAACGTAGGGAATAGTGTCTGTCAGTAAGAAGACAGGGCAGAGGAAGTGAAGTAACACATGACCAGGGACATAAGGGTATGTGCACACGATGACTGCAAATACGTCTGAAATTACGGAGCTGTTTTCAGGTGAAAACAGCTCCTGAATTTCAGACGTAATTGCTCGTACTCGCGTTCTTCGCGGCGTCAATTATGGACGAAATTGGAGCTGTTTTTCAATGGAGTCAATGAAAAACGGCTCCAATTACGTTTCAAGAAGTGTCCTGCACTTCTTTTGACGAGCCGTCTTTTTTACGCGTCGTCTTTTGACAGCGACGCGTAAAATGACAGGTCGTCGGCACAGTACATCGGCAAACCCATTCAAAGTAATGGGCAGAGGTTTGCCGACGTATTGGAGCCGTATTTTCAGGCGTACTTCGAGGCGTAAAACGCCTCCATTACGTCTGAAAAGAGGTCGTGTGAACCCAGCCTAAGGGGTGCAGAGGTCTCCCGGGTACCTGGGGGCAAAAAGTGCCCGATGCTCCATATGAGGAGACCGGTACTCTAAATGAGTTTGGGGCCATTTATAAATTTTTACATTGGAGCTAAGGAGCTTCAGGTTATGTCTCTGCACATGAATGTAGGATCAGACTGCACAATGGGTTTATTTGTAGTCTGTAACCATAGAGACAAATAGGTCTGCATAGGAACTGTGAACACAAGTTCTAGATATTTTAATCAGGCAAAGTTGTTTTATATTCTATTTAAGATGCATTGGGGCAATACAAAATTTGGTTTTGAAAGTGCACATAGCCTTTAAGATCTGAACCATGTTTAATGCAATTGAAGGGAGCATGACTTTTTGTTACTTGTTTATTTTTGTTGCAATAGAAAGGACTTTTTTTTTTTTTGCGTTGAGAAAAAAAAAAAATCCCACTGGAGTTCACCTAGCCACACCTGAGTCAATAAAAAAATGCAGCACACTAAGGGTATGTTCACACGGCAGCCTCCTTTACGGCTGAAATTACGGAGCTGTTTTCAGGAGAAAACAGCTCCGGCATTTCAGATGTAATGGCATGTTGCAGGCGTTTTTTGCTGCGTCCATTACGGACGTAATTGGAGCTGTTTTTCCATGGTGTCAATGGAAAACGGCTCCAATTACGTCTCAAGAAGTGACAGGCACTTCTTTGACGCGGGCGTCTTTTTTAAGCGCCGTCTTTTGACAGCGGCACGTAAAAAAAATGACCGTCGGAACACAACATCGTAAAGCCCATTCAAATGAATGGGCAGATGTTTGCCGACGTTTTGGTGCCGTATTTTCGGACGTAATCGAGGTTAAAACGCCCGAATTACGTCCGTAAATAGGGTTTGTGAACTCAGCCTTAAACTACCACAACATTAAAACAGAAATAAACTGTAATATGTGAATAGGTGAACTCACAGTCACTAACATTATATTTCTGGCCCCGAGGCCCCAATCTACCCTTTATGAGCTCAATCTTAGAAAGGTACTTTAATACCTATTGACAATGTTCCATACATGACCCGAGACACTGTAAAGAGATATATATATATATATATATATATATATATATATATATATATATATATGTATAGCAGTCCACCCGCTTCTACAAGAAGCTCTACAAACTTGTATGCTCACTTTCCATGGTTTATCTTAGAATCATTGAGATAAAAACATAGCACATAACACTCACTGAGCTGTTTAAGGAAGGACGTTAAATACTTCCATATGTCAGCTAAAAACAAATGTATACTGATAAGCAATAGTGAAAAATGTCAAAAAAAAACTAAAAAAACTAAAAACTGAAGTAACTGGGATAAACTGAAATGAAAACCAAAAACTACTCATTAAACAAAGCTGCAATTATTGTCTTGTGATTATCCCATCTATCGTGTCTTCAGATTTCTGAAAAGAGAAATAGTGTTGCACATTTACAGATGCAGCAGAACTGACTTCACATTGTGGTCCTCCATAAAGACTTCAGGAATACTTACTGAGTTGTCACTCTGTTCAGTGAAAGAGTTAAAAGACAAATTCAGCTCTGCTACATCTGTAAACCCTTCTTATTCATAGGGGTCGCACACAAAGAACAATAGTGCACTAATCATGTAACACACACAACATGCTATTTCCCAATTGCAAACAGCCAAAAAGAAATCTACTCCCATCAGGGTTATAGAACAAGAAACTCTTTTTGTAGCAGGAAGAAAAAGCAATAGGAACAAATAAAAAACATATTAATATGCAACATAACCGTGATTATGCCGTAGCGATCAGAAATTACTAGAATGTGTTGGTGAACGAGCATATTTTTTGAACAGAGACCTCCTTTATTATGATCCGTAAACAGATGTAGCAGAGCTGGATTTGTCAATGTAGGACAGCTATTAAGATATGTACTGTGGTTTTGCATAGGACTGCAGATAAACCTATTGCCTACTTCAAGAGCTTATTTACGTGTCTATTTTGTATTTGGTCCTTGGGGAAAGTTTTACCGCAAAGAAGGCAATGTAAATAAGCTCTGGATTCACAAATACAGTTTTGAATTCTGATTTTTAAGTTGAAGCCAAGAGTGGACCCAAAATTTTAAAGGAAAGACTTCTACTTCTACTTTTGTTTGTTTCCACTCCTGTGTTTAGCCCAAAAAAAAAAATGCAACATAAACTGCATGTGTGAATCGGGGCTTATCATACCGGACAAAATAACAGGATCAGCTCTGCTACATCTGTCTGTACATATGTTATATTCAACATTCCTACCTTGTTCGCTGCTGTTGTCTCCACTATGTGACGTATGCCCCCCACTGGAAGGTCCTGGCGTACCCCCGGAACGAGTCGATGCTGTGTCATCATGGTCTCTGCTCCAGGAAGGCTGTGGGAATACATTGAAACTTGATAAGCAAAAAAAAAAAAAAAGCTTCACACCACAGCTTCTTTTTTTTGCATATATTTAACATGAACCAATTTAATGTGCAAATTTAAAGGAAAGCTGCCAAATGGATCTGCATTAGTTTCTTTCACTGAGCTAAACTGCGCCGATATCTTTCATAATTGCACGCGAAATTACCATTGAAAACACAAACATTCCAGAGAAAAGGCAAATAACGGCTTCTAGATTCTGATTATATATTTAGCAGCATCAAACCCTCTGGCGTAACAGTCTGTTACTCTGCAAATGCAAAAATGAGAGTGGTCTTTGATTCTGCCGTTTATATAGTCTTAGCCTCTGATACATCACACAAGACAAGCATAGAAGAACTCTTTAGAGATAGGCACACAATTAGGCTTGGCTCCACAATAGCCGATATGTGTCAGCTGTTTGCCGGATGGTATGTGGCAAATGGACTAGGCAAGAGGACAAAAAAGAGGGGAACAACAATGGCTTCACATGGTCTATGTACACTCAGCCCCATGCAGAGCCTCCTTGTACTATTCAACAGAAAACAGATGTTAGTCCTTATCACAGGGTGAATTTGAAAGTAACATTCAGATAGGAAAAATTGGCTGTAAATTAATTTCTTACAAAATACAAAAAAAAACAACAATCACGACAAGAACAGAACACTCCCGAGTCTCCTTTTATCATTAGTAAAGTTTTAATTAGCCTTTAGTAATAGCTCCTAAATATAGCGACAGGCCTTACGTGGTTACTGTGTAGCGTCTTGCATACATAATAGAGTCTCTTATTTATAGGATCAGCTTCTATACATTACACATTGATCTATCAATCAGCAAATACAGACAGTGTCATATAAAGAAGCTCTGATTAAGGCTATGTTCACACGCTAGAGTAAAAACGGCTGTAAAATACGGAGCGGTCTTCAAGGGAAAACAGACCCTGATTTCAGCCGTTTTTTAAGGATCAAGCGTTTTTTTATGCCATTTTTGAAGCTGTTTTTTATTGACCCAATGAAAAACTGCTCCAAAAACGGCTCCAGAAGTGACGTGCACTTCTTTTTACGGGGCGATTTTTACGTGCCGTTTTTACAAACGGCCGCGACAAGCGGTCTGAATGGAATGCCGTTTTTCCCAATGGGCAGATGTTTGGAGGCGTTCAGCTTCCGTTTTTTTCAGCCGTTTTTTGGGGCGTTTACGGCCCGAAAAACAGCTGAAAATAAGCCGTGGGAACATACCCTTGTAGTGGAGAAGTGCATTATATATTTGCTACTATGTCAGGCTCACAAAGTAACAGGACAGGATTAGAGGTAGGGCAAAAGAGGCAATTGCCTAGGGACTGCCACTAAAAAGGAGCCTTCACCAACCAGCTTTCTCTGTGGCAGATAGAGGTTATTATGCAGCTCTCGCTAATATTTTTTTACTCGGTTTTGGAGCCTCTGTCTGCACTACTAAGCCTTGAAAAATCTGGTGGTAGAGCATATATGTTTATTGCTATAGGAAAAGTGGGATAAGCAGCTGCCAGACACCTCTTCTCTGGTTGAACAAAGGACCAAGCATGTTAAAATCCAAAATGCCAAACCAAGAGAGACAGTGGGTCTACCCCCATAGATATTAGATTGTCGTCAAATCCTGTTGATATCATCTGAAGGTGCCAACAATTATATAATGTTTATGACAAACTTAAGTTATTCCCATTATGTGACACGGTTATTGGGGAAGGGACCCCCACAAATCTTTTTCTGCCTATAGGGCTTTCCCTATGTAACAGGGTTTTAAAGTTCTTCATGCTACATACGTTTATATATTCTATATATCCCATGAGACAAATGTCACATAAATGCCCCATGTAAACCAAGGAGCCATACACCGGATATCCACAGCTTACTGCAGCGAGGCCTATGCATTTCAGCCTGTTAGGGCTTATTCACACGAACGTTGTATATGTCCATGTGATGGCCGTCACACGGACGCATGTAGTTCAATGGGGCCGTTCACACAGCCCTTATTTTAACAGACCGTGTGAAGAGTCCGTTGAGAAATAGAACATGTCCTATTTTCTTCTGTTTTCACGGATCCCTCAAGTCTATGGGGATCCGTGAAAACAGGTCCCGCACAGGTGCAACTCAGACGTAAAAAAAAGCCAGTTTTTCATGTTCGAGTTTGCACTCGTTCGTGTAAATAAGCGCTAATACTGTGAACAATATGGAACGGTATTGTGTATCATTTGAGGTTCACATTTATTAGCCAAGTTTTTTCCTGGAAGCCCTTAAATTGTACATATTGCATAAGATTGTGTACGGGGACCTTGCATAGAAAAATATCCGTATACTACAGTTTTTATATACGACAGGATGCATGTTCAGGTGGAAGAGCATTTTCACCATAATACATTAAGACCTATGTCATACAGATCCCAAATATGCATGGGCACATTCAGGCGTGGCAGAATTTTTCCACTGCAAACGTTGGTGCAGATTCGGGGCAATTAAGCAACGAATCTGCACCAACATTTGCATATTTGACGGGTAATTCAGACATTGCGGATATCACAGCAGACTTGCAACGGATTTCAGTTTTTGCATTGCAAAGGCTGAAATCCGCAGTGAAATTCCGCTGCTTCTCCACAACATAATGTGCATGCTGCGGAGGGGAAATTCTGCACCGCAGCCTGATTTCTATACAGTTATTTTCCGTAACGTCTGAACTAAGTTTCCTAAAAATGTATAGAAACCAATGTAAAAAACGGCTGCTGCAGAATTCCACTGTCGACTGTCCGCAGCGGAATTCAACAGCAATTCTGCCACGTCTGAGCGTGGCCGAAAGAAGACTTGTCAATTTCTCTGACATTTGTTTTTTTTTTTTTTAGTAAATACTGGTATTTCCCATGAAATAACAATTCTGGAGCATATTTTCTTAGAACTCTGCGTTGTGCTATTCCTCTGTTATTCCTCCTAGAAATGTTTTAATACCTTAGCAAATGGATGCTACCATTCCCCTTGTAAATAGGGTGTGTCCCTGCACAGTCTCACTCTTCCAGCACTGATTGGACAATGTCAGACTTTGTAGGGACACACCCCCAACTCGTAATACCCAATTGGCAATTTAGGAGAAATAACAAAGGAATGGCACAATGTAGATTTTATAAATATATATTTATTTTTTGAGGGGGTAATACAAGGATTTACTAAATCAGACATGTCAGGAGAGGTGACAGGGATATAAAAAGAGCGGCTGCTATCATTCACATATAATGGCAGGAAATTGTCACAGAGCTGGAGATATAAGAGCTAAAGTATTGAAAATTCCTGCCAGTTTACCCCAGACACCCATTCTTCATCCACTGATAACAGAGAGCAATAGATGGTAGTGAATGGACTGGACGTAGAGTTAAAGGTGAGTCTCCCTTTAATTGTAAACATGCTCAGCTGAAAAGTTGTCTTTTTTTTTTTTTTATATTTCAATACACTCAGGATTTTTACTTGGATGCCATGCCAGCAAGAATAAAAAAAAAAACCCTCACACTAAAGCAAAGGCAACTATCAAGGGTATTCTAAAGACTGTCAATTGTATTAGTGATTCAGGGACTGGTAAAAAGATGTGTGAACTGTGGGTGAAACGCGCTTTTTTTTTTTTTTTAACAAATATGCAGTCTACAACATGCCAGAAGAATGCTGTAAGTGGGTAATGTGGAACACATGCTATGAATGCAAACAGTTAATGCATAAATTTTCAGTTTGTAAAACTGCAGCTTTTAGACTTGTTTATTCAGAGCACTGCAGAGAGAATGGTACAGCGCCCAGGGGACAGACAATGCCAGGCACAAAGCCCTGGTGCCTCAACATGTAAAAGGATGTTTTTCTATGTGCTACAAATCCCACTTGAAAATATAATTAGAAGAAGAAAATGGCAAACTATTGCATTAACTGTAATTGAACAAAAGACCAGCAAGGCTTGTGGGAGGCTGCACCAACCCGTGGGAGTTCTGGGATGCATCAGATCTTAGGAGTGACATCTCCAGGGCATTCTCATTCTATTTGTGTTGTCCCTCACTACTATTGGCGGCTGGTGATCTGACTTGTAATTAATAGAAAATCTGCAGATAACAAGCAAAAATATAGAGCAGCCGACTAACCTCAGCAAAAATGTGTTGATTAATCTGATTATGAGAGCAATTCAGGAGAAGGTGGCGCAGGACTATAGACCCGTACCATGTACCGCAGGAGAATCTGCTCTTTTATACAACCACAAACATGATATATTCACTATCTTTTAATGAGCTGGGATGATTTATTCGGTTTTGTTCCATATCACGCCACTGCCCCCCAACCCCTCCTTGCACACACGTTTCGACTGAGCCGGGATGTAGATTAATTCAATGCTTAATTGTTGAGTAAATTCAATTTTCCACATTCTATTCTGCACGGCGTTAGCTAAGGTTCTTAAATCTTTAGCAGTGAGGCCTAAGTCGAGCGTTTGTGATCCGCTCCTACCTTTTTTTCATCACCATTTTTCTTCCTCCACCACTTAATTCACCATGAAAAGATTTTCCTTGCTGGAAATTCTGATGCTGCTATGATCTGTGAGCCATTCCGACTCATTGCATTTCCATTGTGTTGGGTCTTAGATGCCGAGTTCCTCTTTTTCTCACAGCTATTGCCACATTATACAGCCATTCATGCAAGAAATGTTGAATTCCACCTCAGTTTATCAAAATTGTTTGTAACAGTCACTTAACCCATATGTTTAATTTCAGTGCTCAGGAGAGAACACAGATCAGACGCGCTATAAAATAATTCACGTCTTCTCTATGTGATTGATGATTTTTATTTGTTGATGTAGATTTGGATTTATTGCTAGAGGACATTTATACTGTGGTCCATACTATTTATTCGCGGTTTACAAAATATGTTATATTTACAGATGGAGTAGAGACGGGTTTGTCAGATAGGCTAGAGATGAGTTTGTGATATGACTTATAGTGATAGGAGTTAAATAGGGTTTACATAAGACTGCAAAACTTTGGCAAATAGAACCTAACCCTAACGTTTCCACAATACCACGTTGGAAAAAAAAAATTGCTTGCCCCAGCAATCCCTAGGCATTGATGCTAGGAAGCAACGGCCATCTTCCGCTCTGGTTCCTTGCTGCTTGTGGCGTGTATCAACCCTACACTAGTAATAAGCGTAAGGCCCCATGCACACGACCATGCCCGTAATACGGTCCGTGATTGCGGGCACGGCCAGCCGAGGACGGCAATGGACAGCCGGCCACATTTGCGGGAAGTGCTCCCATTATAAAGTATGGGAGCACAGTCCTTAAAATAAAAAAATAGGACGTCCTATTTTTTACGGAAGGTTTTTACGGCACAGACACCTTCTCGGAAATATACGGGAAGGTGTCTGTCGACCATAGAAATGAATGGGTCCGTAATTACGGACTAAATCTACAGGCGTGTGCATGGGGACTAACACTGCTAGTTATGCACAGAATCATGGAAATCTGGCCATGTCGCATGCTGTCGGTTCAATCAATGGCCCAAATGAGGCAAAATCGGCCTCAGCCACGAAGGTTTTATCTTATTATTTGTCTTCGTCTGGATCAAACGCTAATGTCTACGAGAGATTGAGCGAGATGGACATGTGTCTTTTTTTAAACTATGTAACTATGTAAAGTAAAAGTAAAACTTAGATTTTACTTGAAATTCCCTTTATCATGATGTTGCAATGTATATCCAGTTCAATTATTAATTCAGCTCTGCTACATCTGTACACCACATTAGTATTTTGGAGCCACCCTTAGTCTTGATAACCATAAACTGGCAGGAAATAACATTGAAAGCCCAAGTGCTTCCCGGATGAAGGCTGAATGACAGGAAGAGTTTTCTTTTTGTGATATAAAATCCTGGTTGCCCGTGTGGCCAGTACATTCCAGATACTGATAACTAGACTGTAAGCTCTGTCACCAGGGATACAAGTCTGAGATTCCATGGGAAACTACACAACAGTAAGTCATCAAAGATGGCAAGGAACTTTAGAGGTAACATCTACAAACAGTCTAAAATCTTGCTTTCCAAAACTATCAGGAACATTAAAGCAAATGAAGTGACTGAGACAGAGGAGTCATAACTTCTTAAAAGCGTTGTCTATATTAATCTGAAATCTGCAACTCCTGAGACCCCTGGCTGGCTACTTTTCCCGTCCAGATTTGAAGACCCTCCTCTATGAAATCCATATGCTAGAATAGAGAATATCAACAGGGGTCGACCTGATAGTAGCCATAGGTGCAAGGCTTTGGCCACAATGACTCAACCAATTCACTATTAGAGAATTTATTTGCTAAAAATATTTTGATGGTGGTTATCAATCCAATTTAACATCTACATTTCCCCAAAGAGCAAATTCTCAGCCCACTAGTATTACAAAACACCCCTGTAGAAATGCTGAGTAGAAAACAAATCGAAATTTCAAGCAGGTCCCGTAAACAGGAAACCTTTTGGGTGGTGGGACCAGAGGGGGGTCGAGGCCTGGCCTTGGGTTGGGGAAGTAGAGCAAGAGCAAAAGAGGACCCGGAGAGCCGAATATAGGCCACCACCCTCTCCCCCTCTTTCACCTTTAGCGCGAAGAGCCCTAGCGGCGCTGTACAGAGGCGGTGATCAACAGAAGAGCAACCCTCAGACAGGCGTAGGAACCTAGGGTCGCAATGTGTGTTCGAAGTGTCGATAATCAATATGTGCTGCAATTCACACTAATACGCGCAGCTAGGTGCGTTCTTCATCGACGTTCAAGGCCAGTGATCCACCACTAACCAAAGGACTTATAGATTTCCCTTAGTCATAGTAGAAGATTTTGTCACCAATCATCGCTCCATTTACATATTATTGATCAGGCTGGACAAATTATTGGCAAGTGAGTGGTGACCTCTACTATATTTGTGATTCTAATACACATCCTTCCATGATATTATCAATCTCACACAATAAGTAAAAATATTTGTCTTAAGTTAAATCCAAACACCCTAAAGAATTGTAGAAGGTAGAACCTTTCTCCAGCCATGAGCCTTAGAGAAACACTCTCATAACTGGATGCAAACAAACTGTTAACATGGGAATCTCAGCGCCCCGGCTTTGATGTAGCTGTCATCTAGCCCAGTGACTCAATTTGAGCTCCTAGTGCTCCTTAGCAATTTGATTGAACTTCACTTGTTACAGGACTGACATACAGAGATCATAAAAATTAATTGCCTCTAATGTTTGCCGTACCACACGGCTCTGGGAACTGCGTAAGGAAAGCATTGATAAGATGAGCAGATTGAAGAAAATGCAGGCTTAAACTTGAGACGTGTCCCTCAAGAAGAGATCGGATCAGATCTGAAAAATAAAATAAGCTTAAAAGCGCCCTGAACAGAGACTATTTCTACCTAGTCCGGTGGACACATATGGATGGTATTCACACATTCAGCCTGTTTTTTGCTTTATTGTGTTGGTTCAGTTACTGCTTGTAAGGTTCTTCTGCAAATCCATATTATGTCTGCACATGAAATGAACGCCTATTTCCTTTACACAAGATTTTTTTAGTTGACCTCTTGACAGTGGATTAGTAATAGGGTTCCATAAGTGGCAGATGGTGATTTGGTAATTGCCCGTATGAAAATATTTATGCAAAGAAATGTAATAGAGGTTTTCCGAGATTCAGGTGAATTTCAAAAAACCCTTTTCCCTGTGCCCTGTGCCCTGTGTAGTAATATAAAACTTTTTCAGACTTAATCTTGAAAATAACTTTCAGAATCCCCGGACTACTGCTTCCCCCACTGGTGGTTCTCTGTTTAAAACCTGTAGAACAGCCTGACCTCTATAATATCATCCCATGACCATGGAATGGGGGTAGCACAGGGCTACAGCAGTGAAATCAGTCTTTTACAAGACTATAAGGCCCTGTTCACACAGAGTTTTAGACACATTTTTTGCCGTGGAAACCGCGGGAAAAAACTGACAAAATTGCCTCCCATTGTTTTCAATGGGAGTTGGAGGCGTTTTTTTCCGCGAGCAGAAAAAAACGCTCGCAGGAAAAAGAGGCGACATGCCCTATCTTGAGGTGTTTTCCGCCTCAAAAACCCCATTGAAATTAATGGGAGACGGAAAAAACACTGACGTGTTATCTGACGCGTTTTTTGACGTGGTTTATGTTATTAACCGCTCCCGGTTTTTCCCTTTGCCCGTTGAAGAAATAGGTAAAAACCCGTGTAAAACGCGTCAGAAAACAGAAAAAAACTGACCTGATAAAAAAAAAACTCCGTGTGAACAGGGCCTAAGGGTGGAATTTATCAATCGTTTTGTGCCAGTTTTAAAAAGTCACAAATGATGGCGCACGATATATTAGTGTAAAAATGTGCAACTATCCTTGACACTCGCCAATTTAAAAAAATTGCCGCAAAAAGTAGGTGGGGTTTACATGGAGTGGGCGTGGTATTCAACTTTTCAACAGATTTATTAATACTAAAGCCAGAAAACGGTACAAATCTAGGCCTGCTCACATCAGATACAGATTTCATTTTCTGACTTTAGGACAGTCCAAATTGCATAAAATTTATTAAGAGGCATGCACCGTTTTAAACATTTGATGCAATACACTCCAACGCAGCCATAGACACTGTAAACCTAATTTATGTGGTCATCTGCACACTCATATGATCCAGCAATGATAGGGCTAGGTATATTCTTAGAATGTTTTCTCCACCGATAGAACTTTTTAGATGACCCATTAGCCACTTGGAAGCCAGAGCATTAAACTATGTACATAGCAGAGAGGGTGTGGAGTGAAATGATTTCGTTGACATCATATTCGATAGCGCAATATGACATGCATCTACACAAGTGAAACACAAAGCTCCTCTTGATGAAATGAATGATAAAATCCATAGCCGCAACATTATATCCATTGTTTATGTTGTAGAAGGGAGCTTAAGTAGGAAGTTTCCTGTTCCTTTATCCATTACTGCCATCGGGTAGAATGATCTATGGTGGGAGCTTTGGGAACCAAGATCTAGCAGAAGCTCTGTGTATTAATGGACATCAGTGTCACACCATAAGGTGCAAACAAATGTATACTTTATATTCAAGGATTATAATGGGAATATGTCACGTATGCTCCATATTTGTACTCAACCTTATGGTAGAATAACAAAATCTGTCATCATATTCCTCAACCGATTTAAAAGTCCCAAATGGCACAGAATGTTGGAAGAAATTGCAAGGCGACAGATTTTATGTATTTAATTGCAGCACGTGGATTCTGTAAAGATGTAGCCGTTCTCACAGTCCAATCACTGAACAGTTTATCCTCAGAGCTCCTTCACATCACATGGAGCACCTCTTAGAAGTGATCCTAACAAAGGAAGTATTTAATGCAATTTCTTTGTAAACAAAACAAATAATAGAGATTGAAAAGATGAAAGTGTATGTTAAATAAAGACGTGCGTTCCAGCTCTTCTTTCATAAAATCTACTTAACAATGATACTCTCTCTCTTAGGAGCTAAACCAATAAACTAAGATGCAAGCGTCCAGGTTCTTCCTCTGAGATTTCAGCCAAATGCATAGTGGAGACCTACATTTTTATTTCTGTAGTAAGTACGAGTAGGTATAACATTACAATAACACTGTAGACAAAGGCATGGACAACCTGTGCCAATAGCAGAGCTACAATGCTACTAAAAGTAGATTTTGACTCATTTTTTTGGGACCGTTTCTTGGAGGTGGCATACACAACAGATCAAAAAATAGAAACATGCAAATGACTATAATATTACTATACCATTCTAAACATAGCACACCCATGTATACAGAATATTGGAGTCTCTGAGGTATTCTGTGACCTATATTAAGTTCTACCTACATTACATTAGATTGTGATTTCTATCTAGTGTTAGGCTGGAAGTACACATAAAAAAAGCTGTCGAACAACAGTTATTCCTCCCGATCCCCTCATACATATACACGCTCAGCGGGGTCGAGCGTGCATGCGTTCTGAATAGGGAGAGGGGAGTAAGCTGCTGCCAGAAACCTAAACTCTGGCGGTGGCTTTCCTCCCCTGAGAACAAAAGGATCTGGGATGTTGAAATTCAACTGCCCGATCCTTCCAACCCCTAAAATCTGCCATCGGGGGATAGCTGGAAGGCTACAGTACGTATTATATTGTTGGCCAATCCTGACAAAATTGCCAGTTTGTCCGACATTTATCTAATGTGGCCAACAATAGGTAAACAATTATAAAAACTCAGTGTATAGTAGATGCAGCTAAATGTAATCTAAGTAAGTCCCATAGGATATTTAAAGGAATACTTCATAAAAACTGGTGTACTGTATATTTTCTGGCACAGAGTCTTAGAGGGTGGTACTGGACTCAGATCTTCAAAGAACACCAATGATCAAAGCCATGTACCTTCCCTTCAGGCCCTGCACTAGATAGATCAGTGTATTCATTTTTCCTGGAACGTTCCTTTAAAAAAACTAAAGTGTGACTGATAAACAGAGCTGCTAATAAATGTTTCTGGAGGCTCATAGAACCGAAAATATGTGAGATAAAGTAGTGATTATGGAAGCAGATATTTTTCTAGACTTTCTGTCACTAATCCCATTGAAGAACACTATAGTGACCAATAGACTGTATTCAATGCCACAGATAATACAAACTTCAGCGATATTGTCCCTTTAAGTATTTTGGATCACCCAATATAACCAGTGGTGTAACTACCGCTGTAGCAGCCATAGTGGCTGTTACGGGGACCGCGGAAAGGAGGGGGCCTGTGCCCTCCGCTATGACTGCTACAGCGGTAGCGACACCACATTCAACAGTATCTGCATCCTTAGAACACTATGGCAGAGCAGGGAGCTGTCTCCCTAGTCTGCCATTTACTAGGCTACAAGACAGAGCGTGATTACGTCACTGGAGCACGCCGGCCTACGCAAGGATCCCGCCGGCGTTGATTTGCTCCGTTCGTCACAGGAACAGAACCTAGGGGAGTATGACTTTTTTTGTTTTATTTGTTTGGGGGTCGCTATATGGCGCTATCTACAGGGGGGTCGCCATATGGCGCTATCTAGAGGAAGGGGGCTGTATGGAGCTATCTACAGGGGAAACTGTATGGCGCTATCTACAGCGGGGCTGAATGGCACTATCAACAAGGGGGATGTATTGTGATATCTACAGGGGGAGCTGTATGGCACTTTCTACAGGGGGAGCTGTATGGCACTATCTACTGGGGGCTTTATGGCGATTTCTACTGGGGGGCTGTATGGCACTATCTACTGGGGGCTTTATGGCGATTTCTACTGGGGGGCTGTATGGCACTATTTACAAGGGATAGGTGAGGACGCTATCTAGAAGTGGGGTGTGACACTGTCTACAGGGGGGGCTGAATAGCACTGTCTACAGGGGGGCTGTATGACACAATCTACAAGGGGGCACTATCTACAAGGGGGGCTGAGTGGCCCCTAGGGGAGGGGAGCCCAATCAAAAGTTTGCTATGGAGCCCAGTCTTCCCTAGTTATGACCCTGAATATAACCGACCACAGACTTCACAATAATTCTGCTGCTCCCTCCATAAGACTTCAATCAAGAAAAATCCACTCAGAATTTTCAGAAAGTCGGATAATTCAGTACTTGTCTTCAACACAAAACTTTAATATAATGTGAAATTGCACAAGATCCGAAGCAAAAGGCCGAGCTGAGAGAATGAATTAGAAAATAAAGTTATAGTAGGATACTTGTGATAATATTCCATCATCAACTTTCTTTTTGATAGAACTCTATCTTTAGAAGTGTGTTAGTTTTATATAAATATATATATATATATACACATACATACATACATACGCACACACACAATCAGCCACCTATCCAGTTTTATTGGTGCTAAATTAAAGGAAATAAACGGTATATATCGTTGCACAGATGGACACCGTAAATTCAACAGGTAATACTCCAAATTATCTTGTCTAAGCTTGGAAAAGTCACAAAGTTTAGGAAATCTGTTACTTCACCATATGCAATTTTACAATTATAGAAAAAATAGAAACCCAAAGCTTCTCAACCTTCACTAAGTCGGAGCAACATCACTAAGTGCGAATGCATTGTGAAATGGCCACACAGAAATGACAACGTTTTGTCGCTACAGAAAGTCAATAAACCTCCAGCCCTCTACAATGTTTATTTCCTAGCTGCTCTTCTCTAGAAATGTAAAGCAAAAACCATTGAGGCAACAAATACACAGACTTATCTTCTAGCTCAGGATGGTTGAGATGACTAGAGAAAGAATTGCAAAAAGGAAGCACAATCTGTCCCTATTACCCTCACTTAGTCCAGGACTGGGCTACAATGTCATCACTGTCAAGGGTGTAACTTGAATCATGTGAATAGGAGTGAAGGCAAATAGTTGTGCAACAGTCACATGACAAACCATCATCTAGCCCTAGCGTCACATACATAATGTTGAAACATCACCCAGTACTAAACATTGTTTATCCAAGTTATCCTTCTACTAGTTGAACTTATTTATTGATTTCCAGTTGCTCATATAGTGCCATCATATTGCACAGCCCTGTACAGATTGTCATGATTCACATCAGTCCCTGTCCCCAATGGGTCTCACAATCTAATTTCCATATCTCAGACAAAGGGTCAAATTCATAGGATGCCCACAGGGAAAAACACGCAAACTCCATGCAGGCATTGCCCATGATCAGATTCAAATCCAAAACTCCAGTGCTGCAACACAACACAAAACTTTAATACACTGAGCCACCGTGCTCCCCATGAGCTTACAACTAACATTGGGGCTGTAGACCTAAGAAGACACAAAGAGCAGGTGGAGAGGGGGTCATATGAGAGGATAATAAAAAAAAATACTGCTCCTCCAGTTAATACCACTAGACTCCCGCCCCACACCTTGCCCATTGCCTTCCATTGTAGGAGAAATAGGTTGTATGACTTGTGGGCGAATTATTTTGGGTATGTAGAGCCTTTTGCATGAGGGAGGTTAGTGGAGCCAACTTGAGCTGCCATGCTTCCTCTCTACCGGGTTAAAAAAGGCTACTTTAAGGTCAATAGTTTTGGACTAAGAAGGAAAGCAAGGATTCGAGGGGAAACCCCTACACAAATGCAGTACATCCAGAAGCTATACATATATTCCCATAACTATGAAGTAGCATTTTCTTTACCCACCTAATATTTTAATAGAATGAGCATATGGCGTTGTTGTGTCCTATGGTTACATAAAGAAAAACACAAAGAAAAAAGAAATAAAAGGCTTTCATAGTTGGCTCTATTACCACTGCACTATATTACTTTGATTATCCTGCAGTTCGTTCAGTGTTTTGAAGAATATATTAATTTCACTCAAGAATTTCGGTAAAGATAAATTAGTCTAGCGGGATTAGATTTTTTGGCAGCAACCAATATGGACCCGCAATGCATGAGAGACCTGCCTACCCCCCTTTTTGACATATGCCTTTCACGACCTTTCGTAGTTGAACTGATCAATGAAATATGGCAGAAAGAAAAAGATAAAGTGCCATTTTAGCCAAGCTTACATATTTGACAAAGTTGTGTAATGGGATAAGTATTTGTTAAGTAGACTCAAGTTATAATATAGTTTTGGGATGAAAAGATCTATTGAAATGGAGAGGTTTGGAGGGATTTGGATTATAATGGACAAAACTGGTCACCAGATGCATGTGTTTGAATGTGTTTTAGACTATGTAGCAGAGCTGAATTCTAAATTTAAAATTGTTTTTTTTTTTAGTAGTGGGAGGTAGAGAAAATGTGACTATGTCCTATCTACCAAACCACTGTGTCCCTTCTCTGGATTAGTACAGTGTCAATTCTGACTTAAGTTGAGACCTAAGTAATCTGGTCATGACTGGTTGCTAGGGACAACCACATAGAAAAAGCTGTGGCTGTTAGGTAAAGTTTTCAAAGCAACGAGGCTGTCAGAAATTACTCCGTTGTTCAGCTGAAAGCAACGTAATTAATTTATTATCCATATATATATATATATATATATATATATATATATATATATATATATATGAGGAAAATGGTCTCTAAAAAGATGACAATCAATATGATTTTTGTAAATTCATACTGGCCGCAAAGTTTATTAGCTGAGACATCAAAGGCATTGAAACATGTTAACCGCAAAGCTGTCTCAAAACATGCCTAAAATTGAAACACTACAACTTTTATTCTTAATGGGATCCATCGGGATTCGGCATGGTTTACATCATGTTGACGGGAAGAATACCGCGGCATTCAGCAATATTTAACCCATCAAATTTGCCGGGGTTGTCGATCAAGGCTCCAAACAGAGCCTCTGATGGCAGTATGAACATAGCCCTAATAGGTCATGGGTCTGGCTGCAAAAAACTGGGCCCACATGTGCCACCTTAGGGGATGATATGATGCTGCATAACATCTATAGACCCACATTTATAAGAAGGAAGTATTCACTTGTAGAGTTAGATAGCTCCATGTAGTGTAATGACATCATTGTGCAATTAGAATGATTCACCTCATCACACCTCTGTGCCAGCCGGATGGATGGATGGATGGATGGATGGATAGATAGATAGATAGATAGATAGATAGATAGATAGATAGATAGATAGATAGATAGATAGATAGATAGATAGATAGATAGATAGATAGATAGATAGATAGATAGATAGATAGATAGATAGATAGATAGATAGATAGATAGATAGATAGATAATTTACTATTCTATAAGTAACAAAAACACACATGGACATTCAAGTTTTAGGTCATACAAAAGGAATCCCAGTTTCATAGGCATTGTGGGGGGAATTTACCAGTTGGGCTCCAGGTCACCAGATGTTGTTTTTTATATAAATCCATCATATAAGACATCTAAAAATTAGAGTTTATTTGGCTGAGTAATTTTACATAGGTCCATAATTTGTTTATTTTTTATGAAGCTTTTATTTTTTGCTAATTGTTATAAAACCAGAAGGTAACACGTTCTTGAGTCTGCACGTCGTGTAGTGTTCACAGCTTTCGTGCCACTGATTATTCAGTGAGCACAAGAGACGCTATGTTAATGTTACTGCCCTGGAGGACTACAGGAGTAGCTCAGTGGTAATGTCACTGCCTCTGAAAAGGGTGACCCCAATCCATACCCTGGGGTCAAATGACTATGGACCTGTGCATTGTCAGGAGCTTATTTGCCCAACTAGCAGCCAAAAAACAAAGTGAAGTTTCTTATACGGAAAGTTCTGTGTGAACAAAGCTCTGTATGTAAATATAAAGGTTGTATATTCTGCCTATATGTGGACATCTGTTATAGGGGAAAAAATTTGAAGGGTCCATGCTCAGCTCACTAGATAAGAACTAATGAAGTGAGCCTCCCACCGTCTACATTCTGGACATGTTTCGGAACCCGGTGATAGCCGTTTATGGCATATGTTTCTATTAAGGCATGGTTTAAGCTTCACAAATTGACTAATGGGCGTTTATTTTTGTAACCAATTAAATAAATTAAAATCTATATGTATCAAGTCTGAATGTTCCATTATGAGTGTCACAGGAAAGCTAAAGGTTCTGTATCACCCGAAGCATGTTCGAATATACTAGTAAATGTTGTGGATACATAGTGTATATCTCTGAGATCTCTTATCAGCTCTGTCTCCATACAGCGTCTTTGATGTTTGAGTCACATAATGTTGATTAATAGTTAGTTTTATGATAACTTTCATGACATATTCCCTTTTTGATCAATGCTCTGCTCACCCCTCTAGGAATTTCATTTCTAACCTCTGTTTTGGGTGTCTTTTTATAAACATTTTTTGTGGTTACATAATTATATCAGTATCTGCACAAATATTTACAGATTGTATATGTACAATATAACAAGTTAACTATTTAAAGGGCTATTACAATTTTGTCAAATAAAGGTTATTCATTGTATTATGAAAAGTTATACAATTTTATAATATACTTTCTGTATCAATTTCTCACGATTTTCAAGATCTCCGCTTGCGGTTATTCAAAAGGAACCCTCATTGTTTACTCTAGGGGATAAAAATCTGTCCTGGTCATGTGATGATCACACAGGTGCTAAGCTCATTACAAGACCGATCTCTGATATCTGTACTGTTACTGTAACGCACCATGCGCCTTTGTGTCCATCACGTCGCCGGGACAGATTTTTATCTACTAGAAGTAAACAAAGATGGTTTCTATTTAATAACTTCAAGCAGAGATCTCAAAAACCCTGAGGAATTGATACAGAAAGTATATTGGAAAATTGTAGAACTTTTCATTATACAATGAATAACTTTTATTTGTTGAAACCAGACAAAACACTCTAAGTGCATAAACATGCATATAGCTGCTATTGACAGTTTGTAGATTATATGTCTAACCACCAATTAATGCGACCATTATATATCATTAAATAGGGCTATGTCTTCATCATATTTATCCCTGTATTAACAACCACCGGTATCATGACATTAGATTGTAAGCTCATATGGGCAGGATTTTCCACTGGTGTCTTGTTACTATGCTTTGACAATTCTATCACGTCTTTTTGACTATACATGGAAGTTGATGACACTGTATAAAGTTTAAAACTGATCAGTATAAACATATATATATATATATATATATATATATATATACACACACACACGCTCACACACACACGCTCACACACACACACTCACACTCACACACACACACACACTCACACACGCTCACACACGCATGAAAAATGTCCTCTGGAGTTCAGAGAATATTTCCAATTATGTCCTATACGCATGTTGCACAATGACCAATGCAATTATTAATTTCTTATTTGCTACTTTTCTATAACTTTATTATAAAATACAGAACATTTAGAATTTTACGTTTTTCAAGATGACAAGTGCAACTGATGTACCAGTCAACAATCGTATATATTACAAATCTTACATTATAATGCATATGTAGAAATAGCAGAATTGAGTGTGTCATTTGGCAACTCATCATAATATCATAGTGCATATTAAATAAAGTTAACACATTTATTGCCTCCAAAATTAATAAAATAAAGCCTTAAAAATGTGTTATTCTTTTTAAGTTATCTAAAACTTTTTTTTTTTTCATTTGCAAACTCAACTGTGGATACAGTATTTTTTCATATTATAAATAACATCAAAACTTATTTTGAATTGTAAAAGTTTTATCTGTGGCGAAACTAGATCCTGTGCTGTGAATTAATAAATTTGACTTTTTATTATCTCATGCTGCATCTTGTGCCTTTAGTGTGTCAGCGTTGTACGTGATTAATTCCTTGCATGTAGTTATTCTCTTAATGTGAAACTTTATAATTTACGAGTCAAGGTAAGGTCTAAATGCTCATAAATTTGACAACAGCAATCGCTTCATATATATATATATATATATATATATATATATATATATATTCAGTAGGGCTGAGTTTGTCATCTGGCACAACTAATTGGGATGTTACAATGTGTTATCAGGGAACTTCCCCTAGGACCACAGGTGAATCTAATGTATTGTGTTGACTCTAAGTTGTCACGATGAATGCACAAAACAGTTGCAACTATTTTAGTTCTGCTACATCGGTATAATATATATATATATATATATATATATATATATATATATATATATAAAAAATTATTATTTTTTACTTTAAATGTAATCAAATTCTTATTTGAGTAGACTGTAAAAGTTGCCATAAAATTACTTATTTATATCAATATAATCTTTATCCTTCAATATTATTATATTAGAAATTGTATATATCATAGAAAATGTTATGTTTATGTTTACGTTTATTTCTAAAATTATTAAATATTCCCACGGTCATGTATGCCATCATATCAAAAATATTACAAATCTAGCCTTGAGATAAAAATATTGCGGGTTCAGTAATGGTGAAAATAATTGGGGAAAAATAGCAAAACATTAATACCAAACTATTGACTCTGCATTAAATATGGCAAGAAATAATGAAAAAGTCACTTGCTTCTTATTGTTACCATATTGTCATGTATCATTTTAATTGCCAATTTGAAAACGTCCAATGCGTATTTCTCATCTGTAACTTATGAAATAGACAAATTAACTCCTATGTAGCCAGAGGGCAGTGGAAACATGAGCGGCTCTGAACTTTGCAGGAAGAGAAATTACAAAAAAAAAAAGTTTTAAAACTGAATTTAAAAAATAAAAGTGGGCCTGGATATGGGAACTTCACTCTATGCAGGTAGACCACTAGGCCAGGAAAAATACAATGATCGATACTTAACTTGCCCCATATTATTGATAAGTATCACCTACATAACCCAAGTTTTTGGGAACCCGATATTACATGCTATTGGTCTACTTGGCAATGCTGAATTGTACTATGGTGACACATTAAGATACATATTATAGGGTCTTCTGGAACTACAATAGCATAGGCCTAAACAAAAACGTTTTTTTATTTTTTTTATTTAGCTCCCAAAAACTTTTCCAAAATGTTTTCAAAAATTGTCATAATGGAGTGATCAGAGTCAATAGGCTTTGGCATAAGACACATCATAGTCAAGCATCAAGACTGGATCTAGAAATTTAAAAAGAATAAAACTTGCCCACCATGAGCCACTGCATTAGAGGGGTGGTCCCAGAAAGGGTTAATGAAACATGGCTGTTTATAAGGAGCTCCTCCAGTGGTAAGCATAGGTGGAGCTGTGTGGAGAGGTCAGATGCTGGACAGGAAGTAGCATTGGGTTACATGACAAGATGAAGGACATTCTCTAGTGTTGGTAAAAGCCCACTCCTCTTTACCATACTTTGCAAGGAAACAAGTTAAACAGGCAACTAGCCACTCCAGATCACATAACACCTGAAGGGGATCTTCATTTGTCAGCAAGGAGACAACAGTACAGTTCAAACTGGCTCAGCCGCATTCATAAGAAAGTGCAGGGCTTTAAGTCTACAGGAAACGTTTTCAGGAGTGGGGGTAGTGTCCTGAGTGTCTTGCTTAGATTTGAATTGTAAGCAAAAAGAAAAAATGACCAAACTTTTCTCAGTTGTATGTATTTACAAATAATCTTCTAAGAATTTTATTTCAGATATTAGATTTTTTGAGAAAATTATCCTATTAGAGCCCTCTAGAATCTAGAATCTACCTAACAAATAAAGTATGTAGATGTAGCAGAGCTGAATTTGTCAAGTACCTGTTTCTTTCATACATAAGGATAATTCAAAAAATAATTTAGTAGGATTACCCGATGTCCTATAGAAAACTAGTGGTATGACCAAAAGACAAACTCAGCTCTGCTACATGTAACATACTCAGCCCTGCCTTATTTATATAAAGCAATTGTCGGTGTTGAAATTAGCAGTTAGGCCATACAGTAGCATGACGAAGCTACAAGGAATTAATCCTGTACAATGCTGAGATGCATCACAAGATAATAAAAAGTAAAATAAACTAATTTATGACCTAGTGTCTGGTTCCCCCACAAATGGTGCATATGATGTTCAAAATCAATGTTGATGTTCTTTAAAATATTTGTGCAACAGTTGAATTTACTAATTGTTTAAGATCTGTTATCCTCTTGTGGTCTAGGTCACTTTCTCAGGAAAATAATGATTTCTTGGAGAAAATGAGGAATAAATCTTCATTTTGGAGGCAATTAAAGTGTTGATTTCATTTGTGCCCCTGAGCTATTCTTGTAATTTGTTCAAGTAGCTTTATGTACCCTGCACAGCAGAGCTTTTTAGCAACCTAGGTTCCAGCAAGTGTGTTGGATGGCAATTTATTTTTGTTGAGCAGCTTCGGCCTATGGCTTACAATGGATTCTCTGGGATACGAAGCTTTATGCTGGAATGTGACTTGTACAAGGTCCAATCAATGCATCGCTTTATGGATTTATAGGGGTTAATCAATATGTTAACTTATCTGAGATGTAACAGTAATAAATCTGAATATCATCTGATTATTATTGTTTTATTTTACAGTTTACGTTCTAATATTGCCACAGCAGTATCCTTATTTTCCACTATGATCTCACTACAAATTTACAAAATGTAAAGTAACACAGCAAAGCTAGTTAACCCTTAAGGGTCCTGACAGTGGCACAGCTATGGGGCTTGGCTTGCCTCTGTTGCTGCAAGGTTTTGGCTGTGTGTGGAGTAACCAGCAAGCGATTCCCATGAGATGCTCTTATTACACCCTAAATACTGTCTAGTAGATCATAATAATATTATTGCTGTATTCATAAACAATGACAAAAACAGCAAAGGAGTGAAATAAACAATTACCGGGGACACAAACATATCTAGGTGTATAATATATATATATATATATATATATATATATATATATATATATACATACATACATACATACATACACACATACACACGCACTATTTTTTTATTATTAACACATATATATATATATATATATATATATATATATATATAATATTTTAATGTTACAGTATTTGACATGCTGGTCCTTATTTCCACTGTATCTCTTTACTGTTTGTATATTGATATTTTATTGCAACTCAATAAAAACGTATTGATTAAAACAATTTGAATAAAATTATTATAATTTGAAGCTTTTTTGTATTTACAATTATTTTAATGATAGCAGCAAAAAAAATAAATAAAATGGAGTCAAAATAGTTACAAATTACATTTATCTCTTCTAAAACATAAAGCACAACCTTCTTCTCTTCTCTAGTCTGCCTAATTAACCTTTACACTGCCAAGTCTATTCTCTCCACTAGTAGGAAGCAATTGCACACCATGCAGTCCCTACCATTGATTCCCCTTTAATTCAGGGTTAATGCACACAGTCAATTAACCCTTGCCTTACGCCTTCCTTATCCTATAGAAATAACATTATCTCAGCAGTTTAACCACACAAAGCATTAACCCCTTATTAATGCAAAATGACCTTATAATGAAATCATTATAAATACAATTCATGCATTGCGCCTCCTCCTGCGTCAATCCTTGCGCTCGCCTCTGGCAACAGTGAGGTCAGTTAGCGCTACAAGGGGCATCTCCTGCATAATGTGGCGCTATGGGATAATGATATGTTTGTTTATTATATAAAGGGTTGTGATGGCAAGACACTATATAAACACATATACACTGGGCTGATTTTACAGCATTTGATTCCGGGGAGGGAAGGAAAAGGAGATGGGCGCTCTCTGCAAGCAGCCTGTGCACAAAGCAATGTGCACTGAGGTCTGAATGCGCTCGGCCAAGGGAAACTGACAAGACAACCTAATGAACCGTGCACGCAGCAAGAGCACAGCCCAGTCCTGCTTCATGTTATCTACCAGACCACCAAGACTACATACTGAAAATATACCCTCTCCATTATCACCTATAGCTTATATACAGTGCGATCACTGCACTCACTGCACATAACCCCCATATCACCATCTACAGAATGCACTTACAACGTCAATCACCGTACCCACTGCATATAGATCTTTATCTATTTATAGTATTACTATGCAGTGCGATCACTGCACTCACTGCACACTCCTCTTATATCATAATATATTAACTAAACATGCAGTGCCATCAACTGCACCCAATGCACTTATATCTCCTATGCATCAACTACAGAATGCATATACAGTGTGAACACATCACTGAACCCGCTGCATATATATTCCCCTCCATTGTCATATAAGCATTAATATACAGTGCGACCAGGGCACCCACTACAAATATAACCTTTAGATGTTCATCTATACAATGCACACATACAGCGCGACACTACATCCAATATATCATATATAGCATCAATTTACGGGACGATATCTAAAACATAGCATCAATATACAGTACGATCACTTCATCCACTATATCATCAATGATTGAATATAAAGTGTCATCACTGCAACCACTATATCGTATCAAAATACAGTACGATCACTGCATCCACTGTATGATCTATGACATCAATATACAGTGCGAGCATTGAGCTCACTGCAAACACACACACACACACACACACACAAACACACCTGTGTGTGTGTGTGTTAACTATATATGCATCAACTATAGAATGCTTGCTCACTGCACATATACCCTTTCCATTATCTTAAGGATGCAATTACTTTTTATTAGCAATGCACATTTACCTCCCTTTACCATCATGTAAGCACACAAAGTTATCACTGCACAGATCACTCCCATCATCATCATCATTATCATCAATAGAACACTAGTGTGATCACTTTACCCATTTAACACATATTCTCCCCGTCAAAATAATCATCGTCAATATACCACATATTCAGCGTTATTACTGCAACCACTCACTGCACTTATAATTGCTTGTGAGTTGGATCATAATACTTGTAAATTATACTCATTTATTTTTATTATTTGAAGAAAAAAATTACCCAAACAGAATAAAAAAAACACCCAAAAAGCAGGACATGCTGGCTGGAAAAGCCTCTGTACCAGCTCATCCTGCCAGGTCTAATCCGAGATCACAGCTTAATGAAGCAATAATAGGCACATTATTCCAAAATTTTCATTTCCTTAATCATATGCAAATAATAGGAAGGCCCCAGCAAATGGTGTGAATATCAATAGGGATGGATGAGGAAGAGTAGAAGGGATCTGCTCTGCTTACCTGATCTGTTAGGTTTGCTGATCTGGTCATATCTTCACTGTCTGACTTGGATCCACCATCCCTGTCCTCAATGACCAGGTCTATGGGCATTTTTCCTTTCAAACAACTAATATACCGATGGCAGAAATTGTCGCACAGTTCATGTACCTAGGTCCATGGTGGGAGAATAGAGAAAAAATAATAAACGATATAATCAGTCGCAGATAAATAAAATTGACAAGAGCAATCAAGATCTGCTGGTAGCACAAACAAGGGGAACGCATTGCAATTATCCTCCTGAGACCTTTCTTCCAAGACGCATCAGGAATTAGGAGGAACTTTCTTTTCTGCTAAAATAGAGATATCTTAGAAAATTGACACTGACAAGATGATTCACAAGCTACAACAAATTCAACACCCGTGCTAAATTCATCTACTCCTGGGGCTGTGACCACAACAGAGATGGTGACCTGCATGGGTGACATTTAAAGTAAACTATTTAATTTCATCTACTTATATCATCAGAGGGGGCTGCTCAAGGCGAATAGGAAAAATGCAATGCAAAAAATAAGAATATACTACAGTTGTATTCAGACCTGAATTTATAGAATGGGGCATTGTGCTTTAATATTTAAAGCCATAGAGAAATGGAATAAATAAAATTTAAAAAAAAGCCGGCTTGCGACTTTTATAGCTGGCATCAAACTGCAATCCCCTTTATTGCTCAGATGCAAAGCAGCCTGTAAAATTACATTACCATCCTTCTCCCTACAGCCTTCAAGAACAGTCCCAGATAGCAGGAAGCTCTGTCTATAGAAAAGCTCCCACAACAATCAGTGTCCTGAATTTAACCCCCCACCCTTATACTATTTATTTATTTATTTATGTATCAAAAATAATAATAATGCAGTAAAATATTGACATGCATATAAACAGTAATATACACATGCTAAGCAGTATTGCACTCTACACCAGGCATGGGCGGTGATGATCCTGGTTTTAGTAGCAGAAAATGGCAATTAAACCAAAAAGAGAAATGGATTCCGTGATTTGTCTTGACACTAATTACATAGAACCAGGGAAAAAAAGACATCTATGCAAATTCCCTATTAGCTATAGCTTATTATGACTCCACATCACATGCTTTACCTTTTCTAATTCCAATAGATGAAACCTTAATACTTGTATGGCTTGGATCATCTGTAAAGAAACAGGCAGAAACACCATGATCACTATTACAGCACAGAACAGCCTGAATGTCAAAGAGTCTATAAACTCCAATGTAAATGTAGTCTAATACAGTAAAGAATATACAGTCACTTCCAAACCTAGAGTTAGACTATCCATCTACTCCAGCAAATGGTGTTTGATTTCATTCCATTGGAATCCCCTAAATAGTTGGGGGCTTTTGATGTATTTTCAAGCTGTTTGTCTACAACTCTAGAGGGATGTGATAGCACGGAGAAGACTAAGGTTTTGACAACCCTAAATAAACCAAGAAGCTGATTACTGTAGTCACTTACTGGGTGTCATAAAAAGGGCCACCTCATTTACTAAAGAGGGGCAGATAGTTGTGCACTGATCACTGTGTAAATGACTTAAACCAAACTGTTACTCTGTATGACTTGTAATTAAGAGCTCTGTGCAAAATCAACAAGCAAAGAAGTTAAGGGAAGGAAATAGTAAAAACATAAATAAAAATAATATATAGGATAAATAAAAATAAAAATCTTACCAAGTTATCCAATTCCGGATTTGAAGAAAACAAGGGTTTTTCTGCTCGAATCTGAAGCCAGATAATAGGGAAACACAATCACTTAGTTGCTATTACGGTTCCTGACTCATTATAATAATAGGGCCAATCACTAAAGTTTGTATATAGTTATCATCCAGTTCATGAGTTCTACCAGGGGGTGTGTGTATGTATGTATGTATGTATGTATGTATGTATGTATAGGTATGGTATAAACAGACATGTAAACAGACAATATTAGGGATGTTGTGTGGGATCATTCATGCATTGTTTGGCTGACCTGTTTGGCGAATACTGCAATGTCTTCATTGAAAGACTCAGAGGAACACACATCACCGCCTGCCACCCCTGGTTCTCGGGGGGTACATGTAGCTAATTCACATTTCTCAAAAATCAGTGCTAATAGAGGGAACAGGGGGTGTCTGCAAGAGAAACACAACAAATCAATAAAGCATGTACCCACCAGTGCCACATGATCAGAGAGGGTATCTGCCCCTATGCTCCTGCCAGTTCGGTGCTGCACAACACCACAGGCCCAGGTCATCAACAGTCATATTCACAGCAAACATACACAGGCAGGCAAACAACACTACAACTCCACAATGCAATGCGATATATTGTATGTATCTGTCTGTATAATATACAGCACAATCGGTGTACCTTAGTGTGTTGTTACAATCTCTACAATATAACGACAAACAACACAAAGCAAATATACACAAGCACACAGCAGTACAACACCCGGATAAAATGCGATTATTTTACTACAAGACCCAACAGTCAGTGTATGATTGTAAACACACACACACACACACACACACACACACACACACACACACACACACACACACACACACATCATATATATATATGTACATTCGCAGCCAAACACTACAACACCCAAATGCAATGCGCTTTGGATTATTTGACTCTATAATAGCAATGAACACACGACACAGCCACAATCATAAATTCGCTGCGAATATACACAGACAAGAACGCGCTTTGGTTTAGTTCTATCTAGCTCCAGTATGATTGTTACGACCCCCTACTACAGCAAATACACATTCAGCCGCACTACAACACCCCAAAAAAATAACGCTATGATACACAACAATCAGTGTGGCTCGATGGTTCCCACAACAGTTATCAACACTCATGTCGGCAGCGAATACAGCTCAACTACACCACACAGACATCTACTTTGGCTTCCCTTATTCTATACAGTACATTGAGATAATGATATGATCTGTGATCACATTATTAGCTACAGTTATAAAATACGATATTAATTAGTTTCTAAGAACTCGTGCACAAGATGCCATATCCTAAGGATACGTCTATGAAAGGGTTAACATGCTTTACAAGTTCGGATTGGCTTTGTTTGTTATTTGGATGCAAAGATACAAAGTAACAAATATACAATAATACATAATAAACGTATAAAGTGTCAGGATGTTTAGATTAGTAATAAATAGTGATAATAATGTTGCTGTGGGTGGTAATAGTAGTAATATTAAAATAATTAGTAATGGTAATAGTATTAGCAATTACAGGAATGGAAGCAATATTAATAATAGTTGAATAATAATTTACTACTAATAACAGCAGTTTAAGTAGTATTAATAATTATAGTAATACGTATAAAATTCTTATAGGAAAAAAACTTTTTTCCTTACACTACTACTATATCTGTCCCTGTATACGACGGTATAATAAGCTGAATACAAGTGTTGTGCTATCTGAATGCGGTAATGATGGGAGCTCCAGGAACTTTACAACCCAAGTTAAAGTGAATAAATTATTTTATTTAAATTCTGAAAGAACTTTCTCCTTTTGGTTTTGGAAGAGCGAGAAGCTTTTCGTGCAAGAGATACTATGTTACCAGCCTAAATAAACTTGGTAAGATTAGTGGTAGTGTGCGACAAATGAGGGAGATTACACTTGTGTTCACATTAAGCAGAGCGTGTGGCTTTCATTTATTTAAGACATTCACAGAAAGAACTACAGAACTGAGGGTAATGCAGCAATGTATCTTTGTCAAGGAAAAAACAAACAATATATATATATATATATATTATTTTTTTTTTTTTTATTACATACACGTTCTGCCCATTCATTCTACAAAGTCATGCCATACAACACAACACAACACATCCACACACAATTCTAGCAATTGGCAGCTGCTATTACAAATGTTCGCATTAGTTTCTAAACTTTCCCGACGCCTCCGTACACAAAACACCAAAGTGTCGGACAAAGTTAGAATATTTATGTATATAAAAAAGTCTACAACGGATACATAAATTACACATTATAATAACATATTCTCTATGGACTAAATAGGAGCTGAACAGATAAAAACTTTGCTATAGTTTATATTTTAACTTAAAGCCTTTGCTGGAAACGTTTCAGAACACAGATGAGCAGTGTCCATACTAGATGGGTATTATTGGGGTAAGGGTGTATTATACATAGCAGAGCTGTCAGCTGTACGTACCCATAGATGGAATCTTTATCTCTCTTGAGGGCGTCATTGACTGAGGAGCCCATGCTGGGGGGCATAGCGTTGGTATGGGCACTATGCGGGTACTGGTGGGAGTGCAGAGGAGGACCGTGATTCATATGATGAACAGGCTGCATGGACCTAGCAGCATGGGGGTCCCCATACATGGTACTGGGGATCCCTACTCCATCCATCCCACCGTAATGGGGCAAGTCGTCGTACTGTATGACAGATAGAAAGACACCATCAGACAAGGGAGAGCATAGAGCATCAGATGGGGCCTTCAGATCCCTCCACCACCACCACCATCATCATCATCATCCTCCTCATTCTCTCCATGGAGAAGAAGCTTGTGGCTGCTCTGGATGTCTCTCTCTTTCGGCCAGGCTTGAAGGATTTTTAGCTTTTTAAAACATTCACTTTTTTACACTGTTCACATGGAGAAACCCAATGGAAATCACAAGGAGTGAATGTATTTGATATGTGACAGTTGGGAAGTGAAGCTGAAAACGAAGCCGAGAAGGGTTTGCCTAATTCAATAACCATATGCCAACATGTGCCAATGAGGCCAATTAAAGGAAGTCAGCCTGAAGTGTCAGCTGGGGCTTATTTCATATCTATGATATATATATATATATATATATATATATATATATATATATATATAGTGTGTATAATATGATGACCTCCAGTTTGTGTGGAGCTCTTGCAGTACCTGTTCTATTCACTATGTACTATATGTTGTCTTCTTATCAAAAGTTCTGACAGATCTTCCAATTATACAGACTAGGAACGATCAGTGAGTGTGGATATTAGTAAATAGCTTGTGTTCTGTAAGGCTTAAGTGTTAGCAACAAAGCAGCTTTCTACTCCAGATAGCTCATTATGGCTCAGCACTCATATTATGCAAAGTTTAATGACTTTTAATTATTGCAAGGCTCCTGATTATGTGCACATATTCACAAGAAGAGGCAGCAATTAAGATTACTTGTGTTATTTGGAATACAACTTGACTGAAGTGACAGATCTTTAGGAGAATTTAGATCTGACTCTACATTCCTATAGGCACCAGCACTTTGGAAACTCGCATTGTTTACTGGCTGCTGCTGTCAACAGTACCAACGGTGTACTGGTCACAGGCATGCATTACACTATATATATATATATATATATATATATATATATATATATAAATATTGTGCTTCCAAAGTCATAGGATAAAGTAGACAAAGCCTATGTGTGAGATATTTTTGCTCCAGTTCTAAAGAGTTAATGATGTCTTTATGAAACATGTGCAGATATGCTGTACATAGGGTTCATGAAAGTATAGAACACATAGGACACCTACATGATCGCATTGCACATATAATATAGATTAGGGATAAGCCATTGAATTTTATATGAGCCTCTATGTATATAGTAATATAGTCCCCCTATGTATGTCTGTTATATCTGAACACTTATGTCTATGTGCATGGTAAAATATTGCCCTTTTTATATGATAAGCCCCTTTGTATATGTGTATAATATAAATATATAGAACACATACAGAATTATTTTTTCCTCGAGTACATATCTTTTGCATGCTACATGAGTCCCTATATCTATAGATATACAGTATATGAGCGCCTATGTTAATGTGCATGATATAAGCATCTAAATATATAAACACATGCATCATTGTATTGCTCTGTATTTAATGTACATTTTAAATACATTGCACATGCCCCTATGTATATAATATAAAATACTGTATATATCTCACTATGTGCACGTACACTTCATTGTATATGATCATATATATATATATATATATATATATATATACACATACGAGTATGCAATGAAGAATGCACTCCAATAAAAAGTGAAAACATCATCTCTTCTCACATGGAAAAAGTTTCCCCAGCCTGAGTTTGAGCCACGTTTCCATCACATTTAAATGTATGAGTGAGTACCTACCCTCTGAGCCATCGGCCTTCCTAACTCCTGGCTACTTGACTTTGAGATATATCCTATATAAGGCCAGTGTGGATGACAATCAATTACTCCACCAAGTGATGATGAGAGATATAGAAATAGATATAGTAGATTAAATCCTTCTTCCGAGTTCCCAGAGTTTACACAGAAGAGTCATTCAGCCTCTCAGACTTTTCTTTCCCAGAGCTGAAAAATTCTCCCTTTTCCCTTAAAATGAGTTTAAAAGTCGCAGGAAGCTGGGGGAAAGTCTCATGGCTGTGCGCCACCTGAGCTGTCAATCATAGGTGCGCCGCTTGTCAAGGTGCTGAATGAATGATGGGCGATCTCCTGGTGAAATAGTGTCCAGATGCAGAGTGCAGGGGGCTCGGGCTCCTCTCTGGGTGTGCAGCCTGCAGCAGCAGCTCCTTCCTTCTCCCTGTGATCAGCTGTAGGGACAGGAGGAGAGTGTGAGTACCGCCGATCACCGCCACTGCTGCCGATCACTGCTGCTGCCTGCTCCCAGTGTGTGTGCTGCACAGGCGGAGAGCTGGGTCTGGACCAGAATGCTGGAACCCGGAAGTAGTGGTGGCCATAACAGGTCGTGTCTTACACAATGCAATGGGCTGCATCAACTAGCTCATGTGCAGAGGGGGGTGGAGGAGAAGGAGGGAGGAGGAGGAGGAGGAGGACATCCCAGACAGCAGCAGCAGCAGCACATACACTCCAATAATATAGCTAAAAAAAGGAGCAACTATTCCCAGCTCCCAACTACAGACTATACTATACAGCTCCAGCTTGGCAGTACAGAGTTGCAGCAGGCATGCCCTCATTCTATCTCATGGCATGCCAGGCTGCCACATTGCACTTTATATATTCACTATAGTAGTTTATGGTGTTATGTCTTCCACGGAGACTGCTGGAGAAGTCACTGCCCACAGTGTTACATTGTAGCATTAAAACACATGAGACATTACAGAACACATATACATGTAGACAACACATATATATGCAGATAGCACATATACATGCAGGCATCACATGAGAAATGTACAGAACACATACACATGCAGATAGCACCTATACATGTAGGCAACAGATGAGACTTTTACAGAACACATATACTTGTAGACAACACATATATATGCGGATAGCACATATACATGCAGGCATCACATGAGACATGTACATAACACAGATACATGCAGATAGCACCTATACATGTAGGCAACACATGAGAATTTTACAGAACACATATACATGTAGACAACACATATATATGCAGATAGCACATATACATGCAGGCATCACATGAGACATGTACAGAACACATAGACATGCAGATAGCACCTATACATGTAGGCAACACATGAGACTTTTACAGAACACATATACATGTAGACAACACATATATATGCAGATAGCACATATACATGCAGGCATCACATGAGACATGTACAGAACACATAGACATGCAGATAGTACCTATACATGTAGGCAACACATGAGACGTTTACAGAACACATATACATGTAGACAACACATATATATGCAGATAGCACATATACATGCAGGCATCACATGAGACATGTACAGAACACATAGACATGCAGATAGCACCTATACATGTAGGCAACACATGAGACTTTTACAGAACACATATACATGTAGACAACACATATATATATGCAGATAGCACATATACATGCAGGCATCACATGAGACATGTACAGAACACATAGACATGCAGATAGTACCTATACATGTAGGCAACACATGAGACGTTTACAGAACACATATACATGTAGACAACACATATATATGCAGATAGTACATATACATGCAGGCATCACATGAGACATGTACAGAACACAGATACATACAGATAGCACCTATACATGTAGGCAACACATGAGACTTTTACAGGACACATATACATGTAGACAACAAATATATATGCAGATAGCACATATATATGCAGGCATCACATGAGACATGTACAGAACATATATACATGCAGATAGCACCTATACATGTAGGCAACACATGAGACTTTTACAGAACACATATACATGCAGACAACACATATATATGTGGATAGCACATATACATGCAGGCATCACATGAGACATGTACAGAACACATATACATGCAGATAGCACCTATACATGTAGGCAACACGAGACATTTACAGAACACATATACATGCAGACAACACATATATATGCAGATAGCACATATACATGCAGGCATCACATGAGGCCTTTACAGAACACATATACATGCAGATAACACATAAACATGGTGACATCACATGAGACATTTACAGAACATATATACATGCAGACAACACATATACATACAGATAACACATATACATGCTGGCATCACATGAGACATTTGCAAAACACATATACATGCATACAACACATACATATACAAATAACACAGACATGCAAGCAACACACGATACATTTACAAAACACATAGACATGCAGACAATGCATATATATGCAGCATAACATGTACATAAAAGCTACACATATGTAAATGCAACAATTACATACATACCGGTAGCACATACACAAAGTACATATATTGCAGACAGCATATAGATACACAGAGAACACATACATACATCTAACACATATGTAAATTCATCCAGCACAGGCACATGTAGAGAACACATATGCTTGCAGCCTGTAGTTTGATGTTCAGGCAACATGCAGTCACAACGTATAAAAAAAAGTGTATAATAATAGAGATGTTTGCTTACAGTCAACATATTCAGTATACACATTCACAGGCAGACACACACACCTACACACACCTACACACACACACACACACACACACTACAAAAAATGCAAACAGAGGCAGCTATATAAATTGGCAGTATGTAGCTTAACATACACATGAAATTCAGCACAGACGCATGCAAACAGCACATATATATGAATAAAGCACATACACGTGAATAGAGCACATATACACATGAGGACAGCACATACTCATGAATGAAATACATACACATGCAGGCAGCACATACATATGAATAAAGCACATATACACATGAATAGAGCACATAAATATGAATGAAGCACATACACATGCAGTCAGAACATACACATGAATGAAGCACATATGTGTACAATACAGCACCTATACATACTCATGCAGACAGCACATACCCATAAATAAAGTGTATACAATGCAGCACTAATGCATGCAGGCAGTATATACCTCTGTTTCTGATCAAAGTGACAATGTACCTAAAAGCATATAGTGGTATGAATAAATGTGCAATGTATATTCTATGTAACATGTATGTGTCACGTATAAAGTGCAATATATATCTGGAATGCATGAAGAGCAATATGTGTCATTTAAAACCTACAGTACAGGAATGTCAACTATAAAGTGCAAAATGTAAATGTAATGTATAACGTGAAACATTTAGGTGTAGTATATAAAGTGCAGTATATAAGCGCAATGTATAAAGTTCAAAACACAAATGTAATATGTATTAAACGTGTAATGTATCATGAGCAGACTATATGTGTAATATATATCATAGGTGTAATGTATAAAGTTCAATATATAAGAATAATATATAATATAAGTGTAATGTATAATGAGCAGTATATATATGTAATGTATATTAGGGGGTAATGTATAATGAGCAGTATATAATTGTAATATATTAGAAGTGTAATGCATACAGGTTAATATATACATATAATGTCTAAAATAAGTGTAATGCATAAAGATCAATATATAGGTATTATGTTTAATATAAGTGTAATGTATAAAAACCTACGTGTAAAGTATTAAGTGCAGTATATAAATGTCATGTTTAAGTGTAATGCAGAACACAAGTGTAATGTATGAAGTGCAGTATATAGGTGTAATGTATAAAATAAAGGTAGAACATAAATGGAATGTATAAGTGTCATGTATAAAAATAAACTATCATATACTGTCAGTGTATGTATAATACCGTATAAGCGTCATGTATAAAGAGAATGTATAATAAAAATGTAATATGTCATATAAATGTAATGTTTAAAGAGAATGTATAATAAAAGTGTAATATGTCATATAAATGTAATGTATAATAGAGGTCTCATGTATAAGTGTAATATTTAGGGGCTCCTGCAGGTTTTTTCGGCCGATTATACATTGATTTTGAATTGCTGCACATGTAGACACATAACTCTGCAGGAAATAAAAACTTTAGACATGATGACACTGTATGGAATGCTGAAGAGTACACAGAGAACCCCCCTCCGTAGAAGCGAGAATGAGCTAGCCCAAATCTCAGTAGGCAGCAATAGAAAGCATCTCGTCCAATAAGAAGGCGACGGGGCAGGGACGGCTACGGATTGGTCAGAGAGAAAATCAATGATCAAATAATCGATCAGCAGGGCGCTGCGATGTGCGGGAGGTGGGGGGACCTCACCATGGGGAGATCTCACTTTTCTCTTACTGTGAAAACCCATCATCTACGTATAGTGTAAGCACAGCACAGGCAAAGGCCAGCACCAGGCACAGGCTAATGGGCTCATACAGACACTTCAGAAAAACGTAGTCCTATGTAGAGACGTAGCAGAGCTGAACTTACCTCTAAGTTCTTCTTCCTTTTGTGCATCGTGGCGTGTGATACCACCAAATGACAAACTCATCTCTACTTTATCTGACAAACTCGATACCTCTATCTATCTATCTATCTATCTATCTATCTATCTATCTATCTATCTATCTATCTATCTATCTATCTATCTATCTATCTATCTATCTATCTATCTATCTGTCTGTCTGTCTGTCTGTCTGTCTGTCTGTCTGCCTGCCTGCCTATCTATCTATCTATCTATCTATCTATCTATCTATCTATCTATCTATCTATCTATCTATCTATCTATCTATCTCATATCTATCTATCTATCTATCTATCTATCTATCTATCTATCTATCTATCTATCTATCTATCTATCTATCTATCTATCTATCTATCTATCTATCTATCTATCTAATATATATTATCTATCTATCTATCTATCTATCTATCTATCTATCTATCTATCTATCTATCTATCTATCTATCTATCTATCTATCTATCTATCTATCTATCTATCTATCTAATATATATTATCTATCTATCTATCTATCTATCTATCTATCTATCTATCTATCTATCTATCTATCTATCTATCTATCTATCTATCTATCTGTCTGTCTGTCTGTCTGTCTGTCTGTCTGTCTGTCTGTCTGTCTGTCTGTCTGCCTGCCTGCCTGCCTATCTATCTATCTATCTATCTATCTATCTATCTATCTATCTATCTATCTATCTATCTATCTATCTATCTATCTATCTATCTATCATCTATCTATCTATCTATCTATCTATCTATCTATCTATCTATCTATCTATCTATCTATCTATCTATCTATCATCATATCTATCTATCTCGAATGCATATAGCATATAAACATTTTTAAGCAACTTATGTATGTTGTACTGCTTATGTTATGTACTTTTATTTCTTATATAATGTAGGGGGGATGTCATAGCCTGCATGTTATTACGATCACAGGTCTATAATCTGCTCGCACTCATTGATTTTGCTATCTTGTGACTGTAGAGGCTGTTACTTATCTGCAGATAATTGTACACAATGATATATGAAGCAGCAGGCAATTATTATCTGTTGTCTTATCCTAATGATCCTAAAGTTTAGATGCTTTCTATTTAGAAAAAGGAAGGGGCTGTCATCGAAGTGTCCAGTAAAAGTGTCAGATCCAAGCCCAGATTTTCTAATCGTTGCCTGGGAACACACATCAGAGCAGCAGGGAAAGGGTTAATCAGGCGCAATGTGATGTTGCTGGAGGGGAAATGACCAGGTAGAGAGGAGTGAAGGTTATCTTCTGGGTTAGTTAAGCTGCCACCTTTTAGAGGAACCATCATGGGGCACTATCTGGCGCTTAACAGGCTTCAACTATGGACACCAAAATAAGTTTATTGAGCTGGTAAGGTCATATCATTCATCTTAATCCTCAACAACACGTCTATATCATGTCTGTCATGTGGAATAATACTGCAAAGACATGAAATAGAAGAATATTCCCAAAAACACAGGGTATAATAGCAAGTCCATGAAAATAATGGTAAGAATTTATGCTTTAAGAAAACAATCTTCCCAGGCTTTTTGATTCCATGTAATTGCAAAGTAATGTAACAATTATGAAAAATATTTATATAAAGAAACGACTTAATATCAGTGTGTTTACTGCAGTGTATGACATGCAATAAGTTGTATTATTATTATTATTAATAATAATAATAATAACGATAGTATAATAATAATAATAATAATAATAATAATAATAATAATAATAATAATAATAATAATAATAATAATAATAATAATATGATGTAGCTAAAGATACAGCTTAAACTATAGTGCTACATTCAAGAGATACAAACTTCATGGACTCCATAGAGCCCCCAATTCATGGGCCTGGTCGCGGTTGTAATGACGATGATGATGATTATGGGATTTTAGTAGTTCTTTATTGTTTGTGCAGGTTTCATGGTGGATAAAGGTTTTACTGTTGGCAAACAGTTTTGTCAAACTTACAGTTCGGACACTAAGATGTAATATACTGACCATAACAACAGGCTGAGGAGGCAGTCATTAATCATCTGCTAAGGAGGGAAAGGAAGGGAAGTATTTAATACTTATAAGAAGCCTGTGTCCTGCAGAAGAAAACATATAATAATAATAATAATAATAATAATAATAATAATAATAATAATAATAATAATAATAATATATTAGTTTTCACTCATGCAACTGGTGTTAATAAAATTGTAGCAGCCATTTAACATTTAATAAGGTTTATAATGGAAATAAATTAATGATCTGATTATTTGATGAATAGTCCTATATGTAAGTTAGACCTTAGTAATTAGCACAGGAGAGGACTATATAGACTGTAAAGCAGGGAGTAGCGAGTATCCCTGAAGTTTGCCTGCAGTTAGTAATAGATCAGGTATCAATCTTATCAATCTTAGGTGTTTAAATTACTTCAGTTTCCATTAGTAACTGGGATCTATTTATCTAAATATCCTTCCAGGAGAAAGGAAAATACAAGGAGGGGAGGTGAGAGGGAAGGGAGATAGTAAAACTGTAGGAGAAGATATGGAAATGTTCTGTGAAGATAGTGCAGGAATGCTGCTGATAAGGAGGGGGTGGTAGAGAAGGCACTGGGGGGGCACAGATGGAGTAGACTGTTGTGCTGTTGTTTAGAGGCAATAGTAGAAGAAGAAGAAGAAGAAGAAGAAGAAGAAGAAGAAGAAGAAGAAGAAGAAGAAGAAGAAGAAGAAGAAGAAGACGAAGAAGAAGAAGAAGAAGAAGAAGACGAAGAAGAAGACGAAGACGAAGAAGAAGAAGAAGAAGAAGAAGAAGAAGAAGAAGAAGACGACGAAGAAGAAGAAGAAGAAGAAGAAGAAGAGAGCAACGGCAGGGAAAGAGGCTGAAGAGTTCAATGCAGGATTAAGACAAGGGGCATTATGTGAAGTGCAGGGCTGCACTCAGCTCAGGGGAAACAAAAGGCGCCTGGTCCGGTTCAGGAGTCACATAGAGGTCAGCGCTGACTATACAACAAACAGCCAACATGGGGCTCACACTTATACATTACATATACGGGATAAATACGGAAGATTAAACCGGTGCTCTATTTATTTTTATGCAATATATATGTATATATGTAATATATATATATATATATATATATATATATATATATATATATATATACATACACACACGTATATTTATTTATTTTATAGTTTATATATACATATATATGTTTGTGTATGTACAGACACCCACACATACCCATCACAATTAAAAAATAAAATAATAGTTGCATATAAATTCAATGAACACCATACAGCACCTTTATTCGTGCAGTTGCTGCAAAGTACAATCTGGTATTTACGAGTCTACAACATCTTGCATTATGTTGGTATTTGCATACACTGACAGAGTCATATAACAGGGAGATTTTTATTTTTTTTCATTATTTGTTTGCAGGCGACTCTTGTACTGAACACTATAAAGCAATGGAGAAGTAATGAAGCGCTATATCATGTGTATCGCAGCCCTGGCATACGTCTGTGATACTGAGCCTGCTGAAATCACATGTATGACAAAAGTTTAATTAACAAATCCAGAAGATCTATATTATTTAGTCTTGCTTTGTTGTAAATTCAATTTACTCAAGTGCAGATTGGGATTTGCTTTATGCAAATTACTTGCAGGCTTCATTGCATTTTGAACATTAGTTCCATATTGAATTTACACCACAATATAGCATAAAGGCGAAAGCATTAGGTTTGCAAAGATAAAGAAACAATTCAGGCTCTGGCAAATCAATCCCATAGCTTTGCGATGTTGTTTGAATTGATCTTTCGCGCCGTCTAGTGGAAATTTGGGAACGCTGCATCCAATGGAAAAAAAAGCGAAGTGTCAAATAGCAGGAAAAATGAAAATATTGATTATATATCGATGTTTATGGTAATAATTAATATACATATTATTAAATATTTACTCATAATAGATGTCATTGTCCAATCAAATCCTATAGTAAAGACACTATTTTCAAACATAATTAACATTTTAAATCAATGAAATTCTACAATACCTCTGTGCTTATGTTCAGGAGTTGCTGGGGAGCATAGTCTATGATTACTCTCACTAGTCTGTAATAAGGTTATTATATACCACGACTCTTGCAGAGTAAATGTTTTTTTATAGACACGTCCCAGGCAGATACAGTGTCAATGCAAAGTAAAATGAACACGTATTATTCATTTCTGCCCTGATACTTTAGGATATATAGTGCATTCTGGTAATATTTTCAATACATGTATCATTTTTAAATTAATTTGTATTACAGAAATTGGATTGTATATATAAATAGTATTTAAAAAAATAATCGAGATTTACAGCACTGTGGTCTTGTTATTAATAAATAAATAATCTATCTATCTATCTATCTATCTATCTATCTATCTATCTATCTATCTATCTATCTATCTATCTATCTATCTATCTATCTATCTATCTATCTATCTACGATCTCTCTCTCTCTCTCTCTCTGTCTCTGTCTCTCTGTCTCTGTCTCTCTCTCTCTCTCTCTCTCTCTCTCTCTCTCTCTCTGTCTCTCACTCTCTCTCTTCCTCTGCAGAATTCTCCTATCTTTCTTTTATGAATGTAAAATGTACTGGAAACAAATAAATAAAAATGTATACAGTGCAAATGACAATAATAATAAAAATAATAATAATAATAATAATAATAATAATAATAATAATAATACTAATAATAATGATAATAATAATGTAAAGTGTATTGTGATAATAATTACAGATAATTTACTAACAATAGAAACAATAATTAATGATAGTAAAATAATTGACAAAGCAAAAAACAATCATCAAAATAATTATTGCAATCATAAATATATTATTATTATTGGAGTTATTGTGTGATTTGTCTGCCTTACTTACCTAAATCACTGTGCATTCTATAAAGTTATTTCATGTTATACTATAGTGTCATTATAATTATTATTATCATTATCTTTATTACTACTACCACTTCACTTCAGTTGTAGGGTTTTTTGTGTCTGACCATGTACAGAGGAGTAACACCACTTCTTAGTTGGCGGCCTCTGGTGCCTGATGTCTTGTTTCTTCACTATATGTGGACGATATTGGCAGTAAATACATGACACTAGTGTAAGAGATAATAAAGGTTGTTGTAAACTTTTCAGCAGTTTGGTGTAAAAGGTTCCTGAGGTTTATTGTAATGCAATGTTTATATACTGGTATTTACACAGGGCTGCTTAGTGCACTGGATACAATTTGTTCTTTCCCTTTGAATGTCAGAGGAGCTTTCTCATCCTTATGAAAATAACCAAGCACCAAAGGCATTGTAATAGTAATAGTCTCTTAGCACAGCGAGCGCCATTGTAGGGGACAAGGACACATTTGTCGCTAAGGCTATTATTGCAGGTGTGCTAATGGGATTAGGTGCTGGTGAGAATGGAGGGATTAGAGTGTGATTGCTTCTCTCAGGTAGCAGCTGCAGTGGCAGCACACAGGCAGGAGGTGAGAAGGGAAGGCCACTGAAGGGCAGCACCTACTCCCTAGGCATGGTCAAGGGCAGCCAATCGTGTGAAGGGTGCAGCTCACACCTCACTGGGAGCTGTTAATTGATCAGCACCTAGACTGAAGACACTTTACTGGGAGTCATTAGCTGGGGACATGTGTCCTGGTGTGAACACAGTGTGGATAGAACTATTTTGATCTTTATTCTCAGTGAGATACTGGGAAATAATATTAATGGTTGTGCTGGATTAACCCTCAGTATAATATGGTTTTCAGTCTAGAATAAGGGTCTCCCATTACAGAACTACCTAAAGCCTGGCATATAAGTTATTATTATAATCATCATTATTCATATTATTATTTTTATAATAATAGTAGTAGTAATAATAATAATAATAATAATAATAATAATAGTAGTAGTAATAATAATAATAAGAATAATAATGATGATAATAATAATAATAATAGTAGTAATAATAATAATGATAATAATAATAATAATAATAATAATAATAATAATAATAATAATAATAATAATATGGCTTATAATGACTTGTGATGTTAATTAATGAGGGAGATTTATCAATAGCATTAGCGGGTGCATAAACGTATCAGTCTACGATAATGGCGCAATTTGCATCAAATTTGTAAAATGGTGCTTATGGTATAATTTCCAGAAGATGAAAATATGTTCTGGTCATGTGATGATCACACAGGTGCACAACTCTTTACTGTACAGGTATTAGAGCTCTATTTTGCATTAAACCGAGCACCTGCGTGATCATCATCACATGATGAGGACTGATTTTCATTCTCTGGAAATTATACCATATGCACCATTTTACAAATTTTATGAATATATGGACAGTGACGTCAGGAGCTTCCCCAGGGCCGTTGTGCCCTGGTCCTTTGCGAGGCGGTGGGGCTGTTCGGGCGAAATATCCCACTATATATGTATACGCTGCAGCCCAATGGAAGGCAATTAACATAATGTGAAGGGGACCTTACATAAAACAGGAAAACCCCTTTAAATAAAGTAGCTTTAGGTTTATAGCAGCCAATTAGAAGTGTACAATCTGTTTGGCATTACTAGGGTATGATATTTCCCAGCTTACATATGATCTTTTGCTTCTGCCTCATTCTTACTGATAGTTAAAAAAAGAAAAGAACAGGGTCAAATTGCCATGTGCATGTCAATCTTAAAGGGGTATCCTCACCTTGTAAAATTCGCTTTAATTGTCCCAAAAACAACAACCTGTTTATTATACTTTCTTTTTCAGATTTTGCGCTGGTCTTCCACGATAACTTTCTTTTGGGTCTTACTGTCTTTAATTTTCAAAGTGGCATGATGATGAGACATATGTAGCAACATCATATATTATAACCAAGTCGTTCATCATCCAGCGCCATATCTACCTTAAAGGCATCTGATGAAGAAAGATATGCTAAAGACTATTTCCAGGTTATCCATAAAGCACAGTAAGTACATTCCTGGCGGTTGCGCTGCTTGAAGGACAAACAGCAAATATCAGACAATGATTTCACATAAAGATTCTTGGTAGCAGAGGGAGCATCATGTGTTGAAGTGAGTAAACAGAGTAAGGTGGAAGTTTCCCTTTGTATTGGGGAGGGGGCTGCTATGAGTACTGGGAGAAGGGGAGGCATTGCTGTGAGTATTGGGGGGGAGGGAAAGGAGGTCCTACTGCAACAATTGTCGCAAGGGGTAACGTCCTACAGTGATTACTAGGAGAGGGGTGGGACCCTATTGTATCTACTGAAGGAAAGGATGGCCCCATTGTAACTACTGGGGAAAAAAGGAGGGAATTGCTGTATTTACTGGGGGGAAGAGGGTGCATTGCTGTGAGTACTGGTGAGTACTGGGGAAGATTGGCGAGGCCCTGTTGAGACTATTAGGAGAGGGGAGGGAATAATGTGAGTACAGGAGAAAAAGGAGGGACTAAAAGCCGCCCGGAAAAAAAAACGCTTCTGCTTCCCATTGAAGTCAAAGGGAGGCGATTTCGGCCATTTTTTGGCGCTGATTCAGACACGGTTTCCGCGTCAAAATCAGCGCCAAAAAAACTCAGTGTGAACTGGGCCTTAAGGGAAGGAGAGCCCTACTGTGAGTATCGGGGGAAAGGAGCAGGAGGCTTTGATGTGTCTACTGGAGGAACGGGAGGGCTGCTGTGACTACTTAGAGAAGAGTGGTTAGGGCCTTCCTTGACCACAGGGGAAAAGAGAGTGGTTTATTTAGAAAACTACGAGAAGGAGTGTCTGTTGTGACTACTCTGAGATGGGTGCGGAGGGTCTGCTCTGACTACTGGGAGAAAGAGTTTCCGTGATAATGAAAGAGGGAGGCTCTATTGTGACTCCTTTAGGCAGAGGCAGTGACTTTAACTACTGGGGAGGGCCCTGATGTGACTACTGGAGGAAGGGTGAAGACACTGCATAAACTATTTTGTTAGGTGAGTGGTTGCAATGACTACTTGAGGAAAAGGCAGGCACTCCTATGATTTCTGGGAAAAGCTTGGGAAAGCCTACTGTAACTGCTGGAGGAAGTCACTGCTGTGACTACTGGGTAGAGAGGGAGACACTAGTGTAATTACTGTAGGGACACGGGGAACAATGTTGGGAGTATTCTGGTTCATCTGTACAAAGGCCTTGAGGGAAGAAGTCCCACGGGTCATTGTCAATATTTATCTCTCCTGTGTTTTAGAGGACCTGCCTCCTGCTGGTATTGAAAGTAGCTGGGGTCGGTAGCATGATGGCTGCTACCAGGAGAAGTGACTGCTGTAATGAGGTCATCCTCCATGGTGCTCAACAGATTTCAAAGGTCAGTTAATATATTGTAGCTGTCTATATGTTAGTGGCTATGTGTCCTATGTGTGTGTGTGTGTGTGTGTGTGTGTTAGATGTGTGTGATATCTATCCTATGTGTGTATGCAGCATGTGTCCTATGTGTAAGTGGTGTGTGCATGGAATGTTTCCTATGTGTATGGGGGGTGAGTGCTGTACGTGTCTATGTGTATGTGGCATGTGTGCAGCATGTCCCCTACATGTGAGTGTTGTGTGTGCGGCACATGTCCTATGTGTATTTAGCCTGCATGTAGCATCTGTCCTATGTGTAAATGGCGTGTGCAGCATGTGTCCTATGTGTGAATTCCTTCTGTGCGTTATATTTCAACGTATGTGGCTTGTGTTCAGTATGTATGTGTATGTTTATATGTATCTTTGTCTAATGTTGTTGTTACTAAAGGCACAGGGGCCCTTTACTGTCAGTGTTTACCCGTGGGCGGCACTACATTGACTGCTGGGAGAAAGAGGGGGAACACTGTTGGGACTACTGGGAGAAAGAGCAGGGAAGTCTTCTGTAACTATTTGAGGGAGAAGGGGAAAACTGCTGTACAACACAGGGGAAGTGTGGCTGTGCGGTATATACTGTTGTATATACTGTTGAAAGGGGTATTTGCAAATGACATGTAAGGCTAGGTTTATGAAATTATTGCAGTGCCTTTTGTTTTAAACAGTTCTAGGAAATAATTATCATTTACTTTTTTTAGAATACATGGTGTGGCCTAATATGTCAAGAATTATTTGCCTATAGGCTTCTGATGAAATATTGCTAAAGACCTAGGCCCCATGGACACGACCGTAGATTTTGTCTGTAATTGTGCACCCTAATTACGGTCTGCAATTACGGGCATATTCATTTGTATTGACCACGGACACCTTCCTGTATATTTGCGGGCCGTAGAAAGCTTCCGCAAAAGATAGGACATGTCCTATCTTTTGCTTTTTACAAACCATGCTCCAATACTTTATATGAGAGCACAGGCTGAAAATGCAGATGGCTGTCCGTAGTCGCCACTGGCAGGCCATGCCCATAATCATAGACTGTGATTACGGGCACGGCCGTGTTCATGAGGCCTTACTGTTTCTCCCAGGGAATTAAATTTCTTATAACCTTCTTTTTTTGCCCTTACATATGTCCTGTATACAAACAAAATAAAATATATTAGCATACCCATGGACCGGTCCCCTATAAGCCTATGCCCTACTGTTTGTTTTCTAAAACGTTGTAAAGCATGTGTATATGATTAAGTTTTGTTCAAAATGATATTATGTCTTGTCTTCTATACCTCTAAGAAATAGGAGCAAAAGGCATTCCAGCAATATAAATAGATTTGCATTAATTAGTATGCTAATATATTCACTGATAACTTCATTTATTTCTGAGATTTATGTGTTTGCTATTTTCTGGAGTTAAATAAATTGTGATATCCCTCATTCTGGTATGATGTTTTCATAGACTTTATTAAGGCCATGTTCACACGTTCCGGATTCTGTCAGGATTTAGGCATTGATTCCACGCCTAAATCCCGACATAATCCGCTAGCATTCTGCTGGCAATGCATGTGAATGGAGTTGCTCCAGATAAAATTTGTGTGGAATAATGAAAGCAACTGCAGATTTTAAAATCCACAGCATGTTCATTATTATCGCAGATTCTGCGGTGAAAAGCTGTGGATTAGCTCCATTGAATAACAAATTGGGCTAATCTGCGTGTGGATCCCCTGGCCAATCCCTGGCAGAAATTTGTTTCTGCCGTGGATTATCTACAAAATCCATGTGAACGTAGCCTAAAGGGGTTGTGCCATCAAACTAAATTGACCTAAATTGGGTCGGTACAAGAAGCACTTATATTTTGTAATATATATAGTGTTAAAACTTCTACCACTACAGAGGCGCAAGGGGAGAGGAGAATACTTACTGATCTGAAGATGATGCTCCTTACATTGAAATCAGTGTCTGGGATAACTCTCGTCGTCCCTTATTTCCTCCACTATACCCTACACAAAGGCTTAACAATACTTTATCACAAAGGCTACAATAATGAATAAAATAGCATCAAACTTAGCAAATTGCCCTTTCCCCTAAGATCAGTCAGCCAGGGGTATTTGATGGCGCCCAAAGACATAATCACACTGAATGTTATAAGCATTTAATGTCTATAGAGGGCCATACAAGGCTAAATGCCTCTCTGATACTCATGATTAGTGAGACTCTACCTCTACTGAGACCCAATGATGTCAAAGATCATCTTCAGAGAGAAGTATTAAGCCTCTATAAGTTTGAATATAAACAATAGTTTTCAAATTCCCTGAGAGCAAGCAGAGATTTTGAAAATGGTGAGGAATTAAAGCACAAAGTTGCATACGTTTTTATTATATAGTAATTTAAGGTTTTTTTGAGACTTAAAGTTTTATGCACTATCCATAGCATAGACCATGAATACCTGATCAGTGGGACTCCAACCACTGGGACCTCAGTCAATTAGCCCAATAAAGGAGCTGTGTCCCTTTATTGTTTACATAGGCACAGTGACTCATCCATGATATGAGTGTCTGTGCCTGGTACTGAAAGAGAATGAGACTACAGGCCCTTTTACACCTGCCGATAAAAGGCCGGTGCAGCGAGCACCGATCAATGAGACATCGTTGATCGGCGCTCGTTTGCTCCTGTCATACGGAACTATGGATGGGGATGAGCGGTCGTTACTCATATCGATCGTCCCCATACGTTATTATCATTTCGGCAGCGTGTCTCCCTGGTTACACACCAAGAAGTGCTGCCAACAACGATAATATTTAACTTTTTTAAGCGAGTTCATCTGCTGATCGCTGCCCTGTTTACACTGGGCAATTATCTGCAACGAGCGTTCTATGAATGCTTGTCTGCCCAATAATCACCCAGTGTAAAACTCCCCTTAGGATGCTTTTACACTGGCCCATTTTGGCCGTAACAACGAGTGCCGATCAACAAGACAGCTCGTTGATCGGCGCTCGTTTGCTCCGTTCACAAGGAGCTATGTATGGAGCTATTTCACAAGCAGCTATGTCACTCCGATCGCTCGTCACTCCGATCACTCGTCCCCATACATTTCCATCATGTCAGCAGCACGTCTCTGTTTACACAGAGAGATGGGCTGCCGACAATGATAATATTTTAGACTGCGTAAATGATATAATCAGCAGATGAACGAGTTTGCTCGTTCATCGTCTGATCGTTGCCCTGTTTACAGTTCTGTGAGCGCTCGTTTGCCCGATAATTGGCTCATGTAAAAGGGCCTTAAAGAGGCTCTGTCACCAGATTATCAAATCCCTATCTCCTATTGCATGTGATCGGCGCTGCAATGCAGATTAGGCTGGGTTCACACGACCACATTAACGTCCATAATGGACGGACGTATTTCGGCCGGAAGTCCCGGACCGAACTCAGTGCAGGGAGCCGGGCTCCTAGCATCATAGTTATGTACGATGCTAGGAGTCCCTGCCTCTCCGTGGAACTACTGTCCCGTACTGAAAACATGATTACAGTACGGGACAGTTGTCCTGCAGAGAGGCAGGGACTCCTAGCATCGTACATAACTATGATGCTAGGAGCCCGGCTCCCTGCACTGTGTTCGGTCCGGGACTTGCGGCCGAAATACGTCCGTCCATTACGGACGTTAATGTGGTCGTGTGAACCCAGCCTAACAGTAACATATTTTTTTGGGGAAAAACGATCATTTTTGGCCAAGTTATGAGCAATTTTATATTTATGCAAATGAGCCTTTCTAATGGACAACTGGGCGTGTTTTCTCTTATTTCCAACTGGGCGTGTATTGTGTTTGTAACATCTGGGCGTGTTTACTTGTTTTACTAGCTGGGCGTTGTGAATAGAAGTGTTTGTCAGCATCATATGTCAGCATCATACACTTCTATTCACAACGCCCAGCTAGTAAAACAAGTAAACACGCCCAGATGTTACAAACACAATACACGCCCAGTTGTCCATTAGAAAGGCTCATTTGCATAAATATAAAATTGCTCATAACTTGGCCAAAAATGATTGTTTAAAAAAAAATAAAAATATTACTGTTATCTACATTGCAGCGCCGATCACATGCAATAGGAGATAGGGATTTGATAATCTGGTGACAGAGCCTCTTTAAGCTCAGTCTCATCTGCACGTAGAAATGAAATTGTAAGATTACAACAAGGTTCTTAGAAATACCATCTTCTGGGATACAAATTTGATGTCTTGTTGCCCTAATTGTGTTGTAACATACATGAGATTACATATTACAATTTCACCAAAACTTTTTTCTAAATTGAATATGTGGAAGGCCCAATATATTGACATAGCATCTGTAGGATATAAGTTGTTTCATACAGGTAAGTTTAAAAAAGTTAATTATTTATAGGGTTAATGGCTATTTTATGGATGTGTAGGGAAGAAAAACAGATAACAGAAGCAACTTATGATGAACTTGAAGTTATGTGCTCCACAGGGGTAATTATGACTGTACCTATTTTTCTCAAAATGTTTAGTGGAAATTCTGTTATAATATTGTTTGTGTTGGCTACTGGGACCAAGAATACAGTCACAAGGCCACATAAATGTAATATAAAGTGACAGTTCACAGCTACAAAAGTAAAAGAAACCTTTTTTCTCAGGGCAAGCTTTTATACACAGAAATAAGAGTAGCGCTCCTGCATTATATGTCAATACTCTCCTTATGATGTTCAAACATTGACATATAAATAATCTAATGTGTCACAACTTTTTTGGAGAATAAGTCTAATCTATGTTTCATTGTTTCTATACAGTTTAGAATATGAAAGCTAATGTGTCATTGGTTGTATGGCCAGCCATACATGAGGCCAAAAATGCTTTTACATATTGCTTTTTTTTGGCACTGATTTTGACGTGGAAACCGCGTCAAAATCGGCGCCAAAAAACATCTGAAATCGCCCCCCCATTGATTTCAATGGGCGGCTTCTGGAAATAAAAACGTCATATCCTTTCATGCCGCGGTTTCTGGCTCTGACCTCCCATTTAATCAATGTGAGGCAAAAAAGTCCTGCAGCGCTTGTTTTTTGCTCGTGGTCCTTGCATTAGATTCAATGGCTGCGGGTGAAAAACGCTGCAAAAAAACCCTGAAAAATATGTCCAGGCAGTTCAAAATCTGCCTCAAAATGAATGAAGGAATTCTGAGGCAGATTTTTTCTGCCTGCAAAAAACTCAGTGTGAATAGGGCCTTAAATTGTATTTCCAGTAACCCGGAGATAAGCCTCGAAATCAAAAAGCTGAATCTTTTATTTAAAGATTACAAACCTTTGCTTACTTTTGCAGTTGTTTTCTGCCTGAGTGCTCCTTTTATTTACATAAATGAAAACCTAAAGAAAAATAATTTACATTTCTTAGGCTCTGTTCACATCTGCGTTGGGGTCCCGTTCTGACGTTCCGTCTGAGCTTTCCGTCAGAACGGGACCCTGAGCAGATGTGAACAGAGCCTAAGTAATTGAAATTAATTTTCTTTAGTTTTTCATTTATGTAAAAAAAAAGGGGCACTCAGGCAGAAAACAACTGCAAAAGTAAGGAAATAGCTTACTATGCTATTGCTTCCGGCAAAACGACGGAACCGGTGCGCAAAAGAGACAAACGAAAATCACGGGCACCGGCTTTGTCACCATTGAAATCAATGGTGATGGAAACAGAAACCTCTGGTTTCCGTCAGTGTAAGTTTGTGTCTGTTCAGGGTCCCGTTCTGACGGAAAGCTCAGACGGAACGTCAGAACGGGACCCCAACGCAGATGTGAACAGAGCCTTACTTACATGGTGTGTGGCTGTCATATGAGTGTCTCTCCTTCCTGTAGTATAATATAGGGTGTTACTCCTTCCATATTGTATGCTATTGTTATGTACGTAGCAGAAATGGCAAACTGCTTAAGGCAAGCACTAAAAAAGGCCTCATTCTCATCTGCATCAGTCTTTCCGTTGTTCTGCTTCGTCAGAGGAGCAGAACAAGAACAATACCGGAAGCGACGGTACCATTGTATGACGGACATTATCGGACCTGATAGACGCCATTGACTTCAATGGGTTCTGTCAGGTTTGCATCATAGTGTCTGTGGTTTCTTGTCATTTCGGACAGATCTGTGATGGAGGCCCGTAATGGAGTCTCCAACACAGATGGGAACCAGGCCTAGGCTATAGCTCGCTGTTTTCAACCACGAGTATTGTTTTGAATAAATATTATTTTGTACTTCCTCTTTTGTTAGGTTGAGGACCTGTTCACATCAGCGTTCGCTTTCCGTTGATGGGTTCCGTCGGTGGAACCAATTAACTGAAAGGCAAACAAAAACCAGTTGACTGCCTTATTGATGCCGTCAAAAAAATGGAAACCTTACAGAACGGAGACAAACGGAAACCATTAGCAAAGGAAGCATTACCAATTAAATCAATGGTAATGCAAACAGAAGCTATGGTTTCTGTTGGCCTTACCGTTGATGGGTTCCTCAGATGGAAAGCTTCGACGGTACCCATCAATGGAAGGCGAACACTGATGTGAACAGGCCCTAAGACAGGATGTTAGTTTTATACAGAAGTTTTTTTCTAGCAGCAGGAGAAGAAGTAGTAAATTAGATACATGAAATGTAATATTAGTTGGTTTTAAATGAAAACGAGCTATGACGCTCTGCCTATCTAGGGGTATAAGAACCGCACCCATACTGTAGTTCAGTGGAGTCCTGCCACATGGTTGCGTGAAGCAGTTGTTGACTTGTCCTTGTTATTCTTTCTCCGAATCTGGCTCCCCAGTTAGGTTAAAAGGAACCTGTCACCAGCATTTCACCTATTAAACAGTCAGTTCCTGGTGCAATTTGTTTAGAATTTTTTTTTTTTTATGCAAGCTATAATTATTTTCTAAGTAGGCTCTGCACCTTTAGTATTCAGTTTTCTAGTGTTCCTGCGCTGTATGCTAATGAGCATAAAAGAGTAATATCTTCGTTTGAAAAGAGTCATATCTTCATTCCTCAAGCCTTTCCAAGTTAACCCCGCCTCCTTAATTTTGATTGACAGATCCTTGCCTCCCCCGAACACACACGAAATCCCACGCTTTCGCATCGATGTCCGTTTCTGTTGCATGCGCACAGCGGGACACCATAGCGGCGCATGCGCAGTAACTAGATTTGATGCCCGAGCAGGGAAGGGTGTCAGACCATATAAGACGGGCGCATGCACGCTATCTTAGATGAGATTTAGTCATTCAGAGCGAGCGAGTTTTCGGCGTTGGACAGACATAAGAAAAGGAATGAATGAGACTGCCGGATTATTACCATATATGGCGCATAAGTTTTGCAGACCGTTATTTACAGTCAGAGGAGAAGTTTAGGAGCGGGTATAACAACAATTAACTTTTGACAGCAGCGGCCAGCGAGGGATGAGTAGAGTTCAATAGGTAAAATGCTGGTGACAGGTTCCCTTTACGTTTTTTGTTCACAATATGCGAATAATATGCTTACATGCTGTGTTTTCTTGTTGTGTATTAAAACCAGTGTTTAATGAACATTTACTTGACTTCGAAGGCATCTCTTTTGTGCGACATGGATCACTAGTAGCCCATTACAAAACTCTTTCCTTTGGGTAATAAAACAAATAGGTAAAAAACGTACAAGTGTGTGGCTTTGGGAGCAAAGCTCTTATTACATATTTGCTAACAATTCCGTTTATAATGAAAGCCATAATGCTGTGCCGATCAGTCATATGCACCTTGGTGGTTTGGGCCGAGGCTCTCCTGCTTTGGCTGCACAGTGGTTTCGGATTGCCAATGCAACCGGTGCCCAAAGATGACATCCGTCCTGGCGGCCTATTTACAGGGGAACTGCTCTGCCATGCATTGCCTGGTATTTGAGGTTCATTGCTTTCCTGGCTCTCGTTCCTTTGCATTGCTATTTACTACGGTGCAGATCCTGAACTCGGTTTTGTTCTTTACCTCCCTCTTGCTTTGTCTTTTGGATTGTCTGTCTGGTACTTGTAGTTCCACTCCTGGCTCTGATCCATTACGCAACATCTAAGCTTCATTTTAGAGGAAGAATGAAGAGAGGGTAGTGGGGAGATGGAAGATGTGTGAATCCCGGTTCCTGGATGGAAATACATGTTGCTCAATGCAACAGTGCTGAATCATGAGGGGCTGCCAATGTCTTAATCAAGTCTAGTTAACTTTTCAACCTGCCACCAGAAGATCCCTATAACTCGACACACACAAAGGGAGTGGAATAAATCAGCCTCTATATTTGTGCACTTTAAGTTGCAGTGTGACAAATTTGGTGACTACGGGTAGATACTTGGCCGCTTGTGATATGTGCTGTCAATCAGCTCTTTTGAGGAAAGGTGGAAAATATGCAACTGCCATCTTGAGACTCCTTTTTTTATGAGTAGAGATAAGCGAATGGATTCAATATAATTCAAATTTGTTTTGAATTTCTCAAAAGTTTCGAAAACTTTTGGGGCGCAAAACAGCCACTTCCAGTGAGCACCGTCCACCATTGTGATAGCTTAGCGGTTGATCACTTTATGTTTATTTTCACTAATGTGTGGGAAACAGCATTATGTGGCTCTAATACATAGTTATAAGAAGATCAGCGCCGATGTATTCCTCTGTAAAGTGCCACATCCATTAGTTTCCCTTGCCCTACGCAGTATCATTTAAGCCGCTAATGGAAGTGCCTTGTCATGTGCCCCTCCATTAGTAGCCATGCTCAGTCCGTGGAGAAGGCTGCACTAACAAGGGGGCGGCACTACACAGAGTAGACATTGGCGCTGATATTCTAATAACTATGCATTAGAATATTGAGTGAAAATAAACATAAAGGTACTTGGAATCAGTCTCCCAGGGACTTGATATGGGACCGAGCCCATTTAGGGGAATGGAGAACCCCCAAGATGATACACCTGGGCCCTTCAGAAGGAGACCCTCCGATTTATTCAGGTTAATGGAGAAACATGAGAGTTTTCTATATTCTGCTATGAGGTCAAGAGCTTTTAGAAAGGTGTGTCTGGGGTTAGATAAGAAAAGGAGGATGTCATCGGCAAATGCTAGTCGGAATTTGCTGTGAGCCCGGTGAAATACCACTTACGTTGGTGTCAGATTGTTGGTGTCTAATTAATGAGTCTAGGGAAGGGGTTAAATAGGAGGGGTGATAGGTGGCATCCCTGTCTAGTATCATGGTAGAGGTTAATCGGGGGCTATTAACCTCTTTAGGACACGGTGATCTTTAAGTTTTTTCATCACTGGTTTCTACGAGGGCTCCAACTTTTATATTTTTACAATGATGTAGCTTTATGAGGGCTGTTTTTTTGCGGGATGAGTTGTATGTTTTAATGTATTAAAAAATGTTTACTGCACAGTATAAATGACATGTTAGTTTTAATTTTTTACTACTTTTTTCTACCTTTGACAGAACTGTATAAGGGCTTGTTTTTCATGGGACGAGTTGCCTTTTCAAATGGCCAAATTTTGTGCCACATATAACTTAGTGATTCATTTTTGTTAACTTTTTTTGGTGGAGGGAATTGCCATACAGTGGGATACGTTTTGGCCAACTCCAATGAAAGTCTAAAATAGAATGTTTAAGGGCCCAAAGACCCTGACAACAAGCTAGTCTATGTCTATGGCTTGAAAATTCAATAGAAAGAAACAAGAGAAACTGCTCTCATGGTCTAGAGGCTGATAAGATGAGGTCAAAATGCACAGGTTGTGGAAATTTCTGCAGATAAAACAATTCTACTAAAATTGAGAGATTTAATATGACTCGTGCACTTGGAGGCTAGGTATATTCAACCATCGTTTACTAAACTGGACTCATGGACTTAAATGTATACCGGAATTTTTAAGGACCCCTCCCATGTGACAAAGGCACTTTAAATAATCCCCTCTGTATCAGAGATTTTTTTTCAGTGTATGTACTGTACCATCCATCCATATGTTTAGGTAGCAAGGTTAGAGTGAGGAGTGCTAAAGGATCCAAATGCCATCTCTCCCAAAAAATTTGGTGTACACCCTCTATAACTCCTTGACGCCACTGCCAGTTTTCATTTTTCATTTTTGTTTTTCCCACCCCGCCTTCAAAGAGCCTTACATTTCAAATTTTTCCATCGACATAGCCATATGAATGCTTGTTTTTGCAGGATGAGTTGTATTTTTTAAGGACACAATTTAATGTGTTTGGTAGTGTACTGAGAAACGTAAAAAAATTATTTTCTGGGGTGGAATGGTAAAAAAAATAATTGTTCATTGTTTTCTGCGATAAAACTGATATGTTATCTTTTTCCTGCGAGTCAATACGATTACGCCAATACTAAAGTTTTTTCGATGTTTTACTATTTTTGCCCAATAAAAATAGTTTGTTAGAGATATATTTTTTTGTGTAACCATATTCTCATAACTTTTTTATTTTTCTGTCAATGGAGTTGTGTGAGTGCTTGTTTTTTTGCGGGGCAAGCTGTAGTTTTTATTGGTACTATGTTGGAATACATATAACTTTACGATCATTATTTAGTTCTTATTTGTGCGGAGGTGAGATAATAAAAAAAACAGCAATTCTGTCTTTTTTTTCCTGTAGTGTAGTATAAATAACATTATATTATAATAGTTTAAATTGTTATGAACGAGGCAATACCAATTATGTTTATTTTTTATTTTTACATTATTTTATGGAACAAATGGAAAACATTTTTTTTTTACTTTTAATATATTTTTTAAAAATATTCTTATAAACTTTATTAAACTAACTTTTGCATTTTTTTTTTAAAATCCCCACTAAGGACTGTTTGTATAATACACTGCAATACTTATGCATTTTGTGTTCTTATATTGAGGCCTACCTCTGGCATGGCTTAATAGGAAGATGAACAAGGCAGAGCTGGGGGCTTTCATTAGGCCCTCAGCTGCCATGACAACTCATAAGCACCCCACAATCACATTGTGGGGGATTAATCTGATGACAGAGGTTCCCTCTGTCTAACGGCTTAGATACTGCAGTTTCTATTAACCGTGGCATCTAAATGTAATTAAACGTCCGATTTCAGAGATACCTCTGATTCTGACTGTTAGAGAAAGATGTCAACTGTAAAATACAGTGGACAGTCGCTCTGTATGGAGTGGGCTCAGCTCCTTAGCTTGGTCCATACAAGTACGGTGGATGTTGCAAAGGGGTTAAAAGTTATTCACATGGTCACAACAAGGATCCAGAAAAGCTGGCATATAGTATAGATACAGCCCAATAATAACAAAGCCATTTATTCCAACTTGCATACAGTTGATTCAAACATATTATACCGAAACAGCACCCACCTGAAAAGAAGATTGGGGAGCTGTATTTTTTTTTAGAAGAGACTCAGCCAACCAGAGGAGTGTTCTCAGTAATGTTTGTTGGGCTGGAGAAGATGACAGAGCGTTCTCCTAGTAATGCTCCTCCAAAATCTTCTAATTATCTGGGTGCCAGACACACTATACAGGCCCCAAACTAAGATTCTGCGAGCTGCATATTGCGAGCTTTCAGCATTCACTAGGCTAACCCTTAACACACATCGGTGCCTTTGTTTAAAGTATATTAATGTTTAAGAACCATAGTAATAACATAATATATCAGTCTTAACCTTAGAAAAAACCCCTCATAATAGCTATGCTGAGATATGTTTACATCGGTGGAAGTCATCTGAACACACTTCTAAAATATTTAAAGAAATTTAAGAAAATTGGAGCATGGAATATTTACTTTAATGGCACAAATCAAACCACAATCACTAAAAGGCGGATTTTCACTTTTCAATTTATGGAAATAAATTTACTTTTAAACTACATTGTTTAGAAAAAGAATTGGAACACATTTAATGAAATTGAGCTAATCCAGGAGAACATTTGTGAAGTTTCCCAACATTTTGGTGTAATTTAAGGAATAGAAGTAATGTGATGAAATATGAACAAATTGCCCTTTACTAAATGCAATCTTCTGTTCCTAGACCAGTTGCCCTTTCGCAAAACACTGCAAGAGCGATGAAATGTGCATGTATATATTAAATATGTAAATGTTTATTGCAGGAGTAAAACAAGAACATTCTTTTCTAAGCACCAACATATCCACACAAAAGCAAAAGGAATGATCTCTGTATTTATAGAAAGGAATGTGTATGTTATATGAAATACTGCTTTATTCTTACACTTAAGTCCTTCAAGATTTTTTAAAGTAAACAATAGCACAGAACTCGATCTCTTAACTTTTTTATTCTTTTTTTCCTACCTCAAATGAAGCATGGTATCCTGAGGTTCAAAAAGTGGCAAAGCGGTGAAAATATTTCTGCTTTTTTTTAATAAAAATCCTCGTCACTTTATTAGTGTGACACAGTCCTATATAAAACATGTTATATGTCATCATAAACAAGAGGAAAGAAATTGAAGAGATACAATTGATTAAATAAAGCCCAGTTCAAGAAAACAATTTTTTGAAATTCTCAATATATATTTTGAAAACTGGCAATGAAACAAAAACACGTCGAATTCAAAAACAAAGACTATTCAAGAAGATATGCTGAAGATAACATAGGTATGAACATGGACACAAATAAACTTTTGTTGTGTGAAGATCCTTTCATGAACAATAACAAATAGTCCCTGGAATACATTACATCTTCAGAGGAAATTATTGATGGTTTTATGCTGTTCATTTATGGTAAGTTTTAGAGTATTAATACATCTACCAAAGAGAGTGGAAGAGAAGGTGTTATATGGATAACCTCTTCCCATCTCCTTTGTTGAGTATACCAGCCAGTTGCAATAAGTATTCGAAAGTTTGCAGTTTCTATGTAATGCATTTAGTATCCATAGTTGTTAATTTTATTATTTTATTATAGGGTCTTTTTTATGACTAGTCGTTTTATGTTGCTATTTAGGCTACCTTTTTATTTTCTGATTGTATCTTATTATTCTATTTTCTGATTGTGTCTTATTATTCTATTTTCTGATTGTGTCTTATTATTCTATTTTCTTTACATGACTAATAAGTATTTACATGGACAACTATGTCAGAAAACGCCTAAATGACTATTATGGGAGAGTGTTGTGAGCATGCTTTGTGACATGTGCAGAGGTCCCTGTGCAGGGAGAGGGAGGAACTGAACCCAATCAAACTATTGTCAATAGTGTGATTCTCTGCTATCTGTCTCCAGCTTTATAATTGAGATGTTATCTTTTATTTACTACTATCCTGATAATAATCAGATAACTGCTGGCCCTGCCCCATGTGTACACAGAACAATCTGATAAGTGTCCGAAAGTGTTAGCCTATTGTAAAATCTCAGTGGCCATTGTAAAAACGGCAATATTTTAAAAAAATATATTAAACATAAAAATTTGATTAATAAATAGTATACTTGGGAGAATTATAAAAAAAAAAGTGGATAACCTCTCTGTTATCTACACTAGACACTATTTCCAAATTCATATACATATGACTTTCCAAATTCATATACATAGATGTTGAATGGATTCTGCATATATGACAGATTGATAAATAAAGCTGGCATGACACAGTCTAAATGAATAATGTTGCCCTTTGCATGGTCTTGCCTCATTGCAAATATCCATTACCTTTTAAGCTAATACCTTTTAAGCTAATAACTTATAGCATGTCAGCAAAGTCCAAGCAGAGTATAATGGTATATTTGGCAGATCTTGGTTCAGGTGACAGCCATGCTGATTTTTGGGGTGTCCAGTTGTTGTGAACTTTTGCTATGAGCTGTTTTTGGCAGATGAACATTAATATAAATCCAACAAGGAAGAGAGTAAAACCTGGACCGCACATTCACTTTGCTATACTTGATCTATTGCAGCTAAGCAAAATTTAAACTATATGAACATGTGGTTCTTAGTAGACATTTTGATTTATACTTCAGTTACTTATATAGCGCCAACATATTCCGCAGCACTGTACAGAGGTCCTCTTTGATCAATCTATATAAGCACACTTGCCACTTCACAGCGACCTCTATTAAGTGGGTCCCTACTGTATCAAGTTCAGTATCGCATGGTACTCAATGCCACTGCAACACAGTACCTGAAGAGGGAGCAACCCAGGAGACAAACAGCACCCATGCTACCTTGGCTCTGGGCCACATCCGGCAACATGGTTGCTGTTTGTCTTCTGGGTTGCTCCCTTTACGGGTACTGTGTCGGCACCTGATAGAGTAGGTACCCTCTTAAAAAAGGTTGCCGTGAAGTGGCAAGTAGGCTTATACAGTTTGATCAAAATTTAAACTAAGAACCTCATGCTCATACATTCTTACATTTTGCTGTGCCGCATTAGATCAAGTATAGCAAAGTGGATGTGTGGTCTAGGTTTTGTTTTGTCCCCTTGTGAATATTAATATAAATGCCTGTGTTCCTTGCATCAAGACTACAGAGAAAATTAAGGGCATCCAATAAAATTAAGGGGCCTTTTTTTTATTTTTAACGGATGTCTATGGTCCTCCAGAGCTGGAAGCTTCATTGGACACAGCTCTCAGCTTTACCTGCCAGAATGGTCCCAAGATGTGGACTCCCCCCATACCTAATATGTCATAATTGGCCCTAAAACAAGGGATTATCTCCTGTATAGCAGACAATGTCTTAAAATAAAATTTGAATAAGCTGTTTTAAAGTTACAGAAGTATCAAGTCAGCTTGGAATCTAAAACTGAATTACTTCAATTACAGACTTTTGTCTCACAGAAAAGAGATCAATGATCTATATTTTCTAAGCAAAACATCCATGCGGCTGTGCCATTAAACTGCAAAATATAGCCTGACTAGACCCAAAGGAGTATTGTTTTTCATAAAATGGAAAATTAGTTGGCTTTTAAGTAAAATCGTATATTGCCTGATAAAACAAACCTGCACAGGGCTTTGTTGTCCTAAGATAAATAGCGTGTCTTCTACGATTACAGACCTGAAACGGGGAATTGAAAAGCTAGAAGCACTTATGAATATCCATAATCACTTTAGGGTGAGGTCACTTAGCTTTCTATAGGAGATGAAAAGGGACATGTTGTTCATGGAAATTTAAGTTGGTTACCAGGTACCTTTAAGTCACTTGTAGCCGCTTTGCGGAAGCTTAGCAATTATAACACTTCATTAATTATCTCTACTAAATGTCATATTTCCTAGCCTTCAATTCTGCCTTCTGCCCTTTTTAGCTGAACATTATATAGGGATTCATAGTTTTGACTGAATATACATCATTTAATGAAAAGGCCACTGCTCTGAGAAATTTTACCAGTTCTATTCACTGCATTCAACTGCAATAAACCAATTATCATGTTTATCAGTTGTGTTAAGGGTTAATTATAGGTATGCAGGGTTAATACTGATAAGGGCTGGCTGGGCATGTTTGTAAGATGCTGAGAGTCAGGGATGGATGCCAAGAAGATTCTCTGCCTTGGCAAGCGTACAAAGTTAGGACAGCGAAGCTGTGCCCTGGCTGGAGGAAAGTCTAGCAATGACTGCAGATATTCAACAGTTGTTAATAGTTTGTATAGAATAAGAAAGAAAAAAATAACCTAATTAAAAAAGTAACGTCACGTAATGCAATAGCGCAGGTTTAACTGTACTGTGCAGTACATGTAAATATAAAAAATTAAAAACAGTAAATGAAATCCTTGAATTATTCTCTTGTGTCAAATGTAAAGAAAAATCTACTCAATTTCTTAGTCATATCTCTAGAAAAGCTGGATAATAGCCAAAATGCAATTCCAAGAGGGGCTGTAATGGCAGGAAGGAGGTGAAGGGAAAGTGAGCCCTAATCTACCCACCGCCCTGTCCCTGCCTACTTGCAACGACCCGCCCTAGGCGACGAGGTACAACTGGGCGGCGGTCCCTACGCTGGCTAAGTGCACAGGAAGACAAACAGGGAACACGCAAGGGAAGGGGCAGTAGCCACGGAACGCCACGAGGAAACGGGGCGGCGAACGAACAGTCAGGACCAGGACGAAGTGAGTACACCCGAGCGGGCACGGAGACAGAAGCAAGCCAGGGGCAAAGCAAAGCAGGTCAAGCAGAACTGCAGCAAGGCAGAAGCACGGCAGAAGCAGGCTGGAGCAAAGCAGCAGTGGGGCCAGGAATCCAAAAGAATTACAAGCACTGAGGGAGAGCACAGGGCAGGTAATAAAGGGCAGGGGGCGGAGCTAACTCCGACAGACCAGGCCGCGATAGGCTCTCCCACTCCTGAGCCTGCCACCCTGGTTGGTGGGAGATGGTGTCAGTCGAACAGGTCTGGCCTCAGGTGTGGATTGATTAATCCCAGGAGTATAGCTAGATGAAGTACCTGGCAGATCCCTAACAGTACTCCCCCTTTTATGAGGGGCCACCGGACCCTTACTAAGGGGACCCGGTTTAGTGGGGAAGAGGAGGTGGAACCTCCTGATCAATACCCCAGCGTGAACATCACGGGCAGGTACCCAAGTCCTCTCCTCCAGCCCGTATCCTCTCCAATGGACCAGGTACTGGAGGGAGCCCTGGACCATCCTACTGTCCATAATCTTGGCCACCTCGAATTCCACCCCCTCAGGGGTGAGAACGGGAACAGGAGGTATCCTCGAGGGGGACCAGGACGGGGAGCAGCGTTTAAGGAGGGAGGCATGGAAGACGTCATGTATGCGAAAGGATGGGGGGAGCTCCAGACGGAAGGATACAGGGTTGAGGACTTCAATGATCTTATAAGGTCCAATAAATCGGGGAGCAAACTTCCTGGACGGGACCTTAATTTCACTGTATAGTTAGATAGAAATCTAATTGTGCTCCCACAATATAAAGAAATTTAATTATAAGGTTCACTGAAATGACAGCTGAGTAAAAGGATATCTTTAATAGTAACAAGTTTAAAAACAGGGGTAACACACCACTGTGACATAAGCCCCACCGTGAAAATTAAAAAATGTATTAAACAAAAAAACACTGAGTTATTATGATACCTATATCTCTGTGTTTAAACGATATTTGTAGGAATCAGCATATACCCAGGGCACAACAGTAGTACAAGCCCTAGTTGAAGCATAGGTGTCCGACAAAATCGGATCTCCTAACGCTGGGTGTAACACAATATAATTGTCCCCAATGCACACATTCCATAGACATTAAACGACCCTACGCGTTTCAGATACTCATCCTCAGGGGTCCGTATCTTAGTAACTCTGGCCTCATCACCAGCGATATTAGTATTCAACAGCGGATATTCCGCTGTGCGTCACGGGAAGATGCACGTATCGATGTCAACGGCATACTTCATTGCAGGCGCTAGGTTACTATAAACGCTAAACTCCACCCATCGTATTCGGCGGCAACACATGAATTGACCAATCACAACACCCTCTCGATTCGTGACACCTGCCCATGTGACCCCCCGCCGTCAGCTGACAGCCAGGGGTCATCATCGGCCGCATCAAACCGAACGCGCAGGCGCAGTGGAAGCCAAGGACATATCGCCCGGACTGCCAAACACGAGGAGGTAAGCGCTAAAAGATGATGTGTTATAAGTATATCTTGCGGGACAGTATAACACCGCAAGTGGGCAACCTCACAAAGCAACTCAAGAGTAAATAAACACATATGAGGTGGACGAAGTTGCTGAAGTCCCTATTCCTTAGAAAAACTGACAAAACGATCTCTTTATGTGTTGGCTGATCAGTGTAGCCATCTCAAATAAGTAATGCAAAATGCAGATAAACACTCACCCACCCCAAGGTAAACCACCTATAGGGGGATGGTATCACACATTTAGATAAAACATGTATAATTAGTCTGCTCATTTAAACCTGCTGGTTGTATACATTCCAGTCTATGGATCCATTGCGCTTCCTTCCGTAAAATCAGGTTGTCCCAGTCCCCTCCTCTTTTGGGGGGTCTGACGAGTTCAATTGCTTGAAACTTTAACACTGCTGCCTGGCCTTGGTGTTTAGCATGCACGTGCTTGGATATTGGGGTGTCCCTACCATGGATAATATCTCCAACATGCTCCCTAATACGACGACGAAATTGTCGTGCTGTTTTGCCCACATAATTTAGGGGGCATGGGCATGAAATTAGGTAAACTACTCCTGCTGTCTTACAATTGACATAATCCCGAATATTGTATTTTTTCTGTGTGACAACACTGGTAAAACTATTCCCTTTAAGAATGAAATCACAGGCTTTACAGCTACCACATCTGAAAGTGCCTGGTGTTTGTCTATCCAGCCATGTACCCCTAGGTGAAATGGGGTCGAAACAGCTGTGCATGACTCTGTCCCTTATATTTTTCCCTCTCCGATACGTGACAGATGGCCTCTGTGTGATCTGGTCTACTAAATCTATGTCAGAACTGAGAATACGCCAATACCTATTCAGTATCTGCATAATGTCATTTTGTTTTGAGTCATAGGTGCCTATGAGTCTGGTAATTTGTTCTTCTTTCCGTTTTTTAGGGACCAGGAGACATTGCCTATCTGCATCCCTTGCTCCCTCATAGGCCTTCCTAATGACACTCTCGGGGAAGCCTCTATCCTTCAATCTTGTTTTGAGTTCCTGGGCCTGGCACTCAAAATCACCCATAGAGCTACAATTCCTGCGTACTCTCATGAATTGGCCTTTCGGAATGCCACGTTTGAGGGAATAAGGATGACAGCTATTCCATTGCAAAAAACTATTAGTTGCTGTTTCTTTCCGATGTACCTTTGTGCGGATTGTACCTCCTTCCGTTTTAGTGATTTTCAAATCTAAAAAAGACAGTTCGTTCTCACTGATCTCACATGTAAACCTAAGTCCTACATCATTTTTGTTGAGGGCTGCTACGAACTTATGGAACTCATCTGCTGTAGAGTTCCAGAGAATCAGCACGTCATCAATATATCTAATCCATAATCCAACGGATGAAGTCCAATTGACAAATTTGTCCCCAAAAACAATTGTCTCCTCCCACCAGCCAAGAAATAAATTTGCATAGGTGGGAGCAGCAGGACTCCCCATTGCAGTACCACATTGCTGATGAAAGATCTTGTCTTCAAAAATAAATATATTTTTTTCAAGAACAAACTGTAATAACTGCAAAACAAATTGGTTATGGGCAGCAAACTGTGTACCTCTTGATCCCAAATAATACTCGATCGCTTTATAACCACATTTGTGAGGTATGGATGAATACAACGCCTCAACATCCAGACTAGCCAGGATTGTATCTTTCTCCAGAGAAATACCATCAATCTGTTTCAAGACATCCATGGTGTCACGTACATATGATGTAAGACTTAAGACAAACGGGCGCAACACCTGATCAACATAAGTACTCACATTTTGAGTTAAATTATTAATGCCTGAAACAATGGGTCTGCCACGTAAGGGAGGATACCCTTTGTGGATTTTGGGCAGGCTATAAAAACACGCCATAACAGGAAATTGTGGGTACAGGAACCCAAACTCTCCTGCACTAATCAAGGATCTGCTCTTTGCATCACTCAGAATGCTCAGCAACTCCTTCTTGAATAGTGCTGTGGGGTTATCCTTTAAAATGGTGTAACAGTTATGATTAAACAATATGTCCTCACACATTTTTTTATAATCATCCCTACTCATGACCACAATGTTCCCACCTTTATCAGATGCTTTTAGAACGATGTTCTGTTTTTTCTCTAGAGTGGTCAGAGCTAGTCGTTCGGACCAAGACAAGTTGTTATCCATGCCCCTACTGTCCTGACTAAGATTTTTGATCTCATCTCCCACCATATCCACAAATAAATCCACATTGGTAAAATCTCCTATAGGTGGCAGCTTTCTACTCTTCATTTTTAGGTTGGTGAAGGGACCTAGACCTGGAGCTCTTCCAGATTCCTCTAATAACCCCTCCAAGGCTGCAAGGCCTTCCATATCAGACTCTTCCAACCCTAGTTCCATACATTTTTTTCTATTGTGGTGTTTGAAAAATTTGATCCATTTGAGTTTACGAGCAAATAAATTAAGATCTTTTATCCACGAGAAAGAGTCAAACTTAACTGTGGGGACAAAGGAAAGTCCTTTTTCTAATAATGTGTTCTCTGATGCACTCAAAATATATTCAGATAGGTTGATAATTTGTAGCCTATCCATATTTTTTCCCTTCACTAATCCTTTTGTCCCCTCAGCATATAGCGGGAAATGGGAGGATTGTTGGCTAAAAAATTGTTGCCACTATTAGAAGAGGCTCTACCACGGCCTCTATTTCTACCTCTAGCTCCTCCCCTAAATTTTTGTTTCCCACCGCTACCACCGAAAAATGGGCCCACTCTTTCAGAGTCTGTGGTTTCACTCTCTGATGTGGAAGGGTCAGATTCCCTCGGCCCCCTATTGGTCTGTTGATATTGTTGTTGTTGTGTATGGACAAAATCATACGCTTTTTTCTCCCTAAATTCCTGTAGATCTCTCTGGAATTGGAAGTGTTTACGTTCCTTAAGATGATTGGTAAACCTCTCTAAAGTTTGTTGGAGAATTTTATCCCGTTTATCAAAACCAGGGGTATCTACCAAGGACTTGGCTGCCTCGATCTCTTTTTTAAGCTCAGCACTAATAGAGTCGAACTGAATTTTTTCTTCCTCTACCAAAATCTGCATCAGCCTAAGTGAACTCCCTGTAATCTCTTGTTCCCACCTTTCTTTTATATTAGCAGTTTTTAATCTTAATGCTGGGACAATGGGGACCCTGAGGCCTCTGGGAACTATCTTGTTCTTTAAATAGTTTTCCAGACTCTGGATCTCCCACCAACTTCTAGTATAATCTTTATGCAATCTATTAAGGTTTTTAAAGGTAGATTTAAGAGACGCACCCTGAACTGTATACACCAGTTCACATTCAGAGAAAACGCTTTTAGCCTCACTCATCCACCCTTCTGTGTTTAAATCTGAGAGTGCAAAGGCTGCCATACCCAGATAAAACGAAATAATTAACTGTATAAATTAAATATAATTTCACTGTATAGTTAGATAGAAATCTAATTGTGCTCCCACAATATAAAGAAATTTAATTATAAGGTTCACTGAAATGACAGCTGAGTAAAAGGATATCTTTAATAGTAACAAGTTTAAAAACAGGGGTAACACACCACTGTGACATAAGCCCCACCGTGAAAATTAAAAAATGTATTAAACAAAAAAAACACTGAGTTATTATGATACCTATATCTCTGTGTTTAAACGATATTTGTAGGAATCAGCATATACCCAGGGCACAACAGTAGTACAAGCCCTAGTTGAAGCATAGGTGTCCGACAAAATCGGATCTCCTAACGCTGGGTGTAACACAATATAATTGTCCCCAATGCACACATTCCATAGACATTAAACGACCCTACGCGTTTCAGATACTCATCCTCAGGGGTCCGTATCTTAGTAACTCTGGCCTCATCACCAGCGATATTAGTATTCAACAGCGGATATTCCGCTGTGCGTCACGGGAAGATGCACGTATCGATGTCAACGGCATACTTCATTGCAGGCGCTAGGTTACTATAAACGCTAAACTCCACCCATCGTATTCGGCGGCAACACATGAATTGACCAATCACAACACCCTCTCGATTCGTGACACCTGCCCATGTGACCCCCCGCCGTCAGCTGACAGCCAGGGGTCATCATCGGCCGCATCAAACCGAACGCGCAGGCGCAGTGGAAGCCAAGGACATATCGCCCGGACTGCCAAACACGAGGAGGTAAGCGCTAAAAGATGATGTGTTATAAGTATATCTTGCGGGACAGTATAACACCGCAAGTGGGCAACCTCACAAAGCAACTCAAGAGTAAATAAACACATATGAGGTGGACGAAGTTGCTGAAGTCCCTATTCCTTAGAAAAACTGACAAAACGATCTCTTTATGTGTTGGCTGATCAGTGTAGCCATCTCAAATAAGTAATGCAAAATGCAGATAAACACTCACCCACCCCAAGGTAAACCACCTATAGGGGGATGGTATCACACATTTAGATAAAACATGTATAATTAGTCTGCTCATTTAAACCTGCTGGTTGTATACATTCCAGTCTATGGATCCATTGCGCTTCCTTCCGTAAAATCAGGTTGTCCCAGTCCCCTCCTCTTTTGGGGGGTCTGACGAGTTCAATTGCTTGAAACTTTAACACTGCTGCCTGGCCTTGGTGTTTAGCATGCACGTGCTTGGATATTGGGGTGTCCCTACCATGGATAATATCTCCAACATGCTCCCTAATACGACGACGAAATTGTCGTGCTGTTTTGCCCACATAATTTAGGGGGCATGGGCATGAAATTAGGTAAACTACTCCTGCTGTCTTACAATTGACATAATCCCGAATATTGTATTTTTTCTGTGTGACAACACTGGTAAAACTATTCCCTTTAAGAATGAAATCACAGGCTTTACAGCTACCACATCTGAAAGTGCCTGGTGTTTGTCTATCCAGCCATGTACCCCTAGGTGAAATGGGGTCGAAACAGCTGTGCATGACTCTGTCCCTTATATTTTTCCCTCTCCGATACGTGACAGATGGCCTCTGTGTGATCTGGTCTACTAAATCTATGTCAGAACTGAGAATACGCCAATACCTATTCAGTATCTGCATAATGTCATTTTGTTTTGAGTCATAGGTGCCTATGAGTCTGGTAATTTGTTCTTCTTTCCGTTTTTTAGGGACCAGGAGACATTGCCTATCTGCATCCCTTGCTCCCTCATAGGCCTTCCTAATGACACTCTCGGGGAAGCCTCTATCCTTCAATCTTGTTTTGAGTTCCTGGGCCTGGCACTCAAAATCACCCATAGAGCTACAATTCCTGCGTACTCTCATGAATTGGCCTTTCGGAATGCCACGTTTGAGGGAATAAGGACGGGACCTTAAGGCGCAAGTTCCTGGACGACAACCAGACCAAATCCCCGACGACAAACCGGGGGTTAGCAGAACGTCTACTATCCGCCTGAATCTTTTGTGCGCTCTGGGACGCCTCTAGGTTCTTCTGAACCTGGGCCCAGACAGTGCACAGTTCTCGATGAACCTCCTCTACCTCAGGATTATTGGAACAACCAGGGGAGACGGAGGAGAACCTTGGGTTAAACCCGAAATTACAGAAAAACGGGGAGACCCCTGACGAGTTACTGACCCGGTTATTCAGGGAAAATTCAGCAAGGGGAAGGAATGAGACCCAATCGAATTGACAGTCAGAGATGAAGCACCTTAAATATTGTTCCAGGGATTGGTTGGTCCTTTCCGTTTGGCCATTAGTTTCGGGATGGAAGGCGGAGGAGAAGGACAGATCAATCTCCAACTTTTTACAAAAAGCTCTCCAAAATAAGGAAACAAATTGTACCCCTCTGTCAGAAACGATATTGACTGGGGCCCCATGGAGACGCAGGATGTGTTTCACAAACAAAGAAGCTAACGTCTTGGCGTTAGGTAGCTTCTTAAGGGGCACAAAGTGGCACATCTTGCTGAAGCGGTCGACTACCACCCACACCACCGACTTGCCCTGAGATGGAGGCAAATCGGTGATAAAATCCATGGAGATATGGGTCCAAGGTCTCTGGGGAATGGGCAAGGAACGTAGTAGGCCCGCAGGTCGGGACCTAGGGGTTTTGGACCTAGCGCAAACCTCACAAGCGGCGACGTAAGCCCTAACATCTTTAGGCAACCCAGGCCACCAATAGTTTCTGGTAATGAGGTGTTTGGTGCCCAAGATGCCAGGATGACCAGATAGAGCGGAGTCATGGTTTTCCCTGAGTACCCTCAGCCGGTATTGCAGGGGAACAAACAGTTTGTCCCCAGGGACGTTCCCGGGAGCTGCACCCTGATCAGCCGCGATATCAGAAGCTAAATCAGAATCCGTGGCAGAGACGATTATACCAGGGGGTAAAATACAAGCAGGATCCTTCTCGGAAGGAGGATTGGCCATGAAACTACGTGACAGAGCGTCAGCCTTAATATTCTTGGACCCAGCCCTATAGGTAACCAAGAAATTAAATCTGGTAAAGAATAGTGCCCACCGAGCTTGTCTAGGATTAAGCCTCCGGGCCGATTCTAGGAAAACCAGATTCTTGTGATCCGTAAGGACCGTTACCTGGTGTCTGGCCCCCTCCAGGAAGTGCCGCCACTCCTCAAAAGCCCATTTAATGGCTAGAAGTTCGCGGTTGCCAATATCATAGTTACTCTCCGTGGGCGAAAACTTCCTAGAGAAGTAAGCACAGGGGCGGAGATGGGTGAGGGAGCTGGTACCCTGGGACAAGACGGCCCCCACTCCCACCTCGGAAGCGTCAACCTCCACAATAAATGGCTCCTCTTGGTTGGGCTGAATCAGCACGGGGGCCGAGATAAAGCACTTCTTGAGAGTCTCAAAGGCCTGGACGGCCTCAGGGGGCCAATGGAGGACATCGGCACCCTTGCGGGTAAGGTCCGTAAGAGGCTTAGCGACGACCGAGAAGTTGGCAATAAATCTCCTGTAATAGTTGGCGAACCCTAAAAAACACTGTAACGCCTTAAGGGAGGCAGGTTGGACCCATTCCGCCACAGCTTGAACCTTGGCAGGGTCCATGCGGAATTCATGAGGAGTGAGGATTTGCCCTAAAAATGGTATCTCCTGTACCCCAAAGACACATTTTTCAGTCTTAGCAAACAGATTATTCTCCCGAAGGACCTGGAGCACCTTCCTGACATGCTCCACGTGGGAGGACCAGTCCTTGGAAAACACCAGTATGTCATCAAGGTACACAACAAGAAAATTACCCAGGTACTCTCTCAGGATTTCATTAATAAAATTCTGGAAGACAGCAGGGGCATTACACAACCCAAAGGGCATGACCAGGTATTCGAAATGACCCTCGGGTGTGTTGAACGCAGTTTTCCACTCATCCCCCTCTTTGATGCGGATAAGGTTATATGCCCCCCGTAGATCGAACTTAGAAAACCATTGGGCTCCCTGAACCTGATTAAAAAGATCCGGAATCAAAGGAAGTGGGTACTGGTTCCTTACGGTGACCTTATTCAGGTTACGATAATCAATGCACGGCCTAAGACCACCATCCTTCTTCCCCACGAAGAAGAAGCCAGCACCTACAGGAGAAGTCGAGGGGCGAATGAAACCCTTGGCCAGGCATTCTTGGATATACACCCTCATCGCTTCACGTTCAGGACATGAAAGATTAAATATCCTACCCTTAGGAAGCTTGGCACCAGGCACCAAATCGATAGCGCAATCGTAATCTCTATGGGGGGGCAACACCTCGGAGGCCTCCTTAGAAAACACATCGGCGAAGTCCTGAACAAACTCAGGAAGCGTGTTTACCTCCTCCCGGGGAGAAATAGAGTTAACAGAAAGACATGACATAAGACATTCATTACCCCATTTGGTGAGATCCCCAGTATTCCAATCAAATGTGGGATTATGCAATTGCAACCAGGGAAGGCCTAAAACCAGATCAGACGATAATCCCTGCATCACCAGTACAGAGCACTGCTCCAAATGCATGGAGCCAACCAGGAGTTCAAAAACAGGAGTATGCTGAGTAAAATAACCATTAGCAAGGGGGGTTGAGTCGATTCCTACTACAGGGATAGGATAAGGTAAATCAATACAAGGCATCTTTAGAGACATAGCAAATTCCACAGACATGATATTAGCAGATGAGCCAGAATCCACGAAAGCACTGCCCGTGGCAGACCGGCCAGCAAACGAGACCTGAAAGGGAAGCAAAATTTTATTGCGTTTCACATTAACGGGAAATACCTGTGCGCCCAAGTGACCTCCCCGATGATCACTTAGGCGCGGAAGTTTTCCGGCTTCTTATTCTTGCGCCTGGGACAGGTGTTCAGTAGATGCTTGTCGTCCCCACAGTAGAAGCAGAGACCATTCATTCTGCGAAACTCCCTACGTTGTCGAGGGGACATGGAGGCCCCGAGTTGCATAGGTACCTCCGAGTCCTCCGTGGAGGGGCGAGGAGACGGGACCTCGGGGGGGATCGCAGAAAAGTCAGAGGGGAGCACACTGAAGCGTTCTAGCTGACGTTCCCTGAGACGTCGGTCAAGTCGTACTGCTAGGGCCATAACCTGGTCAAGGGAGTCAGGCGAGGGGTAGCTAACCAGCAGATCCTTCAGGGCGTCAGATAATCCTAACCTAAACTGGCACCTTAGGGCCGGATCGTTCCACTGAGAAGCTACGCACCACTTCCTAAAATCAGAACAGTATTCCTCAACCGGTCTCCTACCCTGACGTAAGGTCACCAGCTGACTCTCGGCTAAAGCAGTCCTGTCAGTCTCGTCGTAAATGAGTCCGAGGGCAGAGAAAAAACGATCAACAGAGGAAAGTTCAGGGGCGTCAGGAGCCAAGGAGAAGGCCCACTCTTGGGGCCCTTCCTGGAGTCGGGATATGATGATACCCACCCGCTGGTTCTCGGAACCTGAGGAGTGGGGCTTTAGGCGGAAATACAGTCTGCAACTCTCCCGGAAGGAGAGAAACGTCTTACGGTCCCCTGAAAACCGGTCAGGTAACTTGAGGTCGGGTTCTAGAGGTGAGGTGAGGGGTACTACTAAAGCAGCGTCACCCTGATTGACCCTTTGGGCCAGGGCCTGGACCTGTAGGGAGAGGCCCTGCATCTGCTGGGTCAGGGTCTCAAGGGGGTCCATGACAGCGTCAGCGTAGGAGAAATGGTAGACTAGGTAAGGGCTTGTAATTATGTAATGGCAGGAAGGAGGTGAAGGGAAAGTGAGCCCTAATCTACCCACCGCCCTGTCCTTGCCTACTTGCAACGACCCGCCCTAGGCGACGAGGTACAACTGGGCGGCGGTCCCTACGCTGGCTAAGTGCACAGGAAGACAAACAGGGAACACGCAAGGGAAGGGGCACTAGCCACGGAACGCCACGAGGAAACGGGGCGGCGAACGAACAGTCAGGACCAGGACGAAGTGAGTACACCCGAGCGGGCACGGAGACAGAAGCAAGCCAGGGGCAAAGCAAAGCAGGTCAAGCAGAACTGCAGCAAGGCAGAAGCACGGCAGAAGCAGGCTGGAGCAAAGCAGCAGTGGGGCCAGGAATCCAAAAGAATTACAAGCACTGAGGGAGAGCACAGGGCAGGTAATAAAGGGCAGGGGGCGGAGCTAACTCCGACAGACCAGGCCGCGATAGGCTCTCCCACTCCTGAGCCTGCCACCCTGGTTGGTGGGAGATGGTGTCAGTCGAACAGGTCTGGCCTCAGGTGTGGATTGATTAATCCCAGGAGTATAGCTAGATGAAGTACCTGGCAGATCCCTAACAGGGGCATTAATTCAACTATCCTACAGTCCTGACTTAATTATTTGCCTATATTTGCATAAATACAAGTTTGGAAAATCTATCACTACATAACCAGGCACACTTTTTATTAGAACCTTCATTAATTTGTTAACTGTCATGATGTGTATGTGGACCCACTAGGCCGCACCACCGTAGCAGAGTAGCAGCTGGCCAAACAACAGTCTATAAAGTCTATGCAAAGTCCAAGCACAAGAGTACCTGTGAAAGTCCAGACTGTAGCAGAGGCTTAGGCACAGATAGAACTTGAAGGTAGATGATGCCACACATGGCAGATGATATCAAGTGTGGCAGATGACACCAGACATTGTATATGACAGCAGGTGTGATAGATGGCATAACACGGCTCCAACACTAGATAAGGCTCTGGAGCAAATACAGCACAGGATACAGGTAGCAGGGTATGGGAACACTGGGATCAGGAAACGACTAAGGGACCATTTGGGACCATTTGCTAAGACTAACATGGGAATACACAACAACGCTCAGGCAAGGAATGAAAGGGCAGGGCCCTTTTTATAGTCCAGGGTGATCTGGGGATAATTATTTAATTATTTCCATGTACCCTAGTGGACACTGCAGGATAGAGTGGATGCATGTGCTGACGACTCCGGGGAGGGAGACGTCGGCAGGAGGAGAGAGTTCTGTGGTCGCAGCTGTCAGCAGGTAAGGGGAGGCGACTGTCCGCGACTGTGGCCATTACAGTACCCCACCTTACGCCCCTCTACTTTTAACGAGGGTAGGGGCATTAAGGTTCTTTTCTAGTTCCCAGGACCTCTCCTTAGGACCAAACCCTCTCCAGTCCATCAAATAGAAAGTCCTTCCTCCTACCCTCTTGCAGTCCAGGATCTCCTATACTTCGAACGCATCAGAAGAACCGCTGGGAGCAACTACAGGACTAGGAGTTTTACTGTAGAGGTTCAGAACCACAGGTTTCAGGAGGGACACATGAAAGGAGTTAGGAATTCTGAGCGTAGGAGGCAGCCGAAGCTTATAGGAGACAGTGTTTATCTGTTGCAGGATCTCACAGGGTCAGAGGAACCTGGAATTCAAATTTATATCAGGGCACCTTCAAACGAATGTTCCTTGAGGACCAGGAAAAAACTGAGGCAGCTGTACCCACTTTGTGCTTCATCCGATTGACTGGCAGCAGAATAAAGGACCGGGTCTGCTGCCAGACCTGTAGAAAGTCCCCAAATGCAGAGTCAGCTGCGGGTACCTGAGATGTAGCAGGAACAGGAAGAGGAATTTGTGGATGTTGGCCGTAGACAATGTAGAATGGCATGGAAGTAGTGGACTCACTTGTGTGGTTGTTATACGAGAATTCAGCCCATGGAAGATACTGTACCCAGTCATCATGCTGCACGGAGATGAAGTGATGGAGATAATTCTCCATGATTTGGTTAATCCTCTCGACTTGACCATTGGACTGCTAATGGTAGGCCGAGGTAAAGTCCAATTTCACATCTAGGAGTTTACAGAGGGCTCTCCAGAATTCAGACACTATATGAAGGGGCAAGCCATGCAAGCGGAAGATGTGCAGAATGAAGAAATTTGCCAGTCGAGGAGCAGAAGGTAGGCCGGTCAGTGGAATAAAGTGTGCCATCTTCGAAAACCGATCCACCACCACCCAGACAGTATTGCATCCTGCAAAGTCCATTGCAATATGCTGCCAGGGATGATATCAGGCGTTGCAGATGACACCAGACGTGGTGTATGACAGCAGGCATGACAGATGGTACAATTTTTTGCTTTTTGTTTTATTTTTGTTTTAAAGAAAAAGTTGTTTTATTGCCCTATGTCATAAAAAAAAGTCCTGTATTGAGCCATATACATTTAAAAAGCAAAGTTTCGGCTCACATCAGCTTGAAATAAGGTCTTGTGTGAGCTGAAACATTGTTTTGTGAATGTATATGGTTCAATAAAGGAGTACTTGGGTGGGATCCTGACATCTTCTTTCATACCTTTATATGTGAAGAACAGGATCTCCCCATAACCACCATAATTGCATTTCTAGTGCTGCAAACAATGTATTAAATAGTAAAAATAAAAGATAAAAATGTTTTACACCACCACCATGAGAAGAATAGCTCAGTTGTATGTCAAATGTTCATTAAAATATTTCCTTGGACCATAAAGTAGGTTCTCTTCATTAAGCAATGTGTTTAAGTCATTCTTAAATTCAGTGGTAAAGCCAAGCGAGTGACATTATCCTATATTTTAAAATGGCAAAATGGCAGTCATTGTGTATTCTCATATATATATTTTAAATTGAGATGACCTGTAGAAGTTACTATGAGTAAACCATTAACCAGGAAGGAACGTTCTCCATAAAATTACCAGTAGGACATTGAATCATTCGTTCTGTTGGTGAAAGTCACACAGAAAGTCTTAAAATTATACAATTATAAACATAAATCAATTCATGGTGTCATTTCTGCTTTTCTACAATAATAAATTAACCATGTAACATTGTTCAAAATTATGTCAGTTACGCATATAATAATCTTTTAAATTAATGAAGTGATGGAGCAGTTTGATGACGCTCTTGATTTACCGGCCTGCTTTTAGCTGATGCTAAAAGCTTTTCATTTAATAAATTGCCCCCATGAGAAATTACCAAAAATGAATATTTTCTGTGCTAAATGTTCCAAGGTTTACACTTTTTCAATATATTAATAAATGGCCAGGGATATGCATTTTTCAAAATATATCTTCTTTTACATATATTTAATTGAAATTAATTAGCGTAATACTTTTGAAGGAAGTGGTCAAACCAAGAGGTTCAAGATCATTTATAACAATTTCTTAGCGCTATAAAGTCCAATTTAAACAATAGAATTTATCACGTCCTTAAAAGTTTTATTGTAGCTTAGAAAAGACTCCAAGCTTTTTTTTAAAAATTAAATAAAGGAATACTTAGCTGACGTATACAGACGACTTGGCTTTGAGTATTAGAATTTTTTTAAATAAAAAATCCATTATCATAGAACATAGTCATTAATAGGAGACAAGCATTAAGATTTGCTACATGTTGAAACACTACTCCATTGGAATTATATAAAAAAAAAAATGCCTATCTCTGTAGGGTCCAAATTGTGTTCTGTAGGTGCAAATATAGCAATGTAACTGGGACCATGCTGGGAAAGATGAAAAAGCTGGCTGGAAATAATGATTAACGGAACCCAGTGAAAAACATACAAATAAGATATTTTTATTTACTACAGTCAATGGTATTCTACAAAGATATAATCAGTTTAAAGCTATTTGATGACTGAAGTTAAGTTTTGAAGGACAACAAGACAACCTGTATACTTTAGTCTTATAGGAACATATGGACAGCATAGTGGAGGGTCCCTTTCTCTATGAGCCAGAGAGACTTTTCTTCAGGCATTCTCAGTTCAGGCAAGTATTGCATCATGGTCACCCATTTAAATTTCCCTTCTAGCAGCATATGCAGGGCAAATGCTGCAGATTCCCCTGGCATTATCAGCTGATCACCAGAGTGACTTTCTTTAACTCTTGGCAACAACTATTGCGTTGGATGTATGCCATCACAATATGGTATGGCCTGAGGAGCTGAGCCGGCATCATATACGGCGGGTGCCAACTGTTTCAAACAGCTGAAACTCGCCTGCAAGGGCAGAGATCGAACATAACTCTGATCTTGTTCATTTAACCACTTAGATGAAATGATGGCGTACCGATCAGTTGCCATGGTGACCGGAGGCCTATTAAAGGCCTCCAGGTCTCCCTTCTGTGATCTTGTTGAGTCAACCCATATAAGTGTATGCAAATATGATTATCAAGTTACATTGAAAAAGTATTCAAAGTATATACTGAAGCCCACCAACTAAAGGGGGTTTTACACTGGGTGATTATCGGGCAGACAAGCGTTCATATAACGCTCGCTGATGATAATTGCTCTGTGTAAACAGGGCAGCGATCAGCAGATGAATGACCAAACACTCGATCATCTGCTGATCGTATCGTTTTAAAAAAGTAAAATATTATCGTTGTCGGCAACACATCTCCCTGTGTAAACAGGGAGACGTGCTGCCGACATAATAATAACGTATGGGGATGAGCGATTGGAGTAACGACCAATCATCCCCATCCATAGCTCCGCGTGACAGGAGCACACGAGCGCCGATCAATGATCTCGTTGATCGGCACTCGTTGCACCGGCCGATTGTCGCCCAATTTTCGCCCGGTGTAATAGGGCAAAATGGTGCAATCTACACATTCTACCATATGCAATTGTGCTGTTCTACAATAGAAACATCTACTGTAAGTAATATTCTATCAGGCATTAAGTTTATTATACTCAATGTTGTTTTTCTAATATAAACTTTGTTTAAGAAGTCTTTTGTAAAAGTGCCTCTAGTGAGGATGTTCCAGAAATGAGAGTAAGGCATCATGCACATGGACATGGCTCTGTAAAACTACCGAGTTGTACAGAGCCGTAATACGGCACCTATACGTGATACGCCATCCACATGCTGGGCTGTTTTCAAAGTTCTTTGTACAATTACTGTAATTCAACGCTGTGTCCAAGTTGCTGATAATGCTATGGGTGTTGCGGTATGGTGGGCATTGGTAAGGGAATGGTATATGTCACACAGAATTAGATTTTTACTGTGACAGGCGCTTACTAAAACCTGGACACCCGGACGGCTTGTCCTGGCCCTGATTCTATGGGGCCCTACTGTATCTCCATATGCTTTTTCTGTTAGATTCTGTATAAATCTGAAAGAAAACTATTGTGCCATGTTCCATCGAAAGCCATGTTGCAGTAATACGGCCCCATAAGGAGCACCATATGGATTCACACAGGGTGCCTATGGCTGCATAGTACAAAGCTGCATGATCTCCATGTGCCTGCGTACAGGCCCCCCGTGCACATGGCTCTGCTGTGTGTAGGAGGCCTTATGCTCAACAGAAGAAGTACTGATGTGGGTGGATAAATTATGTAGACTGCGCTTTGGAATATGTTAAAAATAAACATAGGCAAGACAACTATATATATATATATATATATATATATATATATATATATATATATATATATATATATACATATATATATAAAAAATATATATATGTATGTATATATATATATTATAAAAAAAATTTTTATAAACAAATGTGATGCTTTCATTTGCATGCTTATGCTACAGATTGATAGATAAGAACTTTATAGTGTTAAGCCGGACATTTATGCTGCCGGAGACTTTGAAGTCGTCACATTAGAAAGCAAGATACAGTTCTTCTCCTTTCTTATTTAATCTCTTTGTTTATGATCATATGCAAAGCTGAGAAAAGCTGAGAAAGACTGTCATAAAAAAGAATTTAGTCCGGCCACTCGCTTTCACTTACATAAATAAAACCCGGTCTATGGCTATGGTACTGTGAATACCATAATAACAAGAAATACATGCAACCTAAATGAGAAACATACGGAGGAATTTGTGTAGCTCAAAAGTTTGTAAGTTCATGGTAACGCATAAAATGCCAAAAATATGTACATTCCTTTTTTTTTTTTTTTTTTTTTTTTGAATCGTTTTAAAAACACTTTAAATGATCCCAGGAGATTATTTCAAAGTCTTGTGTTTTTTTGTTCTTGCAGTAAATTATCCAGATGGGCAACTTTGTCTGTTGATTGTAGACGCTGAGTTATAAAACACAAACAAAACCACACAAAACGTTGTATTCCCTGCAAACAGCAATTAAACCCTATTACATGCTCACCATTTCAGCGCAATTGCTGTGAAAATAGAGCATATGTGATTATATAAATACTACAACTTTTGTTTGGCTTCATTTACATTTGATACATTTTGTGACATTTTTGATGTACCGACTAGCAATTTTTTTTTCTATTTTAAAAAAACATATGCATATGGCGTTTAATTTATATAATTTTTTTGGAGAGGAATTCAAAACCAAAATAGCAACTCCACCATTGTTTTTTTTTGCTCTGCCTGTGTGATCATAGAGCTGTAAATGTATAACACAGTGTTTTTTAAGGCTCTTCTCCCTGCTCTATACATTTACACATTAAGGCCCCATGCACACGACTGTAGAATTTGTCCGTAATTGTGGAATGTAATTACGGTCCGCAATTACGGACCAATTCACTTCTATTGACCACAGACACCTTCCCGTATATTTGCGGGAAGGTTTCCGGGCCGTAGAAAGCCTCCTTAAAAGATAGGACTTGCCCTATCTTTTGTTTTTTACAGACCGTGGTCCTATACTTTGTATGGGAGCATGGGCCGAAAATGCGGCCCATGATTACGGGCACGGCCGTGTGCAGGGGGCCTGATGACATGGTGCGGGAAAAAGCTAAATCTATACTCTGGAAAAAAAACCACACTGTTGAGCAGGGTTTGAGGGGCAGTGCATGACCCAGGGCTTCTATCTTTGGTGTTCTTTGAATCCCTGTGTCATGCCCTCAGGCCCTGCACCAGTATAAACAATAATAAGTTTTGCCTGGAGAGTTTCTTTAAGGTCATTGGATAAGGTCAGCGGGACTGACGGGTTCAGTGTCAGTGGGCCCTGCGTGTCATTGAGCTGTTACCGATCATATCTAACTTCATAACGTAGATGAGATCGATAACAGATAGATCCACGCAGGACCCGATGTCATTGAAGCCGTCAGTCCCGCTGACCTAACAGATTCAGGTTTTAGTGCAAGATGCAGCTACTCTATATACAGGATACAAAATAGCTGTATCTCAAAAAGTAAAAGTAATTTTTAATAAAATGTAATTACAAAGTTGCACCAATCACACTGATAGACATTTTTATTAAAAACAACAACAACAACAACAACAACAACCCCGTTTTTAAAGGTGTACATAGCCTTTAACATGTTATTTAGCATGAAAACGTGAACAGGATAAAAAAATGAACAAAAAAAAAACAATGCCAAAAATGTCTTTTTTTTAATATTCATGACGCAAAAATCAATTAAGTAAATTAAACAGTAAATTATTTGTACCCCCAATCTATGCAGGAAAAAAATACAATTTGTCCAGCATAAAACAAGGCCTCATACAGCCACATCAATGAAAAAATAAAAATGGGGTGCTGAAAGGCAGAGAAGCAAAAACAAAAAAATGTGGCTGGTCATTAAGGCCTTTCAGACCTGGTCATTAAGGGGTTCAAGAGATTATCCCAGAATACACAATTATCACCTATCCAAAGGATAGGTGATAGTTGTGTAATAGCGGGGGACCCCACCGCTGGGAACTCCATCTGACTGAACCATAGACTTTGAATGAAGCGGCGGGTGCATGCTTTACTGCTACGCTATACAAGCTCCTTCTCACTGTAGGGGGTGCAGTAAAAAGGAAAGGAGGGTTCAGGACCCCTGTTCTCACTATCAGTGGGAGTCCCAGTGGTTGGGCCTCCTGCAATTAGACAACTATCACCTATCTTGTGGATAGGTAATAATTGTCTATTCTGGGAATAAGGCAACAGAATACTTTTAAATTCAGTATGAACCAAGACACTGCTGGAGAATACAATTTGACCAGAAATGTGTGAGAGATTATTTAACGCTGTGTCTGTCTAAATCAGAGCCCACAATATTCATTTTATTCTTGTGCAGCACAAAAATGTATGCAAAACCTTTCATGTTTAATGATAACATTTGTAATGCAGCAGTAAAGCTGTGTACAGCAGGAATAGCGAACACGAAATGTTGGAATATTTTAGGTCTCTTTAAAGTGTACCTCCAACTATAAATAATTTTGTCTAAGTTTAAAATTAGATGGTGCTTAATTTAAAGAGTAACTACACATTTATCCAACTTTTGACACGTCATAGAGACATATCAAAACTTTGGATCACTAGAGATCCGGGTGGTGAGACCCCCACTGTTGTTGAAACGAAGGTGTAGAAGCGATCAGCTGAGCGCCCTGCACCTTCGACTGTGATTGGTGCTACCTGCCAACCTGAAGATGACTCACATGGACATTCTATGTCTTCAGCCTGAAGAGGAGCACGCTGATCATAGCCAAAGGGGCAAAGCGCTCAGCTGAGCGCTTCTACACCTTCTTTTCAGGAATGGTGGGGGTCTCAGCACCCAGACCCGCACCGATCCAAACTTTTGATTTGTCTCTATGACAAATCAAAAGTTTGATAAAAGTGTAGTTCCTATTTTATAGCAGCATTTGGAGCTCTGATCCCTATAGAGATGTATGTCATTATAGGGGTCAGAGCCCCATATGCTTTTTTCTACACAGCCATAGAGCCAAATGATAAGCACCTTACATTGAACTCAATAACGAATCTATATGTAAAATGCTTCTAAGCTTCCCCAAGTGGCAGGTGTAGGCAGATAGAATTTAATAATTTAAATAAACATTTATTGCACCAATTGTTATGACCCAAAAAGAAGATACTTAAGCTGTAATTGGTTTGGCGCTGGCTAAACTGAGGTGAGGAGTGTAAGTATTCTCCCCATCCTTCACTCTTAAGTCCTGCAAGGAGGTATGGATTTTCCTGTTCGAATTCCCAAGTTAGTTGCAGTCCTTAGAGTAGGGTGTTAGTGGGGATGTACATCAAGAGTTACACACTTTGGAAAACTTTTTATGATGCCCTATATGCTTAGTTAGAATACTGGTATTGACTAGTTAATTCTAATGATCTACAGATTGAGGTATTGGGTGCAGTATTGGAAGCTATGTACACCTTAGCATCCAAATATTTTTTTATTTCTGCAATGCACTTAAAATAAACAAATAAAAACTTTACAAATTGTTTATTATTAAAAGTATTTTTTCATTTTTATGTCTAAAGTTCTGGATTAGTTGGATACCTGGGCAGAGGATTGGCAAATAAAATGTAACAACGATATACTGTATGTAAGGTTATGCACTTGGGAAGATCAAATACATGCCACCATTACATACCAAATGGGAGAACACTGGGTAAAACTGACATGGAACAGAACGAAAGGATATTAGTTGACAGTAAACTTAACTGTAGCAACTAGTGTCAGGTAGCAGCTGCCGAGGTAAGTAAGATCATGGTATGCATCAAAAGGGGTAAAGATGCACATGACAAGAACATACTGTACTATCAGTTTATTAAATCACTAATCAGACTGCACATGAAATATTGTATACAATTATGGCCATGAGTGAGCAAGATAGACAAAGTAGAGCTTGAGTGGGTTCAAAGGTGGGCACCCAAAATAAGAGCTGGAATGGGTGGCCTGCAGTCCCTATAAAGATGACCAAAATTGGGGTAGTTTAGTTTTTTACTGTAAGAGCAGTGAGACTATAGTACTCTCTGCCAGATATAGATGTCATGGGTTAATTCATTGAAGGTGTTTAACAGGGGCCTGGATAGCTTTCTTGAAAGTAATCATATTACAAGTTATGGTTACTACACTCCTCAAGATTAAAATTGCAACACCAAGAAGGGCAAGCCATAAGGTTATGCAAATCAAGGAAGTAACAGGAGTCGCTAAGATCTGCAAATTATCACATTTTCAAGGACCTAGCTCCAATCTGTGGCATGTGAGAGGGGCATAAAAACCAGATTGAAAGCAAAGTTTTTTAGCCACATGAAACCTCAAAAATCAAGTGGTAAGGGATGATTCTGCAATGCCTCCTGTTCGTCGACATGCCAGTTATCGCCACTTGTCGCTAAGAGAATCCATGAACTGAGAGACCTTGGTTTATCACTCTGGCTATGCACCAGAGGCCGAGATGTCATCACTATTCAACGTTGCATGTCCCGGAAGTTGGGAGAACAACAAACGGGAATGACAGCAAGGGGACTGCGGAGGCGAACCTCTGCACAGACGAATTGTCTGATTGGAAGATTGGCGTGTAGTGATCCATTCTGTATTGCAAGTGAAATTGGACGTCACATCCGAAGCCTAGGGCGGCAACCAGTGTCGTCAAAAACCGTCAGAAGGCGTTTGCATGACATTGGGCTACGAGCCAGACGTCCAGCTATAGGTGTTCTATTGACCACATGCCACCGCTCTCAAAGGCTATCAAGGTGCACAGCAAGACGGCAATGGAGGGTGAAATGAAGGTCTATTCTCTTTAGCGATGTGTTCCGTTTTTGTCTCGGATGCAATGATAGCCGGAGATTGGTCTGGAGACCACGTGGGTAACCCAAAGAAGAGGCCTGATTCATCTAGTCTTTATTTCATGTATACTAACAGCTCGGCGTTACATTGATTTGGTCATGGAACCAGTGTTATGGCCATTTCTCCAATGTGTCCTAGAAGCCGTTTTTTAACTGGACAATGCCGGGCCACATGTTGCACGTGCTACTGTGAGCAGCCTGCTTGGCCTAATTGTGCTACCATGGTCTGCAGTATCTCCGGACTTGTCTCCCATCAAGCAGATCTGGGATGTCATTGGTCAGCAATTGCAAAGGTAGCTGCCAGCAGACAATCTTGATGATTTGCGTGCCCAAGTGCATTTAGCGTGGCATAACATTCCTCACAAAACCATTAATAACCTCATTGATAGCATGCCAAGGCCAGTAAGTGTGTGTATTTCTGTGCCTTGTGCTCATACTCGAAACTGAATAAATCAAGATGTTTGGGATATTTTGTTTCATTTTTTTTTTTATCATTAACATGTGTATTGATCCTGTGATTAACACAATTCCAAAACTTTTCCTTCTTGGTGTTGCAATTTCAATGTTGAGGCGTGTAGATAACTGTAAATGGGGGATTGATCCAGGGATTTATCCTGATTGCCATATTTAGAGCCCGGAAGGAATTTTTCCCCAAAAGATGAGGAAACTTGGTTTTTGCCTCATGGGTACATTTGCTTTCCTCTGGATCAGCGTTACAGGAGAGTAGGTTGAACTAGATAGACTTAAGTCTTAAGTCTTTTTTCAATTTTACAACTATGTTACTATGTTATGTGAGCTCCTATACAGATTTGTTTATCTCCATGGTAACTGACAACAAACAAACAAACAAACAAACAAACAAACAAACCCTGTGTGACATGCAGTCATACTCCATTCTCTCTGTCCTAACATACATTTTGTTGATTGGCAAGAAGTAGGGTACTGATGCTAAGAGTATGACTACAGGATCATAAAATACAGGTTTATTTTGCTGTCTATAATGGAGATCGTAAGACATTTTTAAAGTGTATCTAATTTTCGATGGTAACTTTTCAGAATAACACTTTATCTGGCTGTTATATAACTTGTATACTGCATTTTGTTTTAGTAGTTTCCCTCTCTGTAGACTCTCTCATTAATTCTCAGTTTTCTCTGAACTAGTGGGTGGAGCCTAACTGATGTAATTTCTGCCATACATTGCACACATAAGAAAGTGAACATCGTGCTCCCCAATCTCTGTGTAGCACTCACATAGCTACACCAATCATACAGCAGTAATGAGCAATGTAGCTGTGACTCCAGCATTGAGATCAGATAAAAAAAACTTACTAGAAAGCTGCAACAGTGCCTCCATGTGTCTCTCACTCTGCTCCTGCTCCCTCCTTTTTCTCCCCTCTCCATAGACTTCTATAGGCAGCAGTAACCTGATCCCTCGGTGAGCTGATAACAGTTAAGAGAGAAGAAGGGGGGTAGGAAAGGTGCCTGATAAGTGAAAAGTGAAAAATGATTTATTACTAAGTCTCTTATATTTTTTTTGTAGCTGTGTAAAAAAGCAAAGGACATTTGAGAGATAAATATCCCCAAAGGTGTGTATACATTGTATTTCCAAAAAGATATTGTCTGACAAACATTGGTTTATGCTGAGTGTCAGATATTTTGTCAATTCCTTTGCCGATCTCCAAACCTGCACTTCTAGTTTATGCAGCGGGACCTATTGTCGGGCATATAATGTCTTGAAGAGAAGGTCTTAGGGTATGTCTTGAAGAGAAGGTCTTAGGGTATGTGCACACGAGAAGTGTCTTTTACGTGTGATAAGACAGCTGCGTCGTTTCAGACATAAAAGCTCCTCCTCGTATTATGCGAGGCGTCTTTGACGCTCGTAATCTTGAGCTGCTCTTCATTGACTTCAATGAAGAACGTCTCAAATTACGTTGCAAAGAAGTGTCCTGCACTGCACCGAGGCAGTCATTTTACGCGTCGTCGTCGTTTGACAGCTGTCAAACGGCGACGCGTAAATGACAGGTCGTCTGCACAGTACGTCGGCAAACCCATTCAAATGAATGGGCAGATGTTTGCCGACGTATTTTAGCCCTATTTTCAGACGTAAAACGAGGCATAATACGCCTCGTTTACGTCTGAAAATAGGTCGTGTGAACCAAGCCTTAGTGAGCAGCCCTGAGGAATGTAATAATACATACAACCCTTTGGGTAGAAGTATAGTTTTGACAATGTTTCATTTATTGGCAATGTAGTCAGTAGAGAATAGATGTTCCTCTCATTTGTTAAGATGCTTGGTAATATATACACTGAGATATTTAACAAAAAAATCCACCAGTGGTAGATTTTGTAGGACAGAGCATCAGAGCTTATTGGTCTACGTTAATGTGGAGTCCAGAATAAGAGCCAAAATCCTCCTGCCACTGGTAGTGAGTTTTGAACTACAGAAATATACAGAATGAGATCTGTGCATACAAGCAGACCCTACCTCCCTATTTCCAATGGGATACCACTTAACAGGGGGTCCTGTCTTATGCATAGAGCCAGCGGTTCCACCACCAGGGCAAATAGGAAAGGGAAAAAGGGACAGCCATGTAGTGTTCCCCTACCTAAAATAAAAGACATCGAGAACATACCATTTACAAGCATGTTTGCCTTAGGCGGGATTCACACGACCGGGTCGTTCCCGAGCCCGAGTGCCGGCCGGTAAAATCGGCCATTCTGCCCGGCCGGTTTGCATAAAGTTATGCATCCGTGCCGGGCCGGGCAGATCCGGACAGTGACATCAGCGGCAGCTCCTGAAGGGGAATCCCCATGTGTTCGGGGATTCCGCTTCAGGAGTTTCCCCTGATGTCACTGCCCAGATATGGACAGAGACATCAAGCGCTCTGTCCAGGAGCGGAATCCCCGAAAACACGGGGATTCCGCTCCTTTAAGGAGCTAAAGTGCGGCTAGCACATAGCAGAGCGGGGAGATACCTCCCTGCTCTGCTATAGTGGCGTAGCTGCAGTAGTAGCAGCCGCAGCAGCAGCTGCTGCTACTAGGGGCGCCATCGAAGGTGTCGCCGGGCCAGGGTGCTTTTAACAAGCAGGGGAAGGGAGCCAGCGCAGCGCTCCCTCAACCTGCTGTACACCCCGGCCCTGCAACACAGTGTACAGCGATGCCATTCGTCAGAATGGCATCAACTCCTCCTCCTCACATGCACTCTGCGCTGTGAGGAGGAGGAGATAGAGCGCAACCGCCGGGAAACCCGGCCATCACTCGGAACACATTCCGGTGATGGCCGTGTAATACCCGGCCCCATAGACTTCTATGGGAGCCGGGCGGCCGGGTGCCCGGGCAAAGATAGAGCATGTCCTATTTTTTGACGGCCGGGTTTGCCGGCCGTCAAAAAATCGGTCGTGTGAATAGCCCCATTAGGGGTCTATCATTCCTAATGCAGCCGGGTGCCGGCCGATTTATGAACGGCCGGCACCCGGCCGGGAAACCCTGCCGTGTGAATGAGGCCTTAGGGTGACTATGTAAAATGGAGAACCTCTGAATAAACTTAGTGGCACTTTCAACCCTGCGAGTAAGGCCGTTTTGTGGCGTCAAGGGTTTTTATTGTATTTATGTAATTCAGATTGTATCCCTATAATAATACTATTTTGATGTATTCTTTTCTAAGACTTGATCCGACATATAAACTTTCCATATAACAACAGCTAATACAGACTCCCATAATTGATTCAAATTGTTCAATTGAACAATAGATATGAAAAAGATATTCATGTGTGAATTATATTCAGTCGAAAAAACTCTAATTGAAAGAAGATGGGAGACAGTAGAGGGAATCATAACAGTGAATACTGTATCATCTGCAGAACAATAGTATATATAACTTCTGCCAGCAGTCAAGGCTCGATAAATTTACTCTGACATAAACAAGATCCAGCAAATTTTAGCAAATTATTCCAGTCTGACTAGAGGTAGGCTATGTCTTATCATGGGAAAAAAAGACATTGCCAAAAATGGATTCCATAGAAAATCCACATAGACAAACCGGATTCTAATGTGATGACTCTACAGTACTGTCTGCGCAAAAACTCCTTGGTGCTGTTCCTTATGGTTGAAACGTCTTGCACTGGCTTCTGTTAGTATATCAGTATTAATAAATGTATGAAAAACAAGGACAATGATTTTTTTAATATTCTGTTTTATTCCAGACATAAGCATACATTTTAATTTATTACCCTGCTTTCAAAACATTATTTACTTTTATCATTAAATCAGAAATGGATGAACTAGAGTAGACAAGAAGCCAATACATTTAACAAAGACTAGTGGCACCTAACTATTGGGATTGTTTTTATTTGATTTAATATAACATACATGGGGTCCTCTAAGGCCTTGTTAACACACCAATTCCTTTTTATGGGGAAAAGCTGGAACGTATCACAAAGATAGGAAAAAAATCAAGGGAAAAGTATTATACTTCTCTTTGTTAGATCCATTCTAGGTTTAAGGCTACATTCACACAGGGTGGATATGCTGCAGTACACAGCGTATCCGCCTTGGCGGCCACTGGGAATTCAGTTAGAAAAGCCGCACCAAATTGGGGTGCATTTTTTTGGCCGGTATGTTCACTGCAGAAAACAGCACATTTAAAAAAAAAACAACACATACTTACCCTCTAATTACTGCAGACTGGCCTACTGGGATGATGTTTTATCCAGTGTGACCGCAGCAGCCTGTGATTGGCTGCAGCGGTCACATTGGATGAAACGTTATCTCAGGAGTACGGCTTGGATGAAGAAACACAGAATTCTGGGTAAGTATAACATTATTTTTTTCCGAATGCAGTTTTGCGGCGGAATTGCAGCTTTTCCCCAACAAATTCAACATTTCTCATTGAATTCAAAGGAGAAAACCCGCAACACGAAAGCAGCAATTACACAAATACAATTGACATACTGCGGATTAAAAAAACGCACCGCAGGCCAATTTCGGAGTGGTTTGTCCACTCATCATTTACGCAGGGTGTGGATTTGATTTGCTCATCCACTTTGCTGGTACTGTATGACATGATGCCACACTAATTACGTCCGGAATTGACGGACGTATTTCGGCCGCAAGTAGTGGACCGAACACAGTGCAGGGAGCCGGGCTCCTAGCATCATACTTATGTACGATGCTAGGAGTCCCTGCCTCTCCGTGGAACTACTGTCCCGTACTGAAAACATGATTACAGTACGGGACAGTTGTCCTGCAGAGAGGCAGGGACTCCTAGCATCGTATATAACTATGATGCTAGGAGCCCGGCTCCCTGCACTGTGTTCGGTCCGGGACTTGAAGCCGAAATACGTCCGTCAATTACGGACGTAATTAGTGTGTGTGCACATACCCTAATTGTTATACCAAAAGTCCAGAAATGTTGTTAATAGCAGTTTTGAAGTCATTTTCAATGTTTCTAGCATACATTGTAAACTTACCTTTTTCATCCTTTTTTGTTTCACTGTGTCCCCCTTGGTGCTGCTGCTGATATTTTCTGCTGGGGGTGGGCTCGGAGCAGAATCAGTCTTCTTCCTCCTCAGGCAGCTGAAAATATAGTCCCTACTTACTTGTCTTGTAGACAGGTAAGATAGGATCTTAAGTAGTGAAGTTGTATACTGAATAACATCCACATTATGCACTTCCTTCGAAACCAATGAATATATAATGAAATAAACAATAAAGGCTGAGTGGGTTTGTGCAGTACTTATATCTGCTGTCAGGATGCAGAGCTTTACAATCCTGTCAAGCAGTGAAGGAGGAGTCTCCTTAGCTTACTGCCATGCTTCTGTAGAGGCTCTGCTCCTTCCCTGACAAGCAGGGCAGAAAGCTAGTTATAGTGGCTGCCCTACAGTGAACATGGCATCACTATAGATACCTCACTGTGGGTAGAGTGAGAATGCTTGTATACCAGCACGCATTAGGCGGATGTGCACACTGCTATACACTTTAAAGAGGCTCTGTCACCAGATTCTGAAATTCCTATCTCCTATTGCATGTGATCGGCACTGCAATGTAGAGAACAGTAACGTTATTTTTTTTAAAAAACGTTCATTTTTGGCCAAGTTATGAGCTATTTTATATATATGCAAATGAGGTTTGAAATGGACAACTGGGCGTTTTTTTTTTCGTTATGTCCAACTGGGCGTGTATTGTGTTTTTAACTGGGCGTGTTTACGTGTATGACGCTGACCAATCAGTGACCAGTCAGCATCATACACTCATCTACATTCATTTACACAGCAGCGATGTGCAGCCACATAAACAGAGATTACTGCAGTGTCCTGATAATGAATACACATGATCATCCAGCCTGGACGTCATGTGTATTCAGAATCCTGACACTTCTGACTCTTTTCTTTGAGATTTCTATCAAGTTAAACGAAATCTCGCGAGATTACGGAGGTAAACGAGATTTCGTTTCCCTTGCTGCAAATCTCACAGAAAAGATTCAGAAGTGTCCTGATAATGAATACACATGATGTCCAGGCTGGATTTCATGTGTATTCATTATCAGGACAATGCAGTAACATTAATCTCTGTTTATGTGGCTGCACATCGCTGCTGTGTAAATCAATGGAGATGAGTGTATGATGTTGACTGGTCACTGATTGGTCAGCGTCATACACGTAAACACGCCCAGTTAAAAACACAATACACGCCCAGTTGGACATAACTAAAAAAAAAACACCCAGTTGTTCATTTCAAAGCTCATTTGCATATATATAAAATAGCTAATAACTTGGCCAAAAATGAACGTTTAAAAAAAACAAAAACGTTACTGTTATCTACATTGCAGCGCCGATCACATGCAATAGGAGATAGGGATTTGAGAATCTGGTGACAGAGCCTCTTTAAACATGAGGTGGCACCATACTATGTAAGTAAATATAAGTCTCCACTAGATCATTTTTGTAACAGCATGTAAATGGCAAACATTGTTACATTTTTTATGATCTATACACTGAATGTGACATTTAATGGTGGGACAACCCCTTAAAGAGTCTAGTTGTTGGTTTTAATCAATGATTGACAATCTTCCTTGTATAGGTGTGCATACAGAGATGGCAGTCAATTACTGAGTAGGATCGCCCACTGGTCTGTTAAAACCACAATGAGCAAGGATTTATAGGATTAAATTACATGTTATTTTGAATCATTTCCCACATTCAACCTGTTTAGCTCCTCCTGCTTTATAACATTCTGCCGGCAGATCATATTGCATCTTCAACGTTACTGGTTCCATTTAAGGGCATGCCCCCACGTGGCGAATTTCCTCCGCAACTGTCCGCATCAATGCCGCACCTAATCCGGGTTGCGGATTACGGCTGCGGATCTGCCCAAAATGTGCAGTAAATTGATGCGGACTAGCTGCTGCGGACTGCGGAAAAAGTGCTTCCCTTCTCTCTATCAGTGCAGGATAGAGAGAAGGGACAGCACTTTCCCTAGTGAAAGTAAACGAATTTCATACTTACCGGCCATTGTCGTGGTGACGCGTCCCTCTTTCGGCATCCAGCCCTACCTCCCTGGATGACGCGGCAGTCCATGTGACCGCTGCAGCCTGTGATTGGCTGCAGCCGTCACTTAGACTGAAACGTCATCCTGGGAAGCTGGACTGGAGACAGAAGCAGGGAGTTCTCGGTAAGTATGAACTTCTATTTTTTTACAGGTTGCTGTATATTGGGAAAGGTAGTCACTGTCCAGGGGGCAGAAACAGTTACTGCCGATCGCTTAACTCTTTCAGCACCCTGGACAGTGACTATTTACTGACGTCTCCTAGCAACGCTCCCGTAATTCCGGGAGCCCCATTGACTTCCTCAGTCTGGCTGTAGACCTAGAAATACATAGGTCCAGCCAGAATGAAGAAATGTCATGTTAAAAAAGCAAGACGCATCCGCAGCACACATAACATGTGCATGACAGCTGCGGACTTCATTGCGGAATTTAGAATCTCCATTGAAGTCAATGGAGAAATTCCGCCATGAGTCCGCAACCAGTCCGCCACTGCTCCGCAACAGACAGAGCATGCTGCGGACACCAAATTCCGCTCCGCAGCCTATGCTCCGCAGCGGAATTTTACGCATCGTCTAAACGAACACTTCTAAATTTAAGTGGAAGTCAATGGAGAAACGGCTCCGCTGCGGATTAACGCTGCAGAGTGTCCGCAGCGGAATTCAAGTGAAATTCCGCCACGTGTGAACCCAGCCTAAAGGGATATTCCTGTTTTAGTAGATAAAGGTTCTTAATTGTACAATGAAAAGTTAGAATTTTTAAAAAAATATACTTTCTGTATCAATTTCTCATGGTTTTCAAGATCTCATCTTGCTGTTGTTCAACCGGAACATTCATTGTTTACTTCCAGAACATGAAAATCTGTCCTGGTCAGGTGATGGACACACAGGTGCACAGCTTGTTAGAGTTACAGCACAGTTATCTTAGCGCTGTCTTGTAGAGGGTCTTCTCTATGTCAGCTTAAACCAGGGAACTAAGGTTACAACGAGGGTAGCCTCACCAAAATTGTACAGTTGCACCATGCCAATGGTAGCATCAGAGTTTAGCATAAAGATAGATCTTGTATAAGTGGTGCAGGTAGATGGTGGTCTAACAGTATGGGGAATGTTTTATTCTTGCACATTAGACCCTTTATCACCAAATACACATTGTTCAAATGCCACAGCTAACCTGAATATCATTGCTGACCATGTGCTTCCCTTTACAGCCACAGTCTACCTATCTTCTAATGGCTTGTCTCCAAGCACATCATCTAAAGCTGCTTCTATGAACATGACAAGGATTCCCGTGATCTCCAATGGAATTAAGCCACCATATTTCAATCCAATAGAGCACATTTGGACTGTAATGGAGCCGGAGATTGTAGCCAACAAATCTGCAGCAACTGCGTGATGCTATAATGTCAACATGGGCCGGAATATTTCCGTGCCACAAAGAATTCAAACTGTTCTCAGGGCACCCCTATCCGATACTAGATATTAGATTCACTTTTTCTAATACTTAAAACTTAATACATAAAATTGACTCCTATTTCTTAACCTTAATCCATTTAAAATATAGTTGCTTGACTAATTCAGACTGACATTTTCCTATCAGTTATCTTATATTATAGTGAAATTTAATTTTATATAAGTGGCATAGAAAAAAATTGGCAGCTTGGTGGCAATATCAAATGTTAATAAAATGTTACAAAAATATTCAATAAAGTGAAAAGTATGGCTTAAATAGCTTTGTATTAAAATGCTTTATACTGTGTATATCCTTGTCTACAGTATGTCCTTTCCTTTAAGTAAGTTATAGAAAATTTTAGGATGTGAACCAAGAGCTATCTCATTCAAGTACTTTATAGTAATTGTTGTTTCTGGCATAAGGCGGCTTGTATAGGACAGAATAACTGTAGTCTAAAATGTTCTGTTTCTGATTTCAAAATTGTAATGTACACAACTAGTAACCCCAGTTAAGGCCTCGTTCACATCTGCATCAGGCTTCTGTTCATGGGTTCCGTTAGACCTTTCCGTCAGGGGAACCCATGAACGGAAAGCCAAACAGAAACCATAGCTTCTGATTGCATTACCATTGATTTCAATGGTAATGCTTCCATTGAAAATGGTTTCCGTTTTCTCCGTTCCGTAAGGTTTCCGTTTTTTTAGCGGAAACAATAGTGCAGTTGACTACACTATTGTTTCGGCTAAATTAATGGAAACTTTACGGAACGGAGACAAACGGAAACCATTTGCAATGGAAGCATTACCATTGAAATCAATGGTAATGCAATCAGAAGCTATGGTTTCTGTTTGGCTTTCCGTTCATGGGTTCCCCTGACGGAAAGGTCTAAAGGAACCCATGAACGGACCTTAGAGATATCGTTCGGTAATAATTATTTTTGCAGACTCCACCATAAATATACATGTTCACTTCTGTAGTGCATGCCTGTTTATTTCAATGGGGAATGGGGAATAAGCTGTTGCCAAACAGTGACTTATCTCCTATGGAAACAAAGGATCAGGCAGGTCAAAATCCCACATGTCAACATGAAATCCATCTTTACCTTGACTTCTGCCATCAGCGGAAAGTCTGCTGGCTTCCATACACATGAGACCAATGGCCAACCTCGTCAATACCGGCAGGTTTGCCCAACTTTTGTGTATGGTCAACTTTATCCTCATTGGAACTAGAGCTAATAGCAATGATGGTATAGCATATATGGCTATACAGTACTTGTGCTTGAATCTATTAGTCTACATTTAAACGCTCTTATAAGATCAACATGAGCCAGGGTTATCACAAACATTTCTGGCACTAACCAACACTATGTAAAATGTGTAATATAGTACATTTAGAAAATGGCAAACTTAGAAGCCACCCTTCCCAGCACAATATGTATTTTGTTACATATCATAAGGGGATGTTCACACGCACTGTTTTCAGATGTCATTTGGGTGTTTTACGCCTCGAATTACGCCTGAAAAAACGGCTCCATTACGTCTACAAACATCTGCTGATTGCTTTCAATGGGTTTTACGATGTTCTGTTCCCACGAGGGGTAATTGTATGCATCGCTGTCAAAAGACGGCACGTAAAAAGCCGCCCGCGTCAAAGAAGTGCAAGTCACTTCTTGGGACGTTTTTGGAGCCATTTTTCATTGACTCCATTGAAAAACAGCTCCAATAACGTCTGTAAAATACGCCGCAAAAAACATGAGTATTTACAAAAACTTCTGAAAATCAGGAGCTGTTTTCAGGCGAAAACAGCTCCGTAATTTGAGACATATTTTGCTACTGCGTGTGAACATACCCTAACACATACAACATCATAAAATGTTTAGAAACTCTTTCAGAACTCACAAATAGTACTAAATGGCCAGGGGTTCTGGCTAAGAGTTTTTAAGTTGTCAATTGTTTTTCGGACTCACCACAAATAAGAACGTGAATTTTTCACTAATTTAGTACAATGTATTTTCCCTCTTAAACTGTAAACTCTTATGAAGAAGGCTCTATCTTTTTTTGGGCTTATATTATATTGATTTTAAATTGTCATTTTGAATGTATTTTGCTTCCCCTAATCATAAAGCGTTGTGGAAAACGTTGGTTCTATATAATTAAAGGTTATTTTTACAACACTATGATCCGAATATAATTCATCAATCTAAATGGAATCAATCTCCTTGCAACCAAAAGTTTTCTTAATTTCAGGCCTTGTTTTGGGTAAGAATAATGATATTGTCATCCTGTGGGCAGGTACTGATCAGAAATTTGTAGGATTTGTGCAACAATTAAATACCAACCATATTGCGCTGAAATTTACATTTGAAGTTAGTGAGAAATCACTTCCCTTTTCAGATGTACTTAATATACGGAAGGGGGTTTGCAGACCACGGTATACAAGTAAATCCACCTCCACTAACAGTTTACTGAAGTGGGATAGCTTTTACCTGGTTCCTCTAAAAAAAAGATATTTGACTTATGACAAATTGGGAGAATTTGTGAAATAGGCATGTGACCTGAGAGAAAGATTCCATGACGGAGGGTACCAAGACTTCACCTTGAAACCCGGCGACAAGTGTGCATTAACAAAACAAATGGAAGAGTTACTCACCCACTAGATGAGGCAAGAGGGTATACAAACCTTTGATCTCATCTGCACTTGATGGAGTCGCATGTGGGTTGAAGGAAATAATACAGAATGTTGAGGGATATTGAGGATGGATGATGATCTTGTAGAAATAATATCACAACATCCCCAAATGACATATAGAAAAGGGAAAAGTATTGGGACCAGCTAGTCCACAGTCACCTTTCCCCCTGGACCTCAGAAGATTGTCGGTTAGATCATAAGATGTGGCAACTGTTATGGCATGCAAATATGTTAAAACAAAATTAGTTTGCATTATGACCACCAATGAAGTTTTCCAAATACGTGATTTTATCAACTATAGTTCAAAATGTATTATCGCTAAAGTCACCTGTGTTTGCTTACGTGATTGCTTGGGGAAGACAATTAGAGAATGGCGGAGAAGAATATTAGAGCACAAAAGAGATACCCCAGTGGCTCGACATATGCATCAGGTACATGGGGTGACCACAAATGATTGGCGTTTACAGCACTGGAAATGATAAAACCTCTGTTCAAGGGAGATAATATGGATAAAGTGTTAAAAAACAGTAGGTGGATTTTCAGTCTGCATACCATGGCACCAGATTAAATCAACAGCTAAACATCGCCCGTGATTTATAATTGTTAAAAAAATTCAAAAAATAATATGGTTGCTAGAAGAGGCTTATGTGATCTAAAACCATTATTAAAACATGAAATGTACCACCCGGGGCTGCATGCCACAACTGACCTCTGACGCTTATCTACCTTCACAGAGTCCCGTCCTTACAAAACATAAAGTGCTCTATGGAAGAAAACCTGTTCTAATACAAAGACAGTTGCAATACATAACATTGGGTGCTTAAAATATATACATGAGTGGGTTCAGGGCACACCCTACAGATGTTCTATATGTCTAGAACAGTTTGGTTGCAGTCAGATGGAATATCTGCTATTCAGTAATACAAAATTTGTATTAACGTCTTGCATTTTCATTGTAGGATAAATCTATTAGTCAATTAAATGTATCAGAATACATTGAATTTGACAAATTGTTTCATTGTTCCACTTTTCCTATAAATTTATTACAATTCTTTGCATCTTATTATTGTGATATTTACTGAATGCCATTTTTTACCCAGGATATGCGACAATTCGGTATCGCTTTTGTGAGCATCATTTCCATATATTTTAGTGCTGTCTTTAGAATTGCAGAATGAAAATAAACAAATAAGAAGTTTAACAGTACAAATGAAGTTGGTTTATGTTACGCTCTGACAATCCCATGAAGTAGTGCAGGTTCATCTTGGGTTTCACAAATAAATGGCTTAAGAGTTTAAAGTAAGAACTTAAATGTAAGATGAACTGAATATGTATAACCACCCAAGAAAGAATCTAACAAATAGACGAATACAGGCACTGTCTATAATAAAACACACATGGCAGCAATTAAACGGCAACTTTAGTTCTGAACTAATTTACTCTCATTTTTATTTTGAATATCAAACATCTGCTGAAAAAAAATCTTTGCTGTACAAATGTCATTTACCCACTGATCTTAAACACCTTCATTGTTATTCTGCTTACATTTAATATCTATCTATCTATCTATCTATCTATCTATCTATCTATCTATCTATCTATCTATCTATCTATCTATCTATCTATCTATCTATCTATCTATCTATCTATCTATCTATCCATCGATCTTCTAGCTCTCTCTCGTGAGATTAAGTATGGCGCAATAGCTGTAACACGCAGCCGCAGCCCCACAGATCAGAGGTACCTAATAATTAATCATATTTCCTTTCTTCCCCAAAACAGTAACAACAAGCCGCTTTGTGCCCCCACACAATAAAAAATGCCCACCTTTATGCCCCATAATAGGTAATAGTGCCCCCTTAATAGATAATAGTGTCCTGTAATATTGCACCTTAATAAATAATAGTGCTTGGCAATACTGCTCCCTAATGGATAATAGTGCCCGGCAATAGTGACCCCCAATGGATAATAGTGCCAGGTAATATTGACCTATTTTTCCCCAGAAAGTAACACAGATCATACCTAACCCTGATCCCTTGTTGGGTGGAGCGGCTGAGGCCTCTTTCGACATGTGAAGTCAGCTCAGCGCAGGTGAGTCTCTACTTAGTCTGCCATCTTGTAGCTGGCAGACCTAAAGCGGCCTTTGCTCAGAGGATCGCTGTACTAGTTTTAACTGTATCTGCGTCCTGAGGACGCAGATACAGTTGTAAGTGGTAATCTGGTTGAAAGTGGTAATCCTCATGACCCAACTGACCTACCGGGATTTCTTCGGTAGACCCAATGACCAGTTGTAATGTCCGTGGCTGCGGGCCGTCAGCTCCAACCTCCCCCTGACAGCCGCAGCCACGAGTCGGCAAGCGCCGGCCCCAGCCTCCTCCTGAGGAGACGCCAGCGCTCGCGTCCACTCACCTCAGCCGGATCCCGTAGGCACGTGCCCGCTCTTAAAGGGGAAGCGTGCACCGGACATTCTGATGAACCTTGACCCATGTGCACCCTGGACTATAAGAGGGGTCCAGCCCCCTGCTTCTATGCCTGAGTGTTGTTGTTGTTCCCTATGGTTTGTCTATGTAATGGCCTCCTAGTGTGTTCCTGTTCCTGTTCCTGTTCCAGTTCCTGTTCCTGTACCTGTTCCAGTTCCTGTTCCTGTTCCTTGCATTTCCATACCATCCTGGTCGAGCACTGTGCTGTTCCAAATCGTGTCGTGCTGTATCCACGTCTGTCCAAGCCGAGCCTGCCTTGCTACTGTCCGAGCTGCCACAGGTACCCTATACGAACTATAGACATTGTCCTGCGCCCTGTTGGCCAGCTGCCTTACCACCAAGGCAGTACAGCCCAGTGGATCCACAGACCCTTCGTTACACCAGTCACCCCTGGTTATAAGTCTCAGAATGCAGCGACACAAAAATTACTTTTTTCCATAAAATGTTTTTATAGTGCAAAAGTACTAAAACTAACAAAATCAATACATATTTGGTATAGCCTATTCAAGTTAACTTGTTATTTTTACCGCACCATAAACAGCAAAACAAAACATAAAAAACAAGGCATCGCAGATTTTTTATTCATTCCCTCCAATTTTTTTTTCATAAATGCACATCAATAATTTATATGTCCCCCAAAGGAGCGCCATTGAAAAATACAGCACGTTCGTAACAAAAAGTTATAGCTCTAGGATTGTGATTGTTTTTAATAAAACAATGTATTATGGTGTTTTAACCCTTTCAGGACCAAGGGTCATCGATGCCTCAATGACCAGCCCCATTTTTAAAATCTGACATGTGTCAATTTATGTGGTAATAACTCTGGAATGCTTTTGCCTATTCAAGCCATTCAAAGACTGTTTTCTCGTGACATATTGTACTTTATGTTAGTGGAAAAATTTGGCCAATAAATTCATAGCTTATTTGTGAAAAACACCAAAATGTAAAGAAAATTTTCAAAAATTATAATTTTTCTAATTTTAAATGTAATCTACTTGTAAAACAGATAGTAATACCACACAAAATTGTTGCTAATTAACATCCCCCATATGTCTACTTTATATTTGCATTGTTTTTTTGAACATTATTTTATTTTTCTAGGACGTTACAAGGCTTAGAACTTTAGCAGCAATTTCTCACATTTTCAAGAAAATTTCAAGTCTTTTTTGTCAAGGTCCAGTTCAGTTCTGAAGTGGCTTTTAGGGCCTTATGTACAAGATAGACCCCATAAATCACCCCATTTTAAAAACTGCACCCCTCAAAGTATTCAAAACAGCATTCAGAAAGTTTATATACCCGACAGGTATTTTGCTATATTTATTGGAATATGTGTGTGAAAATGAAAATCTACTGTTTTTCTGAAAAAATATAAAAAAAATTAATTTTTACAAAGAATAAAGAATAAAAAGCACCCCAAAACCTGTAAAGCTATTTTTCACGATTACGACAATACCGCATATGTGGTAATGCACTGCTGTTTGGACCCACGGCAGAGCTCAGAAGGGAAGGAGTGCAATTTGGCTTTTGGAGCGCAGATTTTGCTTGGTAATAGGTCTGTTTGGGGTTTTGCTAGTATTTCAGTTTATAATGTGGTGGCACATGTAAGCTGGGCAGAGTACATCAGGGCATAATACGAGGGTATAATAATGGGGTAAATAAATAATTCATAGATGTGTGGCAGGGGTCGCACTGATAAATGGTGCCCAATCTTATCCTCTTTTGGACACTCTGCACAATTTCTGTCGCTATATTCTGAGCGCCAGAACTTTTTATTTCTTCTCCACCAGAGCCGTGCGAAGGCTTATTTGTTACGTTACAATCTGTAGTTTTCATTGGTACCATTTTAGGGTACATGTGATTTTTTGATCACTTTTTATACGATTTTTTGGCAAGCAAAGTGACAAAAAAAACATACATTTTGACAATGTTTTTTGTCCTTTTTTATTTTTTACAGTAATCCCTGTATGCTATAAATAACATTTTACTTTATTATGCAGGTCGGTACGATTACGGCGATACCATATGTATGTCATTTTTTTTAATGTTTTGTGGCGGTTGCGCAATAAAATCACTTTTCTATAAAATTATTTCTTTTTTGTGTCACCAAATTCTGAGAGCCATAACTTTTTTATTTTTTAGTCAAAAAAGCTGTGTAAGGGCTTGTTTTTTGCGGGACAGTTTGTAGTTTTTATTGATATTGGTATAAAAGACTTATTATAGGAGAAAAAGCATTGTATGTTTTTGTAAGTTATAACTTGTTTTTACACTGTTATAAAACATTTTTATTACTTTATTTTTTCTTTTTTTTACTTGAAGACCTGAAGTACTGAGGTAGTGTAACGTATTACAAACTGTCAGTGTGACGTTGACAGTCACACTGACAATAAGCTTATGAGAACCAGCTGGTCCTCATAGGCTTCCGTGAATGGCAGACCGTTGTATTGCCTTCGGTTTTGTCATGCAACCGACGGCTGCACCCGCAATCGGTCCTCGGGAAAGTTTGTTGTAGCAACAGACTTTCCAGTTTGTTGCTACAACAAACTTTCCCTGCGATTCACATGATCGGGACCTGAACCAATCACATGTCTTTGCGACCAGAGGCAGGGGTTAACAGCGCGATCCGGGTGTCAGCACTACTCTGAGATACCCCGATCGCGCTTTTAACACCCACTGTGAATTCACTTCGGCGCTGCACAGAGCCCAGCAAGCGCCGATGTGAATTTACTGTGGGCGGTCAGGAAGCAGTTAATAACGGGGATAATATATTCTCTGTAGCCGAACCAATCGGTTCGGCTGTCAGAGAACATGTTGTTGGGGAGCCGGGGACACTGACACCGCCGGCGTCAGAGAGATCTCTCCAGCGCTGTGCCGGCAGAAGCAGAGGTCTGCAGATTCATGTCCTATAAGCACGGGGTATATGTGAATAGGACGTGAATCTACAGATTGTCGGCATGAAAGTGTTAAGAAACTTTCTAATTATTTTTTTTATCAAATATTTTTTTTTTTACTTTTTCAGATACAGCTTCTATGAATCCTGGATACAAATAATCTGTATCTTGCGCTCTCTCCGTCAGATCAGTGGTACTTCAGTGACAGTGGGTCCTGCGTGTCTCTGATACGCAGGTATACATAGTCTTTAAGGTCCTAAATAGTCCAGTCTTTAAAGGACTAAAAGGTTGTCCAGGATTAGAAAAATACGGCTGCCTTTTTCCAAAAATAGCACCGTTGGTTTTGTCTGGTATTGTAGCTCAGCCCCATTCACTTTAAAAGAGCAGAGCTGCAATACCGCACAAGCCCCATGAACAGGTGTAGTGCTGTTTATGGAAGAAAACAGCCATTTTATTCTAATCCTGGACAACCCCCTTAAACCCATGTTGAGGTTGACCTCCCATCTAACATGCAGAGAGCTTGGGCAGCATAGACTGGTATATAAAAAAAGTTGTCTAACTAAAGCTGGCCATACACATTCGATAAAAGTCAGCTGAACCTGCCAAAGCCGACTATCTAATGTGTAAGGGATATTCCAACAAATATTCCACCAGAAAGATAGATGGGGGTCGGGAAGGTACACGGCCCCTACAGGTGTGTCGCGGAAAAGAAGCAGGAGATTAGTGAAAACTCAAACTTTGCTATGCCTGTGCTCTCGGCACAACTTGCCACAGCAGGAAAACAACAGCTCTTCTTAATATAAGAGGCACAGTCTTAGACAAAGCTCAGGCAGGTAGATGATGGCTGGCTTTTTTTGTTGTCGCGGACAGCATCAAGATCGCCCCTCCATGATACAATATAGACCTAGTACGCTTAACTGCTTGCTTGCTTGCTTGCTGTAGTTGTGTGAGGGCTCCTGCCCATATGTACCACGAATCATATGACTTTGGCACACCACAGAGAGACTCCTGCCTGTCATCCATTTCTCGCTCCAGGACAAAGTACTGTCGTTTGCTTGCAGTTCATCACACAACTAAACAGAATGAACAGTAAGTCCCCTTTAAGGGTGGTAAAAAGGTTGTAAATTACTGATCCAAACAATCAATGAGAAATTATACAAACCTAAAATGTTACTTTAATTTTACCATCTCTTTTCTACCACAACAAAACATTTCAAATTAACTTTTTCATAAGCGTGCACAAGACAAAGTCTGTCATAACCAAGCATAATTGCTGTCATTAATATGGAATTAAGCCAAATGAAACACACAATTTTATTATACGAATTGCTTTCTTCTTAATGGCTACATAAGTCATTAAACTGTGACAGAAAGGAAAGGTAGAAAAGGGAGAGTTCCTATTGAAGAGTAACCTCATCACATCGAAAAATTAAGAAAAAGAAGAACCTGGAAAGCAGCCAGTATAATCAATTGCATTTTTCCTATGAGATTTAACTACCCACCATTTAATTTTACAGTCAGGAGAAGATTTGTGATTATATCATTCCCCTTTATCTATTCTTTTTTATAATAACTGCTAAGTAACCCAAAAATATGCAACACATAAGGACTAAAAATGACGTAAAACTGGACAAAATCATCCATCTTCATTAATAATTCAATAAAATTAAAAATATTACAGTTATAATTCTAGAGATATTTCAATAAATTTTTATGTAATTTTTAACTCATTAAATTATACTGAACTATCAACTAAATATAGTGAAAAGTAAAAAAAGGTGGCATTATATATAATCCATAATTAAATATTTTTTGAACAAAAACATTTTAGCTGGACCAATCATGTTGTATTGTTATATATTTATCATTTTACTAGATATTTTACGTTTTCATTTTTCTGTATACATATTTAGTGGCAGTGAGACAAAAAGTTCCCATCCTGGTTCCGCCTATAGAACATCGCCATGTAACAAAAAATAAATAATTCTTTACGTGTATGTTTGTTTCTTTTTGTACATCACTTTCCAAATACAGCTTCAGAAATATTGCCTCTAGCGCTGTGGTCTAGCGCCATCTTCCTTCTTCAGCTTCATGGGGCAGAAGTGTTGGGGGGTTGAGTGACACCACCAGAGACATCTACCAGGTGAAGTGTCAGGGATTTATGTCATTAGAATAAGGTCTGTGTTTTGAAAAGGTCTCCTTTGTTCCGGAAATAGGGCCAGTGTGTTCCATGAGTAATGGTATTGCCTGGTATTGCAACTCAACCAAAATGAAAGAGGCTCTGTCATCACATTATAAGTGGCCTATCTTGTACATGATGTGATCAGCGCTGTAATGTAGATCACAGCAATGTTTTTTATTTAGAAAAACGATCATTTTTGAGTTATGACCTATATTAGCTTTATGCTAATGAGTTTCTCAATGGACAACTAGGCGTGTTTTACTATATGACCAAGTGGGTGTTGTGAAGAGGAGTGCATGACGCTGACCAATCAGTGACCAATCAGCGTCATACACTTCTCTCCATTCATTTACACTGCAGATAGCGGTATATCTATATCGCTATTTGCAGTCACATAAACACACTATAACGCTACTCATGTGTCATGACAATGAATATACAGTACCTCCAGCCAGGACGTGATGTGTATTCATTCTCCTGACCACTTCTGTAGCGTCTCTGTGATTTACAACACTGCAGGGCAGGCGTAGTCTCGTGAGATTACGCTGTAAACTGTCATTCACAGCGAGATCTCGCTGTGCTGGGCTGTAAATCACACAGACACTACAGAAGCGGTAAGGAGAATGAATACATATCATGTCCTGGCTGGAGGTAATGTATATTCATTGTCATGACACATGAGTAATGTTATAGTGTGTTTATGTGACTGCACATAGCGATATAGCTATATAGCTTTCTGCAGTGTAAATGAATGGAGAGAAGTGTATGACGCTGATTGGTCACTGATTGGTCAGCGTCATACACTCCTCTGTACAACGCCCACTTGGTCATATAGTAAAACACGCCCAGTTGTCCATTGACAAACTCATTAGCATAAAGCTAATATAGGTCATAACTCAGTCAAAAATGATCATTTTTCTAAATAAAAAAACATTGCTGTGATCTACATTACAGCGCCGATCACATCATGTACAATATAGGCCACTTATTATGTGGTGACAGAGCCTCTTTAAGGGAATTGGGCTAACACCAGACACAGTCCATGGACAAATGTGTTGATTGGTCTGGAAGAAAAAAGCTATTTATTTCCTCATTTCAGACAATCCATTATTAATCAGTGGCCTGAACATGCCTGGATATTATATAATCTGAGTGGAATAATCTATATTTAATTTAATATATTCCGGCACTCCAATATTTTTAAACTGTAGGGTAATTTATATTTTTGTCTAAGGTAATATTACTATTTGTTCAAGATCATAAAGTGAAAACTGTGAAAACGTCATTACCTGATTCAAGATGATACACCTGCTGGTCCTACTTAATGAATGGTGCAATATACTCATTCTAAAAAAATAAAAAATAAAATAGAAGTAAGACATTTATCTGAGCCTTAATATGGCCACACTACATTTCACTGGTAAAAGTGGAAAATTTATGTCAATTTACTTGTGGCCATTAAATCCTGAAATCCTATATAAATAATATTCACTCACTAAGTGTATGTTCACACGCGCCAGATTGGTTTTTAGAAATCCCTGCAACTGTCCCATTTATCTGAATGGGGTTTGAAGGAATCCATGCTCGTGCTGCAGAAACAACTCCATTCAGATGTATGGAACAGATTTTCAGTTGCAAAAATTTCTGAATCTAATCTGCCTCATAAGACAATACCCTTGGAAATCTTTAGAATTATTATGTAACAACATTCAAAGTGGATTTAGTACACGGTAGCCGTTAAGGGAAAGTATGGAGCGGACTCACGGGCTGAGCTTGCTCCATATTCAGCGGGTGACGGCTGAGTTATACAGCCGACACCTCACTGCAACAGGCGGAATCAAAGATTACTTTGATTACGCCCGTTTAACACCTTAAATGGTACTTAAATTCTTAGAATCAAGGGGACGCCCCCTCAAAAACAACATCGCACCCACGCAACAGGATCGGCCGGTGACTACGGTTGTTATGGCAGCCTGGGGGTCTAAAGAAGGCACCCAGGTCTGCCATCTTTGTACTCCTCGGGCACCCACGCAACAGGATCGGCCGGTGACTACGGTTGTTATGGCAGCCTGGGGGTCTAAAGAAGGCACCCAGGTCTGCCATCTTTGTACTCCTCGGGCAGGGCTTCAAAGGAGACTGTCGGAATAACGATATACTGCAATACATTAGTATTGTAGTATATAATGCAAGCGATCCAATGATCGCTGGTTCAAGTCCCCTAGGGGGAATAATGAAAAAAAGTAAAAAAACAGTTAAATAAAGATTTTTATAATGTTCCAAAAAATAATAATATTAAAAGTAAAAAAACAAAACCTTTTCCCATTATTTCCCTAAAGCAATGTTAAAAAAAAAAAAAGTTAACATAACTGGTATCGCCGCGTCCATAAAAGTCAGAACTATCAGTTGCTTAAAGTGCAGCTAAACGTTTGACAAACTTCTGACATGTCATAGTGACATGTCAGAAGTTTGAGTTGCTGGGGGTCCGAGCACTGAGACCCTCACCAATCGCTAGAACGAAGCAGCTGAAGCGTTCGTGTGAGCACTCAGCCGCTTTGTGTCTGTTCGGCTGTTTCCGGAAATAAATGTATCGGTGTACGAACTCAATAGAAAGTCTATGAGCCCGTACTCCGATACATCGGCTCTCCGGAAAAAGCCGAACAGACACAAAGCGGCTGAGCGCTCACACAAGCACTTCAGCTGCTTCGTTGTAGAGATTGGTGGGGGTCTCAGTGTTCGGACCCCCACCCACTGGCGTAGCTATAGGGGTCGCAGCGGTCGCAATTGCGACCGGGCCCCGAAGCCAGGGGGGCCCACGGCCCCCCGCACCACATCAATTAAAAGTTACTATAGTAACTCGGGCCGCGGGCCCCTGTTACTATAGTAACATACTTTACTTACCTTCCTGGTTCCGGATCGCAGCGGAGGTCCTGACGTCAAGCGCTGTGCGCAGCGCATGACGTCACAGCGCTATGCCGCCGCGCACAGCATCGAGACTACAGAACTCCCGCCGCGGCCGAAGAGGAAGGTAAGATAGCCCTGACTGGCGGGGTCCGACTCCCGGGACCCGCCAATCAGCTGTTTTGAAGGGGCCGCAGCACTCGTACGAGAGCTGCTCCCCTTCATTCCGGTCACACTGTGAATCGGTGTCGGCGATTCACAGTGTGGGCGAGTAGTGAAATTAAGGGGAAGCAGCTCTCGTACGAGTGCTGCGGCCCCTTCAAAACAGCTGATTTGCGGGTCCCGGGCGACACATCAGCTATTGATGGCCTATCCTGTGGATAGGCCATCAATGTTTAGGGACTGTACAACCCCTAAGCCTACGATGTAGCAGGCTTAGGGTGCCCATGAGACAGGATCACAGATTGTGTGATCCTGTCTGCTGGGCCCTGTATCTAAGCCAATCACATGGTAGGCTTAGATACATGGCCCATGCGTGATCCTGTATGCTGGGCCCTGTATCTAAGCCTACCACACTGTAGGTTTAGATACAGGGCCCCAGCACACAGTAATCTTATACTGTATAAGATTACGGTCTGCTGGACCCTGTATCTAAGCCTACCTTGTGGTAGGCTTAGATACAGGGTCCCACAGACAGTATCACACATGGGCCCTGTATCTAAGCCTTAGGGTATGTGCACAGACACTAATTACGTCCGTAATTGACGGACGTATTTCGTCCGCAAGTACCGGACCGAACACAGTGCAGGGAGCCGGGCTCCTAGCATTATAGTTATGTACGACGCTAGGAGTCCCTGCCTCGCTGCAGGACAACTGTCCCGTACTGTAATCATGTTTTCAGTACGGGACAGTTGTCCTGCAGCGAGGCAGTGACTCCTAGCATCGTACATAACTATAACGCTAGGAGCCCGGCTCCCTGCACTGTGTTCGGTCCGGTACTTGCGGCCGAAATACGTCCGTCAATTACGGACGTAATTAGTGTGTGTGCACATACCCTAACACATGTGTTACTAATCATTTTTTGTGTGTTTTCTTACAGGTTCGGTCGTTGGACTACGTCGGATTCCAGGACTACTTCGATGACAGCTTTTTTTTTATTGTCAATAAAATGGTTAATGAGGGTTGTGTGGGGGTTTTTTTTTATTTCAATAAAATATTTTTTCTATGTCTTTGTGGTTTTTTTTAAACTATATTACTACCGCCTTAGTAATGGCCGCCGGCTGATTGACCGCATCCATTGCTAAGGCGGGGCTTAGTGTTAGCGGATGCAGGGGCTAACACTAACCCCCTTTATTACCCCGGTACCCACCGCCACCAGGGGTGCTGGGAAGAGCCGGGTACGATCCAGTACCTGACCATCTGTAGTGATGGTCGGCCACTGGGGTGGCCGCAGGCTGGTATGATCAGGAGGGGAAAGGCCAGATACAGTGGCCCTTCCCACCCTGGTAATGCTAGGCTGCTGCTGCTTTATTGTATCTGGCTGGTTATGAAAATGGGGGGGACCCCACGTCATTTAAAAAAAATAATAATAATTGGAAAGAACGATGTGGGGTCCCCCCCAATTTTCATAACCAGCCAGATACAACACAGCAGCAGCAGGCAGCATTACAAGGGTGGGAAGGGCCACTGTTTTTGGCCTTCCCCAGCCTAATACTACCAGCCTGCGGCCGCCCCGGTGCCTGCCCGTCACTACAGATGGTCGGGTACTGATTCGTACCCGGCTCTTCCCAGTACCCCTGGTGGCGGTCGTTACCGGGGTAATAATGGGGGTTAGTGTAGCCTCTGCACCTGCTAACATTAAGCCCCGCCTTAGTAATGGAGGATGTCAATCAGCCAGCGGCCATTACTAAGGCGGTGATAATAAAGTTTAAAAAGATACAAGCACATAGAAAAAATATTTTATTGAAATAAAAAAACACAACCCTCATTAACCATTTTATTGAGAATAAAAAAAACGCCGTCATTGAAGTCCTCGAATCCGAAGTCCAACAACCGAACCTGTAAAAAAACACAAACACAAAAATAATCAGTAACACATAAAGAAGCAAAATTATTATTCTTACCTATCATGGATCCAGCGCTGGAAACACAATATCAGCGAGCTGGGCCCTGTATCTAATCCTATCATGTGTGATACAGTCTGCTGAGCTTTGTATCTAATCCAATCATGTATGATACTGTCTGCTGGGCCCTATATCTAATCCGATCATGTGTGATACTGTCTGCTGAGCCACTGTATCTAATCCTATCATGTGTGATACTGTCTGCTGAGCCACTGTATCTAATCCTATCATGTGTGGTACTGTCTGCTGAGCCACTGTATCTAATCCTATCATGTGTGATACTGTCTGCTGAGCCACTGTATCTAATCCTATCATGTGTGGTACTGTCTGCTGAGCCACTGTATCTAATCCTATCGTGTGGTACTGTCTGCTGAGCCACTGTATCTAATCCTATCATGTGTGATACTGTCTGCTGGGCCACTGTATCTAATCCTATGTATCAGCAGACTGTATCTAATGTGTGATACTGTCTGCTGAGCTGTGTATCTAATCCTATCATGTGTGATACTGCCTTCTGAGCCACTGTATCTAATCCTATCATGTGTGATACTGTCTGCTGAGCCACTGTATCTAATCCTATCATGTGTGATACCGTCTGCTGAGCCACTGTATCTAATCCTATCCATAGTTTATAGGGTTGTAGTGCTATAATATGCTATGCTGTCTCATATACACACTTTTTTTTGGGGCGGACACATATGTATTGGGGCTATTTCCCGGACATTTTAAACCCTGAGGGTATGTTCACACGGCAGCGTCTGTTACGGCTGAAATTACGGTGCTGTTTTCAGGAGAAACCAGCACCGTAATTTCAGCCGTAATGGCATGTGCAGGCGTCTTTCGCTGCGTCCATTACGGAAGTAATTGAAGCTGGTTTTCCATGGAGTCCATGGAAAACGGCTCCATTTACGTCTGAAGAAGTGACAGGCACTTTTTTACGCGCCGCCTTTTGACAGCGGCGCGTAAAAAAAAATGACCGTCGGCACAGAACATCGTAAGACCCATTCAAATGAATGGGCAGATGTTTGCCGACGCTTTTGAGCCGCATTTTCGGACGTAATTCAATGCTAAAACGCCCGAATTACGTCCGTAAATAGTGTGTGTGAACCCAGCCATAGTGACGCCCCGGCTGCTAGTGCTGCATTGTTGGGTCACTTAGGAGACCCAGCGATGCAGCTGAAAGCTGCGGACCGTCGGCCATGAGAAGTTTGCGGGGGGGGGGGGGCCCAGTAAGAATTTTTGCATCGGGGCCCATGAGCCTCTAGCTACGCCCCTGCCCCCACCAATCCAAACTTCTGACATATGTCACTATGACATGTCAGAAATTTGTGAAATGTTTAGCTACACTTTAACCCGCTTGGTGAAAGACATGAAAAAAATAAATATAAATATAAAACATGCGAAAAAGGAATAAAAAGTGATCAAAAAGTTGCACATACTGGGGATGTGTTCTTAGGGGGGTTCTTATTAAGCATGGTTCTCGTCTCAAGAGGGAGCAGGGTGTGCAGCTTAACTTTTTTTTAGCCCAGTTGCAGGCTCTAGAATCTCAACATAAACAGACGTTGCAAGAGCGTACACTTAGGGAACTCACTAGAACATGCCATGACATTCAGCATCTCTTGGATAAGAACAGCGCTCGGCTTCGTCAGGTATGCTCTCGCTTTTACTATGAGTGGGGTAATAAGGCGGGGAATGCATTGGCTAGAGCGATGCAGGATTGTGCGGCTCTTTCTTTTATACCCTCTATAAGAACTGAGTCGGGGGAGTTGGCGTACAAGACGGAGCATAAAGCATCGTCCTTTTGTGCGTACTATTCCTAACTTTATAATTTGCCCTCTCCAACTTCTGATAATATTTCTCCCGAGCCATTGCTATCTCTGTCGGAGTATATTAGGGATACTGTGCAGCCTACGTTGTCCCGAGTGGAAGCTAGGAGTCTGGATTTGCCATTCACTAAGGAGGAGATAGTGCAGGTTATTAAAGCCAGAGTCCGGGGCCGGATGGATGTACGGCGAGTTTCTACAAGTAATTAGCGGAGGAGTTGGTACCATCATTGCTGGAGTCGTTTAATTCGATATCAGATCATACTAAATTTCCTGATTCATTTTTACAGGCACATATCACGGTCATACCAAAGGAGGGTAGGGATCCACAATACTTTGCTAATTATAGACCGATCCCTCTCATCAACACTGATGATAAGATGTATGCTAAGCTGATAGCAAATAGACTGACTGGATTCTTGGGCTCGCTGGTTCACCCGGATCAAGTGGGTTTTGTCCCAAGGCACGAAGCCAGAGATAATACACTTAAGACCTTCTCCTTGATTCATCATGTGAAGCAGAGTAACATTCCGTGTATGCTCCTGTCCTTGGATGCTGAGAAGGCCTTTGATCGGGTGAACTGAAGGTTTCTGGAGGCGGCTCTAAGTCAGATGGGAGTGGGTCGGTTAATGCAGACGCGTATACTGTCTCTTTATAATAGTCCTCAGGCGAGAATTAGGATAAATGGTTCACTGTCTGCTCCATTTAGGATTGGGAATTGCACTAGGCAGGGCTTCCCACTTTCTCCCTTGTTATTTGCGGTGGTTATGGGCCATCTCTTGGTATTCAGGCAGGGGATATGCAATTTAAGGTGTCTGTGTTTGTGGACGATTTATTGTTCTATATTACACAACCACACTTATCTTTGCCGTCTAATAAAATCCATACGAACATATAGTTATTTTAGTAATTATAAGATGAATATATCTAAGAGTGAGGCCATGAACATCTCTTTACTGGCTTCTGAAGTTGGACAGTTGCGTAGTAATTATTCTTTCTCATGGAAGGCTGGCTCTCTGAAGTATCTTGGGGTAAAGATACCTGTGGATCTTGCGGATTCCTACTCTCTCAATTTCCTACCTATTCTCCAAGCTCTTAGAGCTGATTTGGCCAAATGGGATGCCAAGGATTTTTCTTGGTTGGGAAGAATAAGTGCTGTAAAAATGAATGTCCTGCCTCGGTTGATGTATCTATTTCAGACGGTTCCGTGTACACTCCCTAGACAATTTTTCCTTCTGTTAAATAAAGCCTTGAACAGGTTCATTTGGCAATCTAGACCACCTAGGATTGTGAAAGCTACTCTTATTAAGAGAAAGTGGCGTGGTGAATTGGGGCTCCCTGACTGTCTGACCTATTACTTTGCGGCGGTAACTGCTCGAATATTGGACTGGTTCCATCATACAAACTTTAAGTTATGGGTGAGGTTGGAGGACATTTTGGCGCTGGTTCCCCTCACCGCACTTCCGTGGCTTAGGTTGAGGTACTATACAGCTAGATACAACGCTCTCCTCCCTTTTGTAGCAGGACAAGTAGTTCTTACATATAAACGGTTCCGGGATTTAGCAATAGTGATAGCTTCAGATGATCCGCTGGTGTCGATATCCCACAATGTTGATTTTCCCCGTGGGTTGCATCCCACTTTTCTCACATACTCCTCTAGACCTTCGCTTCTGACTTTTCGACATGTTTTAACGACTCAGGGTCTTAGGTCTTTTGAAGTATTGGTCCCAGAAATAGAGAGATCAATGACTAGACATTGGGATTTCATGCGGATACAACACTTCTATAATGATAATAAGATGAAGCTGCGTCTCCATAGGGACCTTACACCACTGGAGCAGTTGTGTGTTGCTTCTACTCCTCCAGTTAAAACTATCTCTATCATTTACAATTTTTTACAGGACTTAAGTAATGATACACCTCCATCCTTTGTGAAGGGGTGGGAGAGGGATTTGGCTTCGCCTCTGTCGATGGCTGACTGGTCGAAAGCATTTGCCTTGTCATAAATTCTCTATCTCTTGTAAAGCCCAGGAAACTAACTACAAGATATTAACAAGGTGGCATAGGGTCCCGGCGTTGCTCCACTCCTTTTATCCAGCGGTACCAGATGAATGTTGGCGGTGCAGCAGGGCAGGTGGCACTATGTTGCACATTTGGTGGGGATGCCGATTAATACACACATTGTGGTCTACAATAGTGGACCTGATTCACAAGATCACAGGTCAGGTGTTTCCCAATACTCCGGAGGTGTTGCTTCTCTCCATGCACCCTGGTGCGATCAAAAGATATACGAAAACTCTGATTAGTTTCCTGCTGATCTCAGCTCGCACTGTTATCCCACGTCTTTGGAAGACCAGTAGCGTGCCTACGATTACTGACTGGTTTCAGGAGATACTACATCTACAGAGAATGGAGGAGGCAACACAGGCCCATCATATGACTTAAGGAAATGTGATGTTGGTTTGGCAGGAGTGGAGAGTGTTCTTTGAGTCGGATGATTATTTGCTGTATGCATAGGTTCCATAGGGAGGGGAGGGTGGGTCTACCTGCAGTTGAAGTTAAGAGTCCGTTAGCTGGGAGCAGAGGGAGTGCATGCCCTATACTGATGGGGACATTGCTGTGCTTTTGGGGGGGGGGGGTGATTTGTCGGATCCGTCAGAAGTTCTCTGGGTTCTCTTGGTCTGCTTCCATTTTTTATCCTCTCTCTGACACAGGCTATATATATAGGTGTTCTGAGATGCGCAGTAGTTTTGGTTCTGGTCGCCATGGTGCCTACAGTCCTGTTAGTAATGCTCATTCTGTATTGACATGTATATGCTTACTAATATTCATGTTTTACTGTTTCCAATATAACTTTTTCTTCTGCTGGATCAGAGGACTGCTGTCCATTGTGTTTAGGAACTTTGTATGCATAATAACATTTTATTGTTTTGTATTGCTATACATGTATGCTCTCTGTGAATATTTTATGTTTTTGCTGTATAATGATTCTGTTGAAAATAAAAATAAAAGAATGTTAAAATATTAAGAAAAAAAAAAAAGTTGCATATACCCCCAAAATGGTATCGACGAAAATGACAGCTCATCCTGCAAAATTTAAGCCTTCACACCTCCTAATTGATGGAAAAATAAAAAAAAGTTATTACTCTATGGAGACACAAAACATTTATTTTTTTTAGCAAATAGTTTTATTTTTTTAAAAGTGGCAAAACATATAACAAAACATAAATTTGGCATCGCCGTAATCGTATCAACATTTAGAATAAGGTTAATATGTAGTTTTTACCGCCTGATGGACGCCGTAAAATCAAAACCACCCAAAAAATGGTGTAATCAATGATTTTTGTCCATTTCCCCCGACAAAGAATTTTTTTCAGATTCCCAGTACATCATGCAGTACAAAAAAATGGTGCCATGAAAAACTACAACTTGTCCTGCAAAAAACAAGCCCATATGGCTATGTCGACAAAGAAATATAAAAGTTTTGGCTTCTGAAATGCGGGGAGGAAAAAACGAAAATGAAAAAACTCAAGTTGTCCTGGTCTTTAAGGCCTCGTGCACACTTCCTTCACCGTTTTAGCAGCCGTTTTTGACGGATCCGTGTGCCCGTTTGAGCGGCCGTATGGTTTCCGTGTGCACTCCCGTGTGCACTCCGTGTTTCAGTTTCCGAGCGCCAAGCATGGTACTGTCCAGGGTGCTGAAAGAGCAGGGTTGTTCAGCGCTAGTTACTGTACAGGGTGCTGAAAAACTTAATGGGCTGCACTGATCGGTAACTCTTTCAGCACCCTGGACAGTGACTAGCGCTGAAGAATGACCATGCTATGCGCTCGCAAAATAAAATTTTAATGAAATAAAAAATCAAAAAAATCAGTTCATACCCACAACTCCCTGCATTTTCCTCTTGTCCGGCGTCCTGGGATGACGTTTCATCCCATGTCACCGCTGCAGCCAATCACAGGCTGTAGTGGCGGTCACGCCGGACTGGATGACGTCAGAAGGCCGGCCTCCAGGGATGACGCTTCATGCAACGTGACCGCCTCTGCAGCCAACCACAGGCTGCAGCGGCCACATGGACTGCCACGTTATATAGAAAGGTCGGACTGGAGAAAGAAGAGGGACTCGTCACCAAGACAACGACAAGGGTACATATGAACTTCTTTTTATTTTATTTTTTATCAGCAGCCTCTTCTCTCTATGAGTGCTGGATAGAGATAAGTGGCTGCTGATTAGTGTAATATCTCAAATGTACTTCTGCCCAGCCGGGTCTTGCTAGGCAACGGCTCCGTCACACACAGACGGCAAACGGATGCCTTCCGTGTGCCTTCAGTTTTTTTGACGGCCCCATTGACTTGCATGGGCCTCGCGGTCACGGAATCTCGGTTCAAAGTAGGACATGCTCTACTTTTGTCGGAACGGAGCAACGGGACCGCCAAAAATACTGAAGTGTGCATGGCCCCATTGAAATGAATGGGTCAGGGTGTTAGCTGTCAGAAAAACGGCTAGCACCCTGAAGAAAAAGACTGAAGTGGGCATGAAGCCTTAGGGTATATTCACACAGCTTATTTTAGGTCACTGCCGAAAAATCGAGAGCAGAACGCCTCCAAACATCTGCCCATTGATTTCAATGGGAAAAACTGCGTTCTGTTAAAAGTTACTCAAAAAACGTCTCAAAATACAGAGCTGTTTTCAAGGGAACATACCCTAAGCGGTTAAAGGGGATCTATGGATATCTATGGAAAGTATTTGGAGTTTAGGTTTCATTTCCTAAAGTACATTGAAAAAGGTACCGGGGAGAAGTATCCATAGTAGTACAGGGGAGGCACTTTTCACAGTTGAAACTATTTTAAACCTGTGGTCCATCATAAGGTATTATTTGGGTAAAATTCATTATTAAAGTTTTGCTCCAGAACTTAGATGTGAAGTATTTGTCTCCAATGTTTTCTTTAGACTTGTTAAAGTCCAGGTTAGGTTGTCCAGGCAGGGTGCTGTTTTTGATGACCTATCCACAGGATAGGTCATTAGTATATGATAGGTGGGTATCCGGCACCTGGACTCCGCACCAATCAGTTGGTCCGGCTGCCTCTGGGAGCCAGAATCTATGCAGAGTCGGTGCCAGAAGCAGATTGCTCCAGTCACTGTATAGCGGCCGTGCTGGGTTACTGCAGCTCTATTTACTTGCATAGGAGAAGAGCTGCAATACTGCAGCACGGCCGCTATACAGTGACATCTGCTTCCTCCACTGACCCTGCATAGCTTCCAGTGCCCAGAGGCAGCTGGAACAGCTGATCGTTTCGAGGCCCGGATGTCAGACCCCCAGTGATTATATACTGGTGGCTTATCCTGTGGATAGATCATGAGTATAAAACAAAGTCCCCAGTGCACATATCTGGTCAGAGACGTGGGATGATCTCAATTATCTGTGGCTGGCATGAAGGCTGTCAATGGTCTCAGAGAGAAACACCTCGACACGCGTTTCGCACTCTTCTCAACAGGTAATTGAGATCATCCCATGTCTCTGACCAGATATGTGCATAATGGTATTAGCATATCACTTTATAGACTGTGGATTGTGTTAGGGGGAGTTGGGATTGAGGCATAATATATGCTTTCCCTGTATCTCTTTTTCAGCCTGTTGCACATTATACAATCATTGTACCTTTATGGCTATGTTGGCACTATACTGATGGTCTCATGGCTATCATTTTAAATATGTTTTAATTTTGTATGTATATTTGTTTGGGTTCTGGGGGGTATCCATATTTATGGAATAATAAAGTATTTATTTTTGGACAAATAAATGTCTAGAATTATTTTGTTGCACGGAATGTGCGTTTGAGACATATATAGGTTTTCTATAGTAATATAGCATGTATTTGCTTAGAACTGGGTTGATAATTTTCGAATAGCCTATAAATTGTATATCACAATCTGTGCTATGTTACACAGACAAAAACACATAAATATTGCCGAGGCAAAAGATTAGCCCTTGTTTCCCAGGTACCTATTGAATGCTTACTCATATTATAATTAATAACTATTAAGCATACAAATGAAGATTAAAAACGCAATGTGAACTGAAAATCTCTATATAGTAATGCTGATATTGCTCTGTAGTCTATACTATCTGAGTGCAGAGTCAAACCACCATCTCTGATGACTGCACTGCCTGTATGAAACAACTATAATTTGCGGCTGCAGTCCGCTTGAAAAAAGACTTAGAATTGTCAGAACACATTGAATTTAAAAAGAAAAGAGTCCCCCCCTCCCCCGACATGTTTCACCACCGTAGATGACGACTTTCGGCCGCGGCTTCCGGCCATATGTTCAACTAAGCGAAGGCGTAAGGACCATAGACCAGTGGAGGTGGCGGCAGGAGCAGGTAATTTATGTTCGTGTATGTGATGTGTGTATTATGTTTGTGTATGTTCGTGTTATACTGTCTGCTGAGCCTTGTATCTAATCCTCCTACACTGTGCAGTCGCTCAGAAAATGGCGGCACACAGTGTAGGAGGTTTGAAGACATTCAAACCCCTCCTTCTCCTGGCACTAGCCAGAAGAAGGGAGTTGGGATTGTGTGAGGAAACTAGAGGTGAGTGTGTCCACCCCAAATTTGCAGCATAAATCAATGAGGTTACTTTACCACAGTGACCATGCTGCAACATTGGGAACTGCTCCCTCTAGTGACCAGCACATGGAAGTTTTATAAATTAGAATCTAATTTATAATATTTCCTGACTTGTGAAAAAATTAAAAAAATTAAAACAATGTGTAATCACTCAAATACTAATTGTTTAAATGAAAGGGAGTTAGAGGGAGCAGTTCCCAAAATTGCAGCATGGTCAATGTGGTAAAGCAACGTCATTGATTTATGCTGCATATTTGGGGTGGACATACTCTCTCTAGTGTCCTCACACAATCCCACCTCCCTTCTTCTGGCTAGTGCCAGGAGAAGGAAGGGTTTGAATCTTCAAAACTTCTACACTGTGGGCCGCCATTTTCTGAGCGACTGCGCAGTGTAGGAGGATTAGATACAAGGCTCAGCAGACAGTATCACACGAACATAATACACACATCACATACACGAACATAAATTACCTGCCGCCGCTGCCTACGCGGGTCTAAGCTCCTATTCCTTGCGCCTGAACATATGGCCGTAAGTCGTCATCTGACTGTCCAGCAGCGGCTTCCGGTCCACATGAAAACGAGCCTAGTTTTGGTCTGTGTGGGAGTGGCGCATGCGCCGTTTCCACACAGACGGCGTATGCTCCTGAGAATGGAACAGCTACCGTTCGCATTCTCTATGGGGCTGTATGTGCCGTATTCCATCTCTGTATGTGTCATTAATCGACACATACAGAGATTGAAAAAAAATGGCAGCCCCATAGAGAAGTAAAAGTAAGAACACAGTAAAAAGTAGAACATGAGAACACAAATAAATAAGATTTATGTTAATATCATATTAAAAGCAATATGATAAAAAAAAAATAATAATTCATGACACCTTCCCTTTAAATGGTCACTATGTAATGCTTTATTTTGCCTGTGGTGGCACTGCAGGGAAATTGAACACTTACTGCAGGCTTTCTCACAGATTATAGTTTATTGCTGGGGCTCTCAGCAAGGGGACACTATGTCATTAGCTTATTTTCAAATGACCCTTCTAACAAGTATGTATTGTCCAAAGCACTCTTGAGAGAACTTTAGAATAAAATAAAAGTACCGAATAAAAAAAAAGAAGAATAAAAAATTGTCCTAAGAACAGCTGGAGGCTCCGTTTATGCTGATAGTAGCTTAAAAATGGCCCAGGATTCTTTACAAAAGTACACACATGCAATAAAGATTAAGGAGAGGAGGAAAAGCTACCGATTCAGGAATTTACTCCTTCAGTTCATATAAGAGTTGTTTAAATCCTCAATGGAACAAGTTTGGCAAGTAGATTACTTGAGGTGAAAGCACCGGAGCACACGGACACATTTTAACAATGTGCAAATTTAACTCGAATTGCCAACAGTAGAAATGTTTCAAAAAGTGGAAATTTGCTGGAGAAAGTAATCTGTCTGTTCTTATCGAGAAATCTCAGCATGGTGATACTTAGAAATGCACGTCACCTTGTTCTGAGGGGCTGCACGTGTAAGTAAATCTAATTTATTTTCATTAGTGGTCTGAATGATTTGTCAATGGGACGTTGTTTGGCTAAAATAACAGTCAGAGTTACAGTAGGTCTGTTTAAAACAGTAGCAACACGCTGTGCAGCTTCTTTTGTAAAATGTTACTGAGATATATAAACTGTTTTTAAAGAAAATGCAGCACTGGTCAAATTCCAAAAGACATGAATGGCTGGAGTCATCATACTGTCATGTAAAAAAAAAGTAAGGACACCCCAGTTTTTTTTTGTCATATGTAAACAATATATAAATGTCAATGTAAAACTAACATGCAATCTATTAGGTCGTGCCTTTAGCACAGCCTACAAGGCATGCAGCCATTGCAGGCCTGGGGGCCTTTGATGGCAACCCATCAATCACAGCCCCTTTCCTCAGTATCAGCCTGGATGCCGCAGTCGCCGTCGCCATTTATTTGAATATACTGTTTGAATGAAGAGCAAATATTGAATTGTCTACTTTATGTTAAACAATAAATATCTTTACATCAGGTGTCCTTCCTATTTCGCATGACTATTTATTAGAATCAGCCTTTCAATTTGATTCCACTGTATTATCTTATCCTCTGGCAGAATTGGTTTACAATCAAGATGTTCTTTAAAGGAAATGCATTATGAGAAAAATAAAATTTATTTAACGCCTTAATGACCAGCTTATTTTAAACCTTAACCGGTTAAGGACTAGGCTGTTTTACAGCTAAATGACCAGAGCAAATTTCACAATTTTGCTATGCGCTTCTTTAGATGACTATAACTCTGCAGGTGAATAAAGTTCATCTTTGAATTTTACACTCTTTTTAAAGGACAGATAGGGCTTTGTTTTAGTGGCATTTGTCAGTATATATCATTTTTTTTTTTTTCTCTAAAGTGGGCAAAATTGGAAAAAAATGCAAGAATTTAACAATTGCGTCGGTTTATGCTAGCATTTTTCACACACGGTATGGACCACGGCCAAAATTCATCTCCTTTCACGTTCTTCCACTTCTCCCGTGCATGGGGATACCAAATATGTGTGCCTTATTCGCTGTGCGGGCATGTGCCAGGGCTTGGCATAAAAGGAGGCTTTTTGGCCTTTTCGGTCCAGGAATTTTGCATTTGATTTTATAGCCGTATACTGTTTTCTGGGGGGCCTAATGCTGCTGAAACATTAGAAACACCCCATAAATGACTTCATTCACACAAGTAGACCCCACAAGGTTTCCTTCAAGGGGTTTATCATATTTTTAGCAAGTCCAGTTTTCTTCTGAAAGTTTCTTGAATAAGATGGAACAAAATAAAATCAGCACTTTTTTAGCAAATGCGTCAGTTTAGGCTAGTATTTTTCACACACGGTATAGACCACGGCCAAAATTCATCTCCTTTCACGTTCTTCCACTTCTCCCGTGCATGGGGATACCAAATATGTGTGCCTTATTCGCTGTGCGGGCATGTGCCAGGGCTTGGCATAAAAGGAGGCTTTTTGGCCTTTTCGGTCCAGGAATTTTGCATTTGATTTTATAGCCGTATACTGTTTTCTGGGGGGCCTAATGCTGCTGAAACATTAGAAACACCCCATAAATGACTTCATTCACACAAGTAGACCCCACAAGGTTTCCTTCAAGGGGTTTATCATATTTTTAGCAAGTCCAGTTTTCTTCTGAAAGTTTCTTGAATAAGATGGAACAAAATAAAATCAGCACTTTTTTAGCAAATGCGTCAGTTTAGGCTAGTATTTTTCACACACGGTATAGACCACGGCCAAAATTCATCTCCTTTCACGTTCTTCCACTTCTCCCGTGCATGGGGATACCAAATATGTGTGCCTTATTCGCTGTGCGGGCATGTGCCAGGGCTTGGCATAAAAGGAGGCTTTTTGGCCTTTTCGGTCCAGGAATTTTGCATTTGATTTTAGAGCCGCATACTGTTTTCTGGGGGGCCTAATGCTGCTGAAACATTAGAAACACCCCATAAATGACTTCATTCACACAAGTAGACCCCACAAGGTTTCCTTCAAGGGGTTTATCATATTTTTAGCAAGTCCAGTTTTCTTCTGAAAGTTTCTTGAATAAGATGGAACAAAATAAAATCAGCACTTTTTTAGCAAATGCGTCAGTTTAGGCTAGTATTTTTCACACACGGTATAGACCACGGCCAAAATTCATCTCCTTTCACGTTCTTCCACTTCTCCCGTGCATGGGGATACCAAATATGTGTGCCTTATTCACTGTGCGGGCATGTGCCAGGGCTTGGCATAAAAGGAGTCTTTTTGGTCCAGGAATTCTGCATTTGATTTTATAGCAGCATACTGTTTTCTGGGGGGCCTAATGCTGCTGAAACATTAGAATCACCCCATAAATTACTTCATTCACACAAGTAGACCCCACAAGGTTTCCTTCAAGGGGTTTATCATATTTTTAGACAGTCCAGTTTTCTTCTGAAAGTTTCTTGAATAAGATGGATCAAAATAAAATTAGCAATTTTTTAGCAAATGCGTCAGTTTATACCAGCATTTTTCACACACGGTATAGACCACGGTCAAAATTAATCTCCGTTCACATTCTGCCACTTCTCCCGTGCACGGGGATACCAAATATGTGGCCTTATTTATCACATAGAGATGTAGGAGGGCGGAGGATAGAAGAAGATTATTTCACAAATCGCTTTTTTTCAAAGCTGGTTTTACAAAACTCAACAGAGTTTCTATAACACTTCCAAAATATCTGCTCTTGAAGCAGAAATCTCAAAATATTCATCTAGGGGTATAATGGGAATTTATTTTTTGGGGTTTTCTAAAATAAGAAATTGCAGGTTAATGCAAATGGAGCTCTCCAGCAGATGAACTTTAGAAAACATCAAACATGACATCCACCCCCCACCCATTCCCTCCCTCACCCTTGGAGTAAAATCAGGGGAAAAATAAAAACGTAATGTAGGGCAAATATATTTTCAACAAATTAACTAAAATCTAATAATTCAGAACAGTGTTTTATTTTTTAAAACATGGCTCAATGCACAGGCCTGGTTGTGAGGGACATGAGGGACAGAAATATCGGGAATCTTTGCGGTGCCCGTCTTTTCTGCAGACGCGGCACTTTTTCTGGGGGTTGCTTCTGGTTGCTGTTGGGGGAATCCGACTGATGAAGTGTCTTTCAGTCAGTCGCGTGACATCCTCAGACTGGGGGCATTCTCAGGTGTCCTGAACATCAAAAATGAGGCCTTCAATAATTTTCTCCTGGAAATCCAGGTATGTGTCTCTGCCTCTGTTTTTTTTATAGAGCACAAATGAGTTGTGGATGGCCACCTGTAACAAATAAATGGCTACCTTTTTGTACCAGGTTTTAGTTTTGCGTTTTACTAAATAGGGCTGTAAAACCTGGTCGCTTAAATCCACCCCCCCCATGTACTTGTTATATTCGGACACGCTCACTGGTTTGTGCTTGTCCGATGTTGCCCCTCTTTCCCTCACTGCCACTGTTCCTGCGGTATGAATCGTGCTTAGCACATACACATCTTTGCGATCCCTGAACTTGACCGCCAGCAATTCTTCAGATGCATAAGCACAGGAGTCCCCCTTTACCATGCGCTTCCCCACTAATTGCTGTGGAAAACCAATTCGGTTTTTGCGCATGGTACCACATGCCCCAGTCCTTGCAGCATGCAAATGCCTAAACAGGGGCACACTGGAATAAAAATTATCACAGTACAGGTGGTACCCCTTGTGAAGCAGAGGCTGCATTATCTCCCACACGATCTTACTGCTGGTGGAAAGATCAGGGGGGCATCCAGGAACATTTATTGTGCGGTCCCGCCCTTCATAAATCCTGAAGGCGGTGGTATATCCTGACCCGCTTTCACACAATTTGTAGAGCTTAACGCCATATCTTGCCCTTTTGGAAGGTAGATATTGGCGAAAGCTAAGTCTGCCATGAAAGTTGAGGAGGGATTCGTCCACACTTACATTCTGCTCAGGGGTGTAGAGTTGCAGAAATAAATTATTCAGGGAATTTATTAGCGGTCTTATTTTGAACAACCGATCCCGGTTTGCATCGGTACTTGGGGGGGCCTGTGCGTTGTCATTGAAGTGGAGGAACCTCATTATTGTCTCATAACGAGACCTGGGCATTACTGCAGAATATACTGGGGTGGCTTGGGCGGGTCTTGTTGACCAGTAAGACCTAATGGAGGGCTTTTTGACAATACCCATATTTAGGGTGAGCCCCAAAAAAATTTTTAATTCCTGCAAATTGGTGGGCGTCCAATCTCTGGCATGGGTGGATGAAGGTTTCTGCCTTATATATTGCGTGGCATATAAATTTGTTTCGTGGACAATCTGATTTAGGATGTCGTCCGTTATAAATAAATGGAAGTAATCCATTTGGACAAAATTTGTATTGTCCACGGTTATGCCAGGAGTGGCCGTAAATCCGTGGATTCTAGGCCCAAAAGATGGGGCAGGTGCCCATACAAGAGCCTGGACTGGAGGGACCAGGCTGTCCCGTGCTACAGCGCTACTTGGCCCTGCGCTTTCATGTTCTGCAGTTTCGACTGCATCAGGGACAACGTCCCCTGAAGATGAACCTGAAGTGACGCTGTCATCGTCACTACCTAAAACAGGTTCCATCTCGGACGCCATCTCTGATGCGGTCTCCGACTCAGACCACAGCATGGCGTATGCCTCCTCGGCGCTAAACAACTTCCTCGCCATAACGTAACTAATACTAACACTAACTAAACACATTTTTATTTTTTTTATTTTTTTTATAAAACACACAAACTAACTGCTATATATATCTACACTACCGCTAACAAAAAAATAAACCGCTATTGCTATATATATTATATATATGTGGATATATATATAATTATATACTCCCTACCTGCCTATTCTAATAGAATAAAAGAAAGAAAGGTAGATAGATAGAAAAAAAGATAGATGGATAGATAGATTGTATAGATAGATAGAAATCTATCTATACAGAGAATGTTTTAGAGTGTAACTGTATTTTTTTGTAACTGTAACTGTAATCTTCTGGCAGCAATTCTCCCGAGTCTCTTCTTCTCCTCAAACTGAAACAATGTTTGAGGAGAAGAAAAGAGGCAGGAGATTTACTGCCAGAAAAGTCAAAATAAAACAAATGTGGTCGCTGTGATAGGTTTTCACAGCGACCACATGATCAGGGACCATCAGATTGGTCCCTGATACTCTGCCCAGTGCCCAGAGCTGTTGGTAACAGCGTGGGCACAGGGCTGTGTGCACGCGATCGCGTGCACACTGTTTTATAAGCAGGAATGCATGTGATCGCTGTGATTGGTTGTCACAGCGACCACATGTTCAGGGACCATCAGATTGGTCCCTGATACTCTGCCCAGTGCCCAGAGCTGTTGGTAACAGCGAGGGCACAGGGCTGTGTGCACGCGATCGCGTGCACACTGTTTTCTATGCAGAAATGCATGTGATCGCTGTGATTGGTTGTCACAGCGATCACATGTTCAGGGGTCAAAAGATTGACCCCTGACATTCTGCCCAGTGCCCATGGCTGTTAGCAACAGCCAGGGCATAGAGCTGTGTTCACGCGATCGCGCGTGCACAGTCTCTGAAGTGCGGCCGTATATATACTATACGCCGGACTTTAGAGACCCTGACCGCTGGCCGTATATTTACGGCCAGCGGTCGGGAACCTGTTAATGACCAACCTATATTTTACGTTTTTCCATCGTCGCATTCAAAGAGCTATAATAATTTTATATTTGCGTCAACATAGGGCTGTATAAGGACTTGTTTTTTGCGGGATAAGTTGTATTTTTTCATTAGTACGATTTTGGGGTACATATAATTTACTAATTAACTTTTATTAACTTTTTTTGGGGCGTAATAGAAAAAAAATTAAATTTCGCCACACTTTTTTGCATCCTAAATTTACGCCGTTTACTGTGTGGTACAAATAACATCATAACTTTATTAAGGGGGTTGTTACGTTTGCAACAATACTAAATTTGTATAGATTTTGTATGTCTTACTACTTTTACACAGTAAAATCCCTTTTTTCTCAAAATTATTTGTTTTTGTGTCTCCATATTTGAAGAGAGATAACTTTTTTTATTTTTCCACCGATGCAGCTGTATGGGGGCTTTTGTTTTGCGAGACGACTTGTAGTTTTTATTGGTACCATTTTGGAGTACATGCAACTTTTCGATCACTTATTATCTCATTTTTTTAAAGGCAGGATTCACAGAAAGCAGCAATTTTTGCATTGGTTTTTATTTTATTTTTTACAGCATTCGCCGAGCGGGTTAAATAATGTAATAACTTTATAGTTGGGGTCGTTACAGACTCAGTGATACCAAATATGTGTAACATTTTTACTTTTTTTTTTTTAATAATAAAGCAGTTTGTAACGGGAAAAAGTGGGTTTTTCATTTTTTTTCCACCTTTTTATTTATTAACTTTATTAAACTTTTATTTTTTACTTTTTTTACCAGTCCCAGTAGGGGACTTCCCTATGCGATCGTCCGATCGCTATTATAATACACTGCAATACTTCTGTATTGCAGTGTATTACTGCCTATCCGAGTAAAACGGACAGGCATCTGCTAGGCCATGCCTCTGGCATGGCTTAGCAGGCATTAACTTAGGCAGACCTGCTATAGAAGACACCGGCTGCTATGGAAGATACCGGTACTCTGCAATCGCACGCAGGATGCCGGCGGGGTGAGAGAGGGAGCTCCCTCCCTCTCTCAAAAACCACTCAGATGCGGCGCTCGCTATTGAGCGCCGCATCTGAAGGGTTAAACGAGCGAGATCGATACTGATCTCGATCTCGTCCATTCGAGCAGGGCTGTTCCCAGCCCTCAGCTACCTCTGATAGCTGAGAGCAGGGAGATTTAACGGCTCCCTGCTCTATTTATTTATTCTGATGCAGTGCCGTAAAAAGGCTACTGGATCGGAATAAAGCCCGTTAGTGGCCACCGTAAAAACTCTATGCGGCGGTCACTAACGAGTTAAATAAGTTATTGTAAACATCTCTTTGTGGTGTTCTCTTGATAACATATGTATCAATTTCAATATATCCTAAAATATTCCAGTTTTTACTGTAGGCTGTGTTCACTTGCCCTTCCGTTAAGGGGTTCCGTCTGAGGTTTCTGTCGGGTTAACAACTCAATGGAAAGGCAAACGGAAAACTAAGCTTCTGTTTGCATCACCATTGATATCAATGGTGACGGAAACATTGCTAAAAGTTTCAGTTTGTCACAGATGTGACACGGTTCCGTAGTTTTTGACAGAATCAATAGCGCAGTCGACTGGAATCAATAGCGCAACGGAACCTTTAGCAATGTTTGATATCAATGGTGATGCCAACAGAAGCTTAGGTTTCCGTTTGCCTATCCGTTGAGGGGTTAACACGACAGAAACCCCCGACAGAATCCCTCAACGGAAGGGAAGCGGTGATGTGGACAGGCCCTTAGCCACTGAAGCACACACAATAAGATAACATTTCCTGCTTTCTGTAGCTCACTTCTTAGCTTTATATTGATATATATAAATTGGGACAGGATGAGCAGAGTCATCTTTTTAGCATTAGAGGGTGGGAGAGTCAAAAAGGATCTGTTACATCTCCTGACATTTCTGTTTTAGTAAATATTTGTATTCCCCATGTATTCCGGAAAATCTTTCCTTAGAACTCTACATTGTGTCATTCACTTTTCATTCCTAGAAGTTTTTAAATATATTGAAAATTGGGTGTTACCAGTTGGGGGAGGGTGTCCTTCCACAGACTGACAATGTCCATTCAGTGCTGACAGAGTGAGACTGTGTAGAGACATACCCTTTTTACAATGGGAATGGTAACACCCAGTTGTCAATTCTAGGAGAAATAATAGAGGAATGGCAAAAGAAAATATGCTCCGAGATTGTTATTTCATGAGGAATACAAGTATTTACTAAAATAAACATGTCAGAAGAGGTGACAGGTCCTTTTTAATGACAGCTCTATTGTACTTATGGAGGCATAGATAAGGAACACAGATATGCTACTGAACGCAGCTCCCCTGCCACTCCCTAGCCTTCAGGGAGTTGCTATACGATATTACTTCCTGGAGCCTTTTATAGTCTACTGACACTCTTCTCATTAAATCAAATTTATTTCAAACCCTACCTAGCTTTCTATACAGATAAGACAGAAAGAGTGTGCCTTCAAAGTACCTGCCCTATAGAGTTTTAACCCCTTCCCGACATTTGCCGTATGGGTACGCCATGGAAAGCTATGACTTCCTGCAAATTGCTGTATCCATACGCCAAATGTTTGGCACCGGCTCAGAAGCTGAGCCGGTGCCATCATCGCCGGTTCTCAGCTGTATCTTACTTAAAGCTGACATCCGGCTGTAATGGCGAGGACCGAAATTAGCTTCGATCCCCGCCATTAACCCCTTAAGTGCAGCGCTCAAACGCGAGTGCTGCACTTAAGGTGTTTGCAGCTCATCGGAACCCCAGCAATGAAATTTCCGGGGTTTCGGTGGCTGCAATGGCAACTGGAGGCCTAAGACTGGCCTCCCAGTCTGCCTAGCATGGAAGCTGGTCAAGATCCGCCCGGCGGCGGAGCCTGATCGGCTTCCGTAGCCGCCGGTAAGATGGCGCCAGCTCAGGAGCTGATCCGGCATCATCAGCAGTGGAAGTCAGCTGTATATTACAGCTGACATCCACCTGTAATGGCAGGAACTGGAGCTATCCCCGATCCCTGCCATTAACCCCTTCGATGCAGCAATCGAAAGTGATTGCTGCATCTTAGCGGTTGCTAGCAGATCGCCAGCCCTGACAGGCAATCAGGACTGGCGACTGCTGCTATGGCAACAGGAGACACAATGGCCTCCTGCTCTGCCATTACAGAAGCCGATTAGGCCCCGCCGGAAGGCGAAGCCTAATCGGCTTGCTGTCAGTGAATAACTGACAGATCTAATACATTGAACTACGTAGGTAGTGCAATGTATTAGGAAAAAAACATCAGACAGTTGGAACTTCAAGTCCCCTAGTGGGACTTGAAAAAAAGTGTAAAAAAAAAAAAAGGATAAAAAAGTGTAAAAAAAAGTGAAAACAATAAAAGTTTGAAAACAATAAAAGTTTCAAGTAATAAAATAAAACAAAATCACCCTTTTTCCCTTATCAAGTCCTTTATTATTGAAAACAAATAATAAATCATACGTATTTGGTATCGCCACGACCGTAACGACCTGAAGTATCAAAATATTATATTATTTATTGCACCCGGTAAACAGCGTAAAAAAAATCTCGTAAAAAACGATACAAGAGTTTTTGGTTTTGGGTCACTTTGCCCTACAAATATTGGAATAAAAAGTGATCAAAAAGTCGCACGTATCCAAAAATGGTACCTATAAAAACTATAGCTCGTCTCGAAAAAAACAAGCCCTCATACAGCTCCATCGACAAAAAAATTAAAAAGTTATGGTTCTCACAACTTGTCGACAGAAAAAATACATTCTTTTTACAAAAGTAATTTTACTGTGCAAAAAGTTGTAAAACATAAAAAAAGTTCTAGAAATTAGGTATCGCTGGAATCGTACTTACCCGCAGAATAAAGTTAACATGTAATTTATAATGCATGGTGATCGTTGTATAAAAAAAACTAAAAAAGCTATGCCAGAATTGCGTTTTTTTGTTTACCTGGCCTCCCAAAAAATAGGATAAAGGGTGATCAAAAAGTCGCATGTACCCTAAAATGGTACCAATAATTGCTACAGCTCGTCCCGCAAAAAAACAGCCCTCATACCACTACGTCTATGAAAAAATAAAATTAGTTATGGCTCCAATATCTACATCTATGGATTATCTTATTGTTTTTTTACCCCACTATTATACCACCTGACTATGCCCCTGATGTACTCTGCCCAGCTTACATGTACCCCCACATTATAAATGGAAACACCAGTAATACTCAAACAAATCTACTACCAAGCAAAATCTGCTCTCCAAAAGCCGAATGGCGCTCCCTCCCATCTGAGCCCTACAGTGTGCCCAAACAGCAGTTTCCTTCCACATATATGGCATTGTGATACCCAGGAGAACCCTTTTAACAATTTTTGGGGTGTGTGTCTCCAGTGGCATAAGCTGGGCATGGCATATTTGCCACTGAATTGGCCTATCTAGGGAAAAATATCAATTTTTAATTTGCACCATCCGCAGCGCATTTATTTATGGAAAAGATCTGTGGGGTGAAAATGCTCACTACACCCCTTAATAAATGCTTTGAGGGGTGCAGTTTCCAAATGGGGTCACTTATCAGGGGTTTCTTTTTATTATTTCACATCTGGGCCTCTGCAATTGTGAGCCAATACTTTGTAAATCGTCAAATTAGGCCTCAATTTCGCATGGTACGCTTTCACTCCTGAGCCTGGTCGAATGTCCAGGCAAAAGATTAGGGCCACATGTAGGGTGTTTCTAAAACCGGGAAACACTGCATAATAATTAGAGAGCTGTCTTGTTATGGTGGCACAAGCCGGGCACCACATATTGGCATATCTAAGGAAAAAATCCCATTTTCACTCTGCGACATCGAGTGCGCACTAATTTCTACAAAACACCTGCAGGGTTAACATACTCACTACACCACTAGGTAAATACATTGAGGGGTGTAGTTTCCAAAATAGGGTCATTTCTAGGGGGTTTCCACTGTTTTGGTCCCACAGGCGCCCAGAAACCAATCCAGCAAAATCTGCACTCCAAATGGCGCTCGTTCCCTTCTGAGCCCTGCCGTGCGCCCAAACAGCAGTTTATGACCACATATAGGGTATTGCCGTACTCGGGAGAAATTGCTTTACATATGTTTGGTTCTTTTTTTCCTTTATTTGTTGAGAAAACTAAAAATTTTGCGCTAATGCTACATCTTACTGAAGAAAAAGGATTGTTTTTATTTTCACTGCCCAATTCTAATAAATTCTATGAAACATCTATGGAGTCAAAATGCCTACTACACCCCTAGATGAATTCCTCAAGGGGTCAAGGGGTGTAGTTTCCTAAATGGAGTTACTTTTTGGGCGTTTTCATTGTTTTGTTCCCTCAGGGGCTTTTCAAATGAGACATGGCCTCCGCAAACCATTCTTGCTAAATGTGATCTCCAAAAGCCAAATGGTGCTCCATCCCTTCTAAGACCTGCCGTGTGTCCAAACAGCCGTTTATTACCACATATGGGGTACTGTTTTACTCGGGAGAAATTGCTTTACAAATTTTGCAGTGCGTTTTCTCCTTCAGTCCTTGTGGAAATGAGAAAAAATTAGCTAAACCTACATTTTCTTTGAATAAATGTAGATTTTTATTTTCAGGGCCTAATTCCAATAATTTCTGCAAAAAACCTGTGGTGTCAAAACGCTCAGTATACCCCTAGATCATTTCCTCAATGGGTGTAGCTTCCAAAATGGGGTCACTTATGGGGAGTTTCCACTGCTTTGTCCCCTCAGGGGCTTTGTAAATGTGACATGGCCGCCGCAAACCATTCCTGCTAAATGTGAACTCCAAAAGCCAAATGGTGCTCCATCCCTTCTAAGCCATGCCGTGTGTCCAAACAGCCGTTTATTACCACATATGGGGTACTGTTTTACTCGGGAGAAATTGCTTTACAAATTCTGTGGTGCTTTTTCTCCTTCAGTCCTTGTGGAAATGAGAAAAAATTAGCTAAACCTACATTTTCTTTGAAAAAATTTAGATTTTAATTTTCACGGCCTACTTTCAATAATTTCTGTAAAAAACCTGTGCGGTCAAAATGGTCACTATACCCCTAGATAATTTCCTTGTGGTGTGCAGTTTCCCAAATGGGGACACTTTTGGGGGATTTCCACTGTTTTGGCACCGCAAGAGCCCTTCAAACCTGACATGGTGCCTAAAATATATTAGAATAAAAATAAGGCCCCAAAATCCACTAGGTGCTCCTTTGCTTCTGAGGCCGGTGCTTCAGTCCAGTAGCACGCTACGGCCACATGTGGGATATTTCCTAAAACTGCAGAACCTGGGAAATAAATATTGAGTTGCATTTCTCTCGTAAAACTTTCTGTGTTATAAAGAAAATTGGATTAAAAAGTAATTTCTGCAAAAAAATATGAAATTTGTACATTTCACCTCTACTTTGCTTTAATTCCTGTAGACATGTGGGGGATGCTAATTAGCGACTATTATGTGTGGTATAACTGCCTGTCTTACAAGCAGATACATTTAAGTTGAGAAAAATGCTAATTTTTGCAATTTTTCGCAAAATTTTTGTGTTTTTCACAATTAAATACTGAACATATCGAGCAAATTTTGCCAGTTACATAAAGTCCAATGTGTCACGAGAACACAATCTCAGAATCGCTTGGATAGGTAAAAGCATTCCGACGTTGTTACCACATAAAGTGAAACATGTCAGATTTGAAAAATTAGGCTGTCAGGAAGGGCAAAAGTGGCTAAAGAGGGAAGGGGTTAAAAATAAAATTTAATAGCTACATAGAAATATAAATGGCTAAATAAATACAGCTACATTTAAAAATATTTAACACATTGGGGGATATTAACCCTTTTCCGCAAATGGATGTGACTGTGCATCCATATTAAGGATAACTTACCGCAAATGGACATACAGTCACGTCCTGAAAATGAAGTGGGTTCTAGAGCTGTGCCCATGCCATCTGCAGTGGGCTTCGTCTGTAATATACAGCTGACATCCAACTGCAACGGCGGCGATCACAGTTATCACTCATCACTGCCATTTAACCCCTTAAATGCGGCGTTCAATAGCGACCACCGCATTTAAGGCCTCGTGCACACTTCCGACACATTTTTCACGACCGTTTGTGACGGATCCATGTGCCCGTTTTAGCGGCCGTGTACACTCCGTGTTTCCGTTTCCGTGTGCCGAGCATGGTACTGCCCAGGGTGCTGAAAGAGTTAATGGGCTGCACTGATCGGCGGTAACTCTTTCAGCACCCTGGACAGTACCATGCTAGGCGCTCGGAAAATAAAATTTGAATGTAATAAAAGAAAAAATTTCATACTTACTTTCCTCCTGTCCGGCCTCCAGCGATGACGTTTCAGCCATGTCGCCGCTGCAGCCAATCACAGGCTGTAGTGGCGGTCAAGCACGTCAGAAGGCCGGCCTTCATGGATGACGCTTCATCCCACGTAACCGCCTCTGCAGCCAATGACAGGCTGCAGAGGCCTCTGCAGCCAATCACAGGCTGCCGCGTCAGAAAGGAATGCCGGACTGGAGGAAGAAGAGGGACTCGTCACCAAGATAACGACATACATATGAACTGCTTTTTATTTTATTTTTAATCAGCAGCCTCTTTTCTCTATCAGTGATTAATAGAGACAAGTGGCTGCCGATTAGTGTAATATTTCTGTAATGTTTTTCTGCCCGCCCGGCCGACTAGGCAACGGCTCCGTCACACACGGATGGCACACGGATGCCTTCCGTGTGCCTTCAGTTTTTTTGACGGCCCCATTGACTTGCATGGGCCTCACGGTCACGGAATCTCGGACCAAAGTAGGACATGCTCTACTTTGGATCGGAACGGAGCAACGGGACCGTCAAAGAATCTGAAGTGTGCATGGCTCCATTGAAATTAATGGGTCAGTGTGCTAGCCGTCAGAAAAACGGCTAGCACCCTGAAAGAAAAAACTGAAGTGGGCATGGGGCGTAACTAGTTGACAGAGGGTGGGGCTCCCCCTGCACCTCGTTGGCTCCCCACAAGCAATCGCAGTGTGCCGATGGTTGCTATGGCAACTGGTAAACCTAACAATGGCCTCCCGGTCGGCCATGTACGGAAGCCTATTAGGTCCTGCCAAAAGAATGACCTAAAAGGCTAACTGTCAGTTTAAAAATGACAGTTAAATACACTGAACTACATAAGTATATAAATTTGGTATCGCTGTAATCGTATTGACCCATAGAATAAAGTTAACATCTTGTTTATATTGCACAGTGAACGCAATAAAAAATATATAAAAAAAAAAGTGCTAGAATTACTGTTTTTTGGTTTCCTTGTCTCCCCAAAAATGTAATAAAAAATGTTAAAAAAGAAAATTGCATGTAGCCCAAAATGGAACCAATAAAAATTATGGCTCATTCCACAAAAAGCAAGTCCTCACATAGCTCCGTCAACGGAAAAAAAAACGTTATGTGTCTCAGAACGCAATGAAGCAAAATGATGCAAAACGATGGCCTAGACAAATTTTTTAGGTCCAGTCGTTTTTCACAAAAAACCCCACATCATCATTTGGACACACGGCATGGCTCAGAAGAGAAGGAGCGCCATTTGACTTTGAGCGCAAATTTTGCTGAATTGGTTTTTGGGAGCCATGTCGCATTTGCAGAGCTTCCTGCGGTACTAGTACAGTAGAAATTCCCCAGTTGTGGCCCCATGTTCGAGACTTTACCCCTTATGGAATTAAATAGATGCAGAAGAAATTACGACACTTTAGGGCCTTGTGCTGCTTATAGGTCTAGTGAAGAAGTCAAAATTTAGGCAATACTGAAGTGCAGATATATTGTACAATCCCCTGGATTTACCACAAAGCCGTGTCCCATGGTACATAAAGCTCGCCGTGCCCACCGTACAGATGGCATTGTATAAGGCTTACTTGCTATCCTGATGTGCAGGTCAGTTGGGAACATTCCTTCAGTTTTAAAAGGTAATTATCAAGGCCCTTATATTTGTGAACCGCGGAGGACCCAAGCACGTCTGCCCCAAAAAATCATCATCTCCACTGCAAGCGAGGCTGCCTTATTATATAAGGGCAACACTTTCTCAGCGAAGATCCCCAAACTGCAAATAAAGGAGGGACCCAAAAAAAGTGCAGAGTGTGTTCCAAAAAGTGTATAAGAAAGGACATAATTTATCAGTGCGACACCTGCACACTAAAAACCTGGTCTGTGCATAAAGGATTGGTTCAAAGCGTACCACAGCAATCCATGGATTATTAATTTTATTATTCACTCATCCTATTATGCCCTGATGCACTCCGCCCATCTTACATATACCCTGATGTACTCCGCCCACCTTATATATACCCTGATGTACTCTGCACAGCTTGCCTATACCCAGATGTAATCAGCACAGCTAACATATGCTCCCACATTATTAGCTGAAATACCTGTAAACCCCAAACAAAACTACAAAGCCAAATGCGCACTCCAAAAGCCGGTGGCACAAGCTGGATGCAACATATTGGCCACTGAAATGGCAATTTCAATCTGCAACATCTATTGTGTGCCAATTTCTGCAAAACACTTGCGGGTCAAAATGCTCACTATAGGTCTAGATGAATTCCTTGAAAATGTAGTTTACAAAATGGGTAATATTTTTGGGGTTTCCACTGTACTGGTACCTTAGCTCAATGCAACATGGTGTCAGAAAACTAATATTGTAAAATCTGAACTCCAAAAACCAAATTGTGCTCCTTCCTTTTAGAACCTTGCTGTGTGGCCAAATCGCAGTTTACGACCATATATTGGGTATTGCCTTACTTTGGAGAAATTGCATAACAAGTTTTGGGGTGCCTTTTTTCCTGTATTCCTTGTAAAAATGAAAAATGTTCAGTTAAATCTGCATCTTATTGAAAAGCATTTAGATTTACATTTTCACAGCCCAATTCTAATAAAATCTATAAAACACTTGCGGGGACAAAATGCTCATTACACCCCTATTTAATTCCATAAGGGGTAAAGTCTCGAACATGGGGCCACAAGTGGGGAATTTCTACTGTACTGGTACTGCAGGAAGCTCTGCAAATGCGACATGGCTCCCAAAAACCAATTCAGCTAAATTTGCGCTCAAAGTCAAATGGCGCTCCTTCTCTTCTGAGCCATGCCATGTGTCCAAACAGCAGTTCGTGATCACATATGGGGTATTGCTGTGCTCGGGAGAAAATGCTTTACAAACTTTGAGGTGCTTTTCTCCTATGGTCCTTGTGAATATAAAATGTTTTGGGCTAGAACTACATCTTATTAGAATTTTTTTTATTTTTTTATATTTACGTCCAAATTATAAAAAATTCAGCAAAAACCTGTGGGGTCAAAATGCTCACTATACATCTAGATTAATTTGTCAAGCCGTGTAGTTTACCAAATGGAGTCACCTTTCAGGGGTTTTCACTGTACTGGTACCTCAGGGGCTCTGTAAATGCAAAATGCCGCCCAGGAATCAATCCAGCAAAATCTGCACTCCAAAGAAATAAAACATGTATTTTAAATTAAGCAAAAATCCAATTTGAAGTGACAAAATATCAATACACAGGAATCACATATGGGGGTTCTTGGGATAAACTGGGCCTTCTACATAGGTTAGAGGCCAATGTGCTCCAGTGTATATTTTTTTACCGTTAACCCGTTTCACGGATTTAACGGCCAGGACCGTTAACTTGGGAGTGCGGCTGTCAATCATAGCAGCACTCCCACAAGTATGCAGAATTACCTGTACATCTTTATGCCTTAAACGGTTTTGTTTTTGGGTGTACCATGCATATGGACATCATAATGTGGGGTCCCATTCCCAGGTCCCCCCTCTATTAGCCATTGTGTAGAGCCACAGCAATGAGCGGTTCGCTCCGGAGGACTCTGTTTTATATGGACTTTGTATTACATGGTGCCCATATATTTGATGGCCACTGCAGGAGAAATTTGCAGTCCCTGCTGCTGGAACCATGGTTATCAGTTGATCATCATAGGGTACTCAAGCAATATTAATTGTATATACATGTATATGATTGTCTTTTAATATAATTTAAAAGTAGACTGTCCATTCTGATATTTGGTCTAATAGTACCCTTTGAGTGCCATATGTTTTTTTCTTTTGAATATTTTTCCTACAGTGTTTGATGAGATACCCCTGAAGTTTTAAGGCATCAAACTGTTTTACCCATAGTAACAACTCATTTTATACTTGCATACTGAGTTAACATTTTCTTACCTCAAATCTGGGATTCTGAATATTGGCTACAACATGGCGGCTTATGTTGTTGTTTTTTTTTACTTTCTGAAAATGTTTGTTTGACTTGGTTAAGAAAAATTATCCTAAATTATAGCAAAACATAAGTTAAACATTTATATCACAAGTGTCACTTCAACATAATTTTCATTTCTTACATTTGTGTGTTCTAGAGCGCTTTAAATTCCCAGCTTAAAAGTCTGTGAATACACTAAAAATGCTTAGACATGTAGATTTAAAAAGCAGTTCGTAAAAAATATGGTAACCACCTATGTGAAGTTAATTTTTATGATATCCTTTCGTTTCAGGACTGCCAGAAATATCCTCGTGTTAAGAATAACACTTCATATACTTAAATGCAGTTCACAACAACGTTGCATCAATGAGGTTATGCTAGAACGAGATCTGTTCTAAATAGCACATTTTGCTTGGCAAGATGAACAGTGAATATCTTTGAATGAGGCTTTTTAAGTGTAGAAACTCAACACCTATATTGCCAGTTAATAAGATTCTTGCTGACTTTAATATATTTTATGTGAACAATATAAAATTAAACATCAAGGAGTTTGCACCGTAAAGATCTCAATTCTTTAAATATGATGTAAATTTGAAGGAGGTTAAACCAGGTTTTGCCTGCTGCGTTCAAGCGTGGTTCCTCCTTACAAAACATCTCAGATCCAAAACCTCTCTGCTATCTCTTTTTAGTTTTGTTTTCCTTTGTCAATCACAAAGGGAAGATTTTCTATTGTAAATCCTAAATAATTAAAACCTATGACTTCTCAAGCGGTGACCTCAAAGTTCTTGTTTCCTAGGTTCTCCCTGTAACACCCATATTACTCCACGTCTTAGCCTACTTAGCACTAAACCAATTGATGCCCTACAAAGTGGCTGAAAGCAAGGAAATATTAATTAATGGTACTTCATTAAAGGACTGCAATAGGAAAGCCTAAATGGTTCTCCAGCAACTAAAATCCAGAGCAAGCTGTCTATTAGAATGGTAACAAAGACAGTTTAGGAAACTGGACTCCAGCTCAACTGCAGCGGATTAGAAAGGCTGATGGGATTAGTGTTTAATGACTTGGGGCAAGAGACAAAGGAAAATTCTACAAAGGAGCTTAGATATGGAAGAATTAACACTCTCTATTCCAACTATGACTCTGATGATTTCCAGCATTCTTTTCAGTCTTTAAATCTCACTGAGAAAAACAGCTTTCATACCTTGTAACTCATATTTACAATTGTATGTGAAACAACATCTCTTAAAACTGGAAAGGAATAATAAACAGCCAACATTTTGTTAAATTAAAGTTTTTGTAAAATTCTTATTTTGTATGTTGTGCTATAACAAAATAACAATTTAACAAGCAATGCAAATAGTAAATAGAAGTCAAATGCTGAAAAATAAACAACAACAAAAATGTAAACAATGTGTTTTTGAGGCATTCAAAGGGGAGATTCACACGAACGTTGCGTTTTTGCGCGCGCAAACAACGCAGCGTTTTGCGAGCGCAAAAACCATTTGACAGCTGCGTGTGTCATGCGTGTCTGATGCGCGGCTGCGTGATTTTCGCGCAGCCGGCATCATAGAGATGAGGCTTGTCAACGCCCGTCACTGTCCAAGGTGCTGAAAGAGCTAAATCTTTCAGCACCCTCGACAGTGAATGCCGAACACAACAGCGAAAAACCTGTAAAAAAAAAAGATAAAGTTCCTACTTACCGAGAACTTCCCGGCCGTTGCCTTGGTGACGCGTCCTTGGTGACGCGTCCTTGGTGACGCGCCTCTCTTGACATCGGGCCCCACCTCCCTGGATGACGCAGCAGTCCAAGTGACCGCTGCAGCCTGTGATTGGCTGCAGCCTGTGCTTGGCCTGTGATTGGCTGGAGCTGTCACTTGAACTGAAGTGTCATCCCGGGAGGTCGGACTGCAGGAAGGAGACAGGAGTAATCGGTAAGTTAGAACCTCGTTGTTTTTTTACAGGTTAATGTATTTTGGGATCGCAAGTCACTGTCCATGGTGCTGAAACAGTTTAACTCTTTCAGCACCATGGACAGTGACTATCTCCTGACGTCGCGTACCGATAATTTTTTTGCCGGGATCGGCCAAAACGAGTTTGGCCGAACCCGGTGAAGTTCGGTACGCTTGTCCCGCTTCGCTCATCGCAAAGACACTCCGTTTGGATGTTCGGAAACAGAAAAGCACGTGGTGCTTTTCGGTTTTCATTCATCCTTTTCACTGCTGTTGCGCGAATCACGCTCGTCCCACGGAAGTGCTTCCGTGTGGTGCGCGTGATTTTCACGCACCCATTGACTTCAATGGGTGCGTGATGCGCGAAATACGCAGAGTTTTTGAACCTGTCGCGCTTTTTGCGCAGCAGACAAACGCTGCGCAAAAAGCACGGACTGTCTGTACTGCCCCATAGACTTGTATTGTCCATGCGTGCCGCGTGAAAACCACGCGGCCCGCACGGACCGAATACACGCTCGTGTGAATCCCCCCAAAAAGTAAGGTTCCTTAAAAATATATTTTTGGAAAATGGAAAAACATTCTAGCAACTAAATGCTTACAATTATTAGTCAACTGTTGCATTAGAAAAAAACATATAAGATACAACCTTGAAATACTGAGTAGTGACTGAGTAGTGACATATATTATGAAGTCATAAGGTTTGATTAGTCTACAGTTCTTCTGTCTAGATTTCTATGTCTTCAAATGTATTCTCAAAGCATGTGGGTGTGGGTCAGTCAGCAGGAGCACTTATTATTGCCTCTAATGAATAGGTCCCACACACTTGCCAGAAAGCTAAAGCTGACCATATATTAGAGATTTTGGATTGCTGAAAAGGCCGATTTAGACCATTTTGTTCTGACTGTTGGAACCTCTTCGTTACACGAATGAGCGTGACAGAATTTGACCAAAGACAGATATCTGTGATAAAGTTCATCTACCATGTTGGATTTTTTTCGGTCAGTGTCAGGTGCAGTCTTGTTAAGTTGTTCATGCCAACCGACAGATAAGCATCCTATCAAGGCCATACCACAGATCAAGGCAGAGATTGATTAGCGATTTGTCTATTTAACCTATGATGTTGTCGTAAAGAAGGACAACCATGACATGCCAATCATGAACGACATGTCGATCAGAAAATGGCCGTCTAAAATCCCTATTGTATGGCCAGCTTAAAATTTTTTGGGCAATGTTCAGAGCTTTCGTAACATGTTGTATTCAGCCCCTTCATGTTACTAGTGCCCCTATCTTTATAATACTATATTACAAAAAGAAAATTTTTGGGGGGTAGAGTTTCAAATAAAAAAATATTCACCGTTAGAATGTATCATTTCAAAATGCTATTTGCTGTGGACATTTATTCATTTTAGCATATTGGTTATAAAAATGTCACAACTGATCATTCCTCAGCAACATTTTTTTAACATGGAAGCCTATGGGTGATGGATGCCACTGTATGGCACCCATTACAGGTATGCCTTAAACATATACATCGGGAAGCTCCACCGAGTAGAATAATTCTTCATATATGGGCAGTTATGCTACTGGAACTCCCTGCACAGCACTGCCTTCCCCAGCTTCCCCAGAGCCAGTATCCCTGGGCAGAAGAAGTATCAGGAAGGGCTCTGCATGGGGTCTCCAGCCCTGGGGGAGCTCCTGATGTCCACTGAAAAAAATTAATTGGGAAAAAAACAGCGATTCCTTCATTGTTTTTTTGGGTTTCGTTCTGACGTCATTTACAGTACAGTAAAAACAGCATTAATTCTGCGGGTCAATAGGATTATATAGTTTTTTTTAATTATGTACTACTTTTACAAAGAAAAAACAATTTGCTAAAAAATAAATTGTTTTGTGTCACCATATTCTAAGACCCAGAACTTTTTTATTTTTGTCAATGGAGCATTTTGTGGGCTTGTTTTTTGGAGTTTAGTTTTTATTGGTACCATTTTGGGTTACATGCGAATATTTGATATTTCATTTTATATTCCATTTTTTTTACTTTCTTTTTCTTCCTATGGGACTTTACCATTTGATGGTTAGATTGCTCATGAATTACACTTCAATACTTATGTATTGCAATGCATTTCCTTTATCTGTGGCAAGGCTTAACAATAAGGCACTGATGGCAGACCTGAAGTAATAAGCCTCCAGCTATATAGCAATTGACCGGCACCCACAATTTTGTTGTGGAAAGGAGATGATCAGGAACAGAGGGAGCCTCCTCCCTCTGTCTAACCACTCAGATATTGTGGACAGATTCTTCCACCAGCTCAGGAGTACTGCGATGGGGAGCCATTGTTCCTCCACATATGCTAACTTGTACCTCGACTGGAGGGAAGATCAAGAGGTCTTCATAGCAAAATACCAGAAGTATAAATATAGTCTATAACCATTTGGCTAAGATACATAGACGATGTGTTTATCAACTGGTCCACCCCAGAAAAGTTTATGAACATCGTAAAAATATCAGAGACAGGATGGTGAAGAGCTATCTTCCACCTCAACTGAATTTGACTATGTGGCTTATGAATACACTAAAATAAAACAAAAACAAAGAAGTAGCAGCACTCTGCAGGCACTAAGGTATATGGGAACATTGAATATATGGATAATATTAAATTGCATTACGACAATATCTACACCGCGTTCCAAATTATTATGCAAATATTATTTTTCGCTGATTTTCCTAAATAGTCGATGCAAATGACAGTCAGTATAATCTTCAAGCCATCAACCATTGGAGTATAATGCAAATTTTATTGAACAAATCTCCTAATGATAACACATTTTTTTTTAGAAGTAAAAAACTCAAAATGCACTGTTTCAAATTATTATGCACAACAGAGATCAAAAAATTTTAAAGGTTGTAAAGAGAACTAAAATGGTAATTTGTTGAATTTGCAGCATCAGGATGTCATAGTTACAGAAATCAAAAGCTCTTTCAATAAAAAAAAAAACTTAGCAGGCCAAGTTACATGTAAACATAGGCCCCTTCTTTGATATCACCTTCACAATTCTTGCATCCATTGAATTTGTGAGTATTTGGACAGTTTCTGCTTGAATATCTTTGCAGGATGTCAGAAATGCCTCCCAGAGCTTCTGTTTTGATGTGAACTGCCTCCCACCCTCATAGATATTTTGCTTGAGGATGCTCCAAAGATTCTCAATAGGGTTGAGGTCAGGGGAACATGGGGTCCACACCATGAGTTTCTCTCCTTTTATGCCCATAGCAGCCAATGACACAGAGGTATTCTTTGCAGCATGAGATGGTGCATTGTCATGCATGAAGATAATTTTGCTACGGAAGGCACGGTTCTTCTTTTTGTACCACAGAAGAAAGTGGTCAGTCATAAACTCTACGTACTTTGCAGAGGTCATTTTCACACCGTCAGGGACCCTAAAGGGGCCTACCAGCTCTCTCCCCATGATTCTAGCCCAAAACATGACTCCGCCACCTCCTTGCTGACGTCGCAGCCTTGTTGGGACATGGTGGCCATTCACCAACCATCCACTACTCCATCCATCTGGACCATCCAGGGTTGCACGGCACTCATCAGTAAACAACACGGTTTGAAAATTAGTCTTCATGTATTTCTGAGCCCACTACAACCGTTTCTGCTTGTGAGCATTGTTTAGGGGTGGCCGAATAATAGCTTTATGCACACTTGCAGACCTCTGGAGGATCCTACACCTTGAGGTTCGCGGGACTCCAGAGGCACCAGCGGCTTCGAAAAAAGTTTGGGAGGATTCCTCCAGCTCACCTTATCGCATCAATGGACTTGCGCACGGGTCCTCGTGTCGGCACACGTATGGAGTAGAAGAAAGATAAAGAAAATGGATCCAGCGCTGAGTCCTCTGAAGTCTTTTAAAAGGAAACTATTTCCAAGTTTTATTAAAGAATTGTCAAAAAATTAAAAACAATAGCATGGTAGGAAAATATTCTCAAATGGAATGAGGATTTATGGCAGTGTAAGCGGTGCCTACGCGTTTCTGACGCTTGCAGCGTCCTTATTCATGGCTTTTAATTGATTACAATGATCCAAAGAGCCCTAAGACACAATACCATCCATGAGTTTAATTGAAAAACTAATAATTAAATGTTTATGACACTTAAATCCAATGTGCATAATAATTTGGAACACTGTGTATATTACCTATAAATAAACTACCTCACATATATAGGTAAGGTAAATATTGCAGTATTGCAATTTTGATCAAATTGTGGGAGCCCACCAGCCACGATACCTTACCTACACTAAGGATTAATAAATCACTACACTAATAGGAGACTTCTATTGTACAGTTATAAAGCTTAGTGTAGGGAGCCTTGTCATGGCAGTACGCAGTAAGAATATTAAACTGATAATTAAGAAGTTCTGAAGATTTGCTGAAGTTTTTTTAATTAATTAATAGGAGAGGAATCCGATAAGAGAACACGTTGGTGTCTTAGGTTACATGGTAATCATGCCTGTACCTCCACACCACTGGGCAATCAGATGCTGCCATCTCAGGATTATGAGGGATGCGGTGATTGGTTCCATACAGTGGCGGATCATCATTAGGGCGGTTCGGGCGGCTGCACGGGGCCCAAGGCTCACGGGGAGCCCATGGCCGCCCGAACTGCACATGACCGCACGTGCCCCAACATGCCCGGTGGTGTCGCTAGCACCAGAGGGGGCCCCAGTGCTAGCGGCAGCGACATTCATTTGTATCTCAGTCCTCAGGACTCAGATTCAAATGAATATTATAGGCTGCAGGCCAAGTTAGGCCTGCAGCCTATAAGGTGCTGGGAAGACTCCCTGCGCAGGCCGGTGTGATGAGGTATTGCATCACGCCGGTCTGCGCATGCGTCTAGTCCGGAGGATTCACATGCGTCCAGCTGGAGCGGCCGCCACGGGGCAAGGTAAGTAAAATATATATCATTTTTTTTAGGTGGGGTAGCGCTGTGTATATATTCAAGGGGGGGGGGTGTTCCGTTGCACTATATGCAAGGGGGAGTGCTGGTTGGCCCTACATACAAGGGGGAGGGTAGCACTGTGTGGGACTATATACAAGGGGCAGGGGAGCACTGTGTGACACTATATACAAAGGTGGAGTGTGCTCTGTGACACTATATACAATATACAAGGGGGGAGTGCTGTGAGGCCCTATATACAAAGGGGGAGCGCTGTGTGCACTATATACAAAGGGGGAGCGCTGTGTGCACTATATGCAAAGGGGGAGCGCTGTGTGACACTATATACAAAGGGGGAGCACTGTGTGCACTATATACAAAGGGGGAGTGCAGTGTGCAATATATACAAAGGGGGATCGCTGTGTGCACTATATGCAAAGGGGTAGCGCTGTGTGCACTATATACAAAGGGGGAGCGCTATGTGCACTATATACAAAGGGGGAGCGCTACGTGCACTATATACAAAGGGGTAGCGCTGCGTGCACTATATACAAAGGGGAGCGCTGTGTGCACTATATACAAGAGGGAGCGCTAGCTGGCCGTATATACAAGGGGGGAAGTGCTGTGTAGCCCTATATACAATGGAGGGAAGTGCTGTCTGACCCTATATACAAGGGGGGAGTGGAGCGCTATGTGGCCCTATATACAAGGGGGAGCGCTAAGTGGCCCTATATGCAAGGGGGAGCACTGTGTGGCCCTATATACAAAGGGGGAGCACTGTGTGACACTATATACAAGGGGGGAGCGCTGTGTGACACTATGTACAAAGGGGAGGGCTGTGTAGCACTATATACAAGGGGGGGGGGCTTTGTGGCGCTATCTACAGCGGTATGTGTGTGGTGCTCTTTACAGGTGGGGCTCTGTGGCACTATTTACAAGAGGGGGAGGGCTGTATGGTGCAATCTATAGGGGGCTGTGTGTAACGCTCTCTACGAGGGGGGATGTGTGTGGTGCTAGCTATAGGGGGGATGTGTGATATATACAGGGAGCTGTGTGTATGTGGTGTTTTACAGTGTATAGTATTATTATATTCAGGCGCGCAGTGTTTGGTGCTATTATATTTAGGGGCACAGTATGTGGCACCATGATAATTTTATTTTCGTTTATAGGTGTGGCAATGTTTGAAAAGTGAGGAGCCGAAGACATTTGAGTGGCAAATTCTGCAGAAATGGGTCATGGCCGGGAGAAGTCGTCATGAGCTCTTGACCGGATGGAGAAGAAAAGACAAAAAAAACTACTAGAATCTGAGACGTCGTCACCTGTGAATTACTAGATTTATAGATAATCTGTCACCACTCCTGACATATTTATTATAGAAAATACTTGTATTTTACAAAAAGTCTTTCTGCAGTCCAGGACTTATAGACAATTCCCCTTGTCAGGAAGATGTGTCTCTGCACAGTGTGATACTGTCAGTATGTAGGGACACATCCCTGTAACAAGGGGAATCATAACACCCATTTGTTAATGCTTGCCCAAAAAGGTAGTGTTAACAATAGTTACGGCGCGGCGGTGCGGAAGGGGGGCCCAAGTTTGGGTAAAAGCCCAGGGCCTATGGTCGTCTTAATCCGCCACTGCTTCCATGGGACGCTGGTAAAACAAGAGAGGAGGAATAAGACCTTTATAGCACGCGAGGATGTCATCAATGCCTGATGCTACACAAAATGCTGCTGTAAGAGTAAGGGAATTTTAATTGAACATATGTGACCCCTTGAGGAAGTGATGAGTACTGAAATGCGTAGGGTCACTTTTTGGTAGCCATGTAAGCTGTAGTAGTTGAGAAACAGTAGGTCTTATATCCCACTTCTTTTCTTATTATCTATAGTAGGGACTGAGTAAGGCCCCATGCACACGACCGTGCCCGCAAACACGGCCCTCGATTGCGGGCATGGCCGGCCGCTGACTGACAGCCGCATTTTCGGGCCGTGCTCCCATACAAAGTATGGGAGCACGGGCCGCAAAATGCGAAAGAACGGACATGTTCCATAATTCCCGGAACATTTCCACGGCACTGACACCCTTCCGTAGTGCTACGGAAAGGTGTCAGTGTTCAATGAAAGTGAATGGCTCAGTTTTTGCGGACCGCAATTGCGGTCCGCAAAAACGGAGGTTTTTTGCTGTCGTGTGCATGGGGCCTAAAACAGTACGGAAACTGTAGATCTAGCTAAATTCAAGCTGTGTTACATAGGAACAAACCAGACATTATCAATGTAGAATAGTAGAGTGCAGCAAGTTTACCAATTTTTTTAGGTTATTTTAAGATTATTAATTAAAAGTTATATTTTAGTCTTCTTTTTAGTTACTCATTGATTTGTTTGCCTAATAAAAATGAGAATTTATTAACAGATTCAGTGACCAATACGTGGATGAGCAGGGTCCCCCAGAGCAAGAGCTGCTCTATGTTAGATGCCCTCCGCTCTGGCTCACAGAGGGGTGTTATTCTGATTTCCACATTGGAGTCAGGAAGGAATTTTTCAATAAGATGAGGAAAATTGGCTTTGGCCACAAGGGGGTTTTGCTTTTGTCTGTATTAACATTGCAGAATAATAGGCTAAATTGGATGGACATATGTCTTTTTTTGGCCTTACAAACTATGTTACTATATATATTATGATGTCCATATGCCAAAAAGATGAGACAACCCCTTTAAAAAGCAACTGAAACATTTTTAAATGCCTGTGCAGGACATCTCTGACAATTATAGGGGTTTCCCCATGAGAGACATTTATGACATAGCCGTAGGATATATCATAAATGTGAGATAGATGCGGGTCCCACTTCTGGGACCTGCACCGATCTCTAGAACGGGGTTCCCTAAACCCCATTCTAGCTTTGTCTGCTCCCTTTGCCTCCTGGCCACTTCCTGGTTATATGGTCGGGAGTTACGCAAACAGAATAGCTCGCTGAGCTACGCTGTTTCCGTAACTCCTATAGTAGTGAATGGCAATTACGAAGCAGTGTAGCATGCGAGCTACGCTGTTTCCGTAACTACCATTCAGTTCTATGGGACTCACAGAAACAGCGCAGCTCAGTCAGCTATGTTGTTTTCGTAACTCCCGACCATATAACTTTTTTCATGGTCGGAATACACCTCATTCAGCTGCAACACAGAGTGGTAGAATGGGGTTTAGAGGGGGGACCAGCATCTATCTGGCATTTATGACATATCCTGTGGATATGCCATAAATGTCTCTCATGGGAAAACCCCTTTAAGACATGTTTTAATTCAGTATCAGCTATGAAATTGTTGTGGGAAGCATGAAAGGCTTGTATACTCCGTAAATTCTTATGAAGGACTGAAACAATGAAGAGCAACTGTTGGAGATGTTGTCAACTCATAAATCCATTATTAACTGAAGAGCAAATGTTCAGATCACCCATGGTGTGTGGCTGATATTATAGCGGCTGCATGTTTTCCCCAAAAAAGCCAAAGAATCTTGTAGAGACTATAAAATGTCCCCAAGTACTGCAAACCACTGAGCCACACCACCAGCCACACCTTCTACTTGTACAGGTACTATGCTCTATTCTATAGGTGACTAAACATAATACATAGCAGTGCGCATAGCACTGGGGGGCTCTATTATATTGTGAAATGGAGTCCATTGATCAAGCATTGGGGTCCAGGAGCTTTTAGTTACATCTCTTCTCTTATGAAGGTTTCATATATTTATGTACTAATATAAATGTATTTTATTTTTAATTACAAAAAACAACCGAAAACAAAAAACATAGAAGAGGGTGTAAAATGTTCAAATAATCTAAGCTGACTATTTTCTAGTAATGTAAATAGTTTTACAAATGTAGTTAAGTTCTCTTACAAGCTCAAATGTGCAAGAACCATTCTTTGTGCCAGAGTTCAAGTGCCAAGAATACTTGGCAGTCCTGTGTAGTCCTCTCATATGTCACTATGCATAATCCACCTTTAATATAATTTTTTTAGTTGAATAAGCAAAATGTATTTTAAATCGGACTATGAGTGAATTGAGATACATTTGAACTATATTTACTGAATTCATATTAATGTTTAATCCAACAATGGAATGGTAGTAAAATATCACGAATTCAAAGCCAATTTTATGCAGATTAGACATGCCTGATAGGTAGCAAGTATTTCTGTGTCTTTAACACCAGATAATGTGCTATTATTATTATTATTATTATTATTATTATTATTATTATTATTAATAATAAGAAATAAAACGTATGGATTTTTACCAGATATGACTAACATGGTAACATAGTTTGTAAGGTTGACAAAAGATCATCCAATACAGCATATACTCCTGCAATGTTGATCCAGAGGAAGGCAAAAACCCCCATGAGGCAGAAAACAATTCTCCTCATCTTAGCGGAAAAAAATTCTTCCCGGCTTCAAATATATTAGAATAAATCCCTGGATCAACAACCCATCTCCAGTAATCTAGTGCACATAACTTGTATTATTGTAATATTATTAGACTCAAGAAAGGCATCCAGCCCATTTTGAAAACTTTTAGTGAATTCACCATGACTTCCCATAGCAGAGAGATCCATAGTTTCAGTGCTTTTACAGTAAAGAATCCTCTTCTATGTTTGTGTAGAAACCTTCTTTCCTCTAAAGGTAATGATGCCTCCTTGGCATAGCTACAGTCCTGGCTATAAAAAGATCATGAAAGAGATCTCTGTATTAACCTTTAACATATTTATACATAGTTATTGGGTCACACCTCGGCAATCTTTTTTCTAAACTAAATAACCCCAATTAGTGTGTATAATAAAACATATATAAATATGGTGATCTTATCACATTTTTATAGAAAGACTACAGAACAATTTACAATTGCACACAGTAAGCCATGGCATATCATTAGGATTACCATTCGGTCGGAGTATGATAGCTTGGACCTCTTCTAAAATTAATAGGCCTTAGCCTGTTCATATTTTTTTTCCTACACAGCGCCACTGTAATGGCAAATAGGAAGAAAAGAAAAAGGGGACCACAAAACCGCGCTGCTATACGTATAATAAAGGGTCAATGTTGGTTAAATACTTAAAAAAAAGTTATATAAAGAGAATTTTTTTAATTTTTTTTTTTTATTTGGATTCTTTTTGCATCACTGTAACCCCTGCATGATGACATGGCTGCTCTTTGACCTGTGCAGATTTGGAGTTTTTTCTATGTAAACAAATTCTATTTAAGATGGAGTATTGTTTATCATGTCTATGGCCAGATGAAGACATCAGTTCTATGTCGTAACGCATAGCCTGTTTGAATAAATCCTTTTAAGTATTTAACCAACATTGACCCTTTATTATATGTATAGCAGCGCTGTTTTGTGGTCCCCTTTTTCTCCTTTTCCTATTTGTTGCGGTAACACACCTGGTTACTGGATCGGCAAGGGGCAGCAGCATACCCTTTGGCTATTATACCCTCGTGTACATCAGAGTTGTGTCTGAAGAGCACCACTTTTATAAGTTCGCCCAATACCATTGCTACATTTTTTATATTTTCTCAGTTTTACCTGCACTATGTGGCGCCGTGCATCTCCTCTTTTTTCCACAATATAGATTACTGTAATGGCAAAATTATGTAGTGTATGACAGTGATATTTGAGAACTGTATGGAGACAGTATGAGACACTGTATGGCACGTTTGTTTTGTGGTGGTATTATTTCAGTGCTGTGCTTGATACATTTATTTGGGGTTCTCAATATTACTTTAATCAAACACTCAACTGATATGTATTATTTTTTTTTGTAATTGAGGTATTATATGGCAGTTCTTTGAGTACTTTTATTTGATATATTGTTGTATAATAAATATAAGCTATAGCTACAATTGTGTGTGATGAGGGGGCAGATGGAGATTTTGCCAAATTATGTGATTTTACATATAAAGAAGGGTTTACATGTTGTGAGCCACACGGCTTCCTCTTATAGTGTTCGAAGGTGCAACAGGTGTATTGGGGTTCTAACTGAACCCCTAATCCAAAGTACTGTAGGACTGTTAGTGTCATCTAAGGTCAGTGTCCATTACACCACAATAAGAACCATATTGGGCAATTTATGGGAGACTAGAATGGCAAAACCACGGCTATCCCAGATTAAAATCCATGCAATGTCTGGTTGATACCTAAACTATTTGGGATAAAGTTCTATGGAGTAAAAAAAACTGGACAACACATCAGAACATCAGACTAGCAGCCAAACATGGATCCATCAACAGGGCATATTTCATCTATCTATCTATCTATCTATCTATCTATCTATCTATCTATCTATCTATCTATCTATCTATCTATCTATCTATCTATCTATCTATCTATCTATCTCATATCTATCTATCTATCTATCTATCTATCTATCTATCTATCTATCTATCTATCTATCTATCTATCTATCTATCTATCTATCTATCTATCTATCTATCTATCTATCTAAATGAAACCAATGTTGTTTTTGCCCCCTGAAGTCCTTAGAAATAATAAAGAATGAATATAAAATAGAGGATGATTAAACTATGAAATAACTAAATATGCACTATCCAAGTGCACAGTCACATTTTATCAAGTAATATGGCATAAGTGACTGCAGGACTTGTGACTAAGTACCTAAAGATTGATGAAAGGTCCAAACGAGGGCACATGAAATAAATACACAGACCAATCATTCAGGCTTCCTGTCTCCATGAGTAATGAGCATAAACAAACCCCACGGCAAAAGTATTCTACAAAAGTGAGAGGAGTAGTCTGCAGAACAATTCATTAGTAGAAATAAAAATAAATGTCATAGAGTATATTTAGAAAAAGATATCTATTTATTTATTAATGACTGTTAACTGTGAATTTTGGATCAAATAGGGTAGACAAGGGAATTATTCTGGCAGGATTCCCACAAGCAGTTTTTGGGGCAGGTTCTTTTGTAGCCAAAGTCAAAAGTTGATCCAAAAGGAAGGAAAAGTATAAAAGAAAGACTTAGGCTAGGCTCACATCATGTTTTAGCATCCTGTTAAAACTACCTTTTTATTAGAATCATATAAAAAAACAACGGATGTCAAATCGGATGGTGCAACAGGATGCCCATCATGTAGTATCCTGTTACCATAGACCTGCATTGTACAGAAAAATGGTTAAATGAAGATCCTGTTATTCAACAGGGCAGAAAAATGATGTGGTCTCCATTTGTCTTCCCCGTTGAAAAAACAGATCCTGATGAAAATTTGCACAACTGAGACATCAAACCATCATGGAAGCCCCATTGAAAACCTATGGATCATTTAACAGAGCCGTATGAAACCCCCCCCCCCCCCCAAAAAAAAAAGAAAAACTAAACACTAACGTACGTTTTAACAAACAGTCAGTAGGAGAATATGACGTTTTCTACACACAATAGGGCAGTTGTACAAATGCTGTCTAAGATTTAGACGGCGTAAACTTAGACTAGGCACTAGAAAAATGTGCCACGTTTATCACAGTGGTGCATGCTGTATGATAATATTGGCACATCTTGCTTGACCTGTTACAGACTTTTCCTTATAGCACCTTTGATTTGGCTTATTTTGCCACAGAACTTTTTGGCACAATTTTGACGCACATTGTCTAGTTTTAAGCCATGCCCCTTATAAAGGCACTTTTTAAAAGTATCTAGTGCGGCACAAAGATCTGTTCTTTTTGGCGCATTGGCTTAATAAATATGTCTAAAACTAGATTTGCGACACATTTTGGCTTATTTTACTATATGCTCTAGCTCATCCACATTAGTACATACGCTCCAATGCATTTCTATTTGTGTTGTGGTGTTTTTTGGCAAAACCCAGCATGCTCTAGATGTGACTTTGTTTAAGGTGTTTTCCACCCTAATTTTAACAAAAACTACAACTCCTTGTGTGATGTGTTGCAGTTTTGGAGCAGTTTATTATAGTGAAACTTTTGACTATTTTTAGATGTTGACTGCAGTCTTTTTGGCTTTACTCACCAGCCATAGCCATCAACTTTAACCCCCCCCAAAAAAAGTCTAATTCACCATGATTAATTCAGAGGAAAGACAATCCCTATGAGGAGTGATCCTTCCTGACCCCTCATAGCAATCAGCATTCATATAGGTGTTTATATTATGTTCTTTCAAGGAAACAACCAAACTTTGGTTGCAGTTTCTGCTAAAATTCTTACATTACATTAAATTCTTACATTACATTCTTACATTAAAATTCTTTCTTAAAATTCTATTCAACAGTTCAACAGCTCACAGAGGAAAATTATACTTGTACATTATACACCCTCAGCCAAAGAGGACGACCTTGTGTGTTCTAAATGAGACTTTATTCCGTAAAACATGTGAACGAGGGTATTTTCTGTTTTTGCTAATAACATATTTGTATAAGTGAGTTTGTGAACTAGTGACACTTTTTCTCAAGTCTAGTTAATGTCCATCATTAGATCTGACAGTAGATTTTTGAAAATAGTTAAAGGGGTATTCCGGTTGTAACAAGTTCCACTGACATGGAGCGATAGAGCGCATGTACGACCACCAATCTGTTCACCTCCTCCTGGCATGTGGGCTTGCTAGGGGGACAGGGACATGGTACCCCTGTTCTGGCGATACAGTAAGCGCCCATAAACTTGTATGGATGTCATATTACAGCTCTGTACATTTTAGAGGCTATACAGAGGCATAGTATTTATTTATTTCTGTTGCATCTATACCAACAACATATTCAGCTGTACAAAAGATGTCATCACTACTTTCCCCAGTGGGGCTCACAATCTAAATTCCCTATCTGTCTGTGTTTGCAGTGTTTGAGGAAACTGTATTTCATATCGAGGCATATAGAGGTTTTTTCTCTAGGATTCTGTAAAAATCCAACAAATAAAAAGAACTTGTAGAATGCAGATTCTGTTTGTATTAGTCTCCGTAGATACAGCACCCAACAGAGCCTGCACCACAGCACAGGGAGGCCGTGCAGCTCTATAGTAGGGAGCCGGATAGCCTAAGGCCTCATACACATGGCCGTAGCTGTGTGCACGGTGTGCAATTACGGCACGGACGGGCCGCGGAGTGTCCTCCGTGGGCCGTCCATAATCACAGACTGTGCACACACAAAAAATAGGACATGAAATTATAGGGTCCGCAATTGCGGTCCGGGCTCATTGAAATCAATGCACATTTTGTGTGTGCACGGTCCGTGACTGTGGACGGCCCACGGATGATACTCTGCGGGCTCCAGGCAATGCATGGACCGTGGAAACCACAGTGCATTGCTCCACAGGTTAGCATGTGTTTTATACTATCCACAATTTCTGCTCCGCAATTGCGGATAGTATACAGCCGCAAATGCACGGTCGTGTGCATGAGGCCTTAGGGCACTGCCGTACAGGCTCAAATGGAACAACACTTTTTTTTCATACAGCATGGATTTATAATACGGCCATGTGAGGCCTTATCCTTTACATTTTGCATAAAATAATCATATTGCATTTTAAAGTACGAGTTGGCCTGGACTCGACCAAGTAATTTGCATATGTTCCATTCCCTAATAAAACATTGTTCCCTGTTGATTAAAATTCCTAAAGTAAAATCATGTAACTGCAGCCAGTGTGAATGATAAAAGTGAATACAAATTGAATATTACTTTTGGGAAACAAATTAGATGCAATTGTTCAATGGTTGTACAGTCAAAATGGCAATTCCATCAGCGTGAACTAAACCGACACTTACAATCCAGCAACTTTCCTTTATACATTACCTCCACACCGTCTGGCAGTGACCTCAGCGGTGTAATGCTAATGTGACATAAAATTCAGCAAGAAAAATGTATAGTGTTTATATCTAACAATTTGGCCTGGCTCTAGTTATTTCTAATCTCCGATGATTTCCCAGAGAAACTACTTAGAGCAGAATGTAATGCTGGCCTGTTCACATCATCTGGAAATATAAACTGAGGTCAAGAAAACCACAACATCTGGAACGTGAGAAAACGGTTCTGCTGTGAAGTAGTTAATGAACTCTGAAAATAAAGTCCCAGACTTCTCTAATTTGTTTAGGCTTCAAAGAAAAGTTTAATGCAAAACTGAAATTGTTGCAGAGCGTCTCTCCTCTGAAGAAATAAAGAGAACACCTTGGTTGATTTAAAGTTTTAGAAATTCAGTAATGATCCTTTTTTAGAAGGCAATTCCATGGCTTAAAATAGATACTGGATGGCACACTACACAGCTATGCACAGAGGCCTCCACTACTGTGAAGGGCTGCTTCATCCACAAAGCAAATAAATTCACATTTACATGCAGAAACATCATTCATTTTAATGAAGCAGCCACAGAATATATTTGAGGGGGTTCACTCTAATCATCAAGAAATATACTCCATATGGGAACCCTGACATGACATTGTGGAATTCATAACATATGTTCAAAACCAGTCCATGTGAAGTTAACGTTGCCACACTTATCTTTGATGGGTCTAACGAAAGTTATATTAAGTTGGCCATAGATGTAACAATGTCATGCCTGATTACGTGAAGGTTTTAATATTATAAGAGATAATCTGCTATTATAAGAAAATGATGCCCATAATGGAAAAATTTGCATTGACGATTGAACATTAATGACGACTGAATAATAAAAAAAAATTAAGCATGTCCAATAAATGTTGTAGGTAATGGCACAGTTGTATAGGTCATTGTGTTCAGTATATTATGAATATGGTGGTTCCCAATTGGGTTGATAACTGAATATATACAATGAGATATAGTATCCTGTTTTGGTTACTAAAATTAGAAAATGGGGTCTGAGTATTTAAAAGTGCGGTTTACAATTGAAGAGACTTGTCATAGCACACTATACGCACTATATGTACCGATATCTATCTTCTGGTTTCGGAAGAAGGGAGCTATTTCTCTCTGCTAGAAGGAACTGTTTGTTTAAACGGTTATTCCCATCTTAGAGCTTTATGACATATCCAAAGGACATGCCATAAATGCCAGATAGATGCAGTTCCCAGCTCTGGACCTGCACCTTTATTAGGAATGGGGGTCACCCGACCCCATCTCATCCGGTGAGGCACGGACTATTTGGAGAGGTGGCCACGCATGCGTGTGGCTTTCTTCATTATGTTATATGGAAGTTAACAGCCAAACAAGAGCCGCTTGCTTGTTTACGTATATCCCACAGAACGTAATGGAGAAAATCGTGTGCATGCGTAGCCATCTCTAGACATAGTACTTGCTCTCGGCATCCAGCAGCTGGGATCCACTATTTCAGACATTTTTAGCATATCTTGTAAATTTGCCATAAGTGTCTGAGATGGGAATAACCCTTTAAGGGGTCATATCAACAGATTTTACAATTTTTAATACATAATCTAAACCTTAAGGTGGAGTATTACTCATATTGTGGAGAAGGAGGGGCCAAAATAAATGACAACCACTGAAGGTTTTATCACCAGCAAAAAGGAGATTATTTTCTGTAAGAGAAGAGACTATAAAACTCTATGCCCCAGGATGTTGTGATTGCTAATTAACTAAAAGACTTTAAAGGGAATGTATTCTCAGAAAATGACAAAATGATAATATTTCAATAAGGTTTTTATTATAAACATATTTGCTTTACATTTTTGGGGGTGTTTTTTACTTTTTACGTGACTATTCGTGTAAAAATCCTGACTGATTCCAGTTTGAACACACACAATAACCTTACATTACCTGTTTTCTGCAACTAATATGTCAGCTTTGTTGTGTAGACTGGGACAGGGTCAGCAGAGGGCGGAGTATTTGATGAACGCTGTCTGGTACTTCAGCATAGCAATACTCTATACTACACACACACACACACACACACACACATACACACACACACAAACACACACACACTTACATGCAGCTCTTCTGAATACAGTATACAGACAATACAGAAAGGTACTATGTAACTTCAATACTGCTGCCCAAAGTAAGTTTTAAAAAATAAATAGCTACAACCTTTAGAAAGAAATTAAACATATTACTTCTCTTCTACAGATATAAATTTGATTAATAAAACTAAAATGAAATACATTGTATATTCCCTAAAAGCTTCTGGATGCCTTCCGTTTAATACTATATATGTCAATTTTACTAGATTGGGTCGTTGATCCAGGAAGTTACTTTGATTGCCATAGTTGAGTCAAGAAGGATTTTTCCCCTAACATAAGGCAATTAGAAACTCCCGAAAAAAAGGTGTTTTTTTGTTTTTTTTTTTGCTTTTCTTTGGATGACAACTTTTCACCCTTACTATGTTACCTTTGACCCATGAGAAAAAATTATTTTGAGTGCCTAACTTCCAGCTATACAGAACAAGTGCACGATCACTTCTATTGCACTATAAATTGTACTATTTTCATTACACAAAAGAACACACCATATCATAAATAAGGCAAATAACGCAAAAAAGCAGCAGCCAGTGATTTACAAGTGGAGTCAACCATGAACATTCAAGTGTTACACAGTTGCTGGGCCTGGAAATGATAATGCTTTGCTATTGTATTCCTCTGGACCTCTGGTATACCAATCTATCCCAAATTTTACATATACCATGGCTAATTTATATGCAGTGATATATCCAGTAAATACACAATTTAAAAAAAAAAAAAAAAAGGTAAAATTATACCTTAGTTAGGAAGACACTGAATTTACCTGTATTGGCATATAATCAATATCAGAACTAAAGATAATCCATATGTGAATAATTGTGGTTAATAGGATAATATAATGCATAACCATGGCCAAAGACTTATTATGAGTCAGACTTAAAATCCATTTGATCTGTTTTTTTGTGCATTTTTTTTGTACATTTTCTATGAAATGCCACTTTAGAAAAGTTATTAATGTCTAGAAACATGAGACATTTGTATATACAAGCGAAACTATTTCAACTTAAATTCATATTTAAGAAAAAAATGTTGAGCTGCCAGAATCTGATTTAGGGAAACAATAGAAAAAAATAATCATATGTTTAAAAGCGCATTTTAATTAAAGCTCAGGTATCAATCTTTCCGGACAGAAAAATGGTATGAGTACTTGAAATAATTTGGTGTACCACATTTTTTCTATATATTGTGAATTTTTTTCAAAACTTTTCCCCAAATTTTACTTTTATTAAAAAAAATAATAAGAATAATAAGAATAATGTTAGAATATTCGTACTAGGAAAACAAATTGTGCCAATTCAGGTTGCAACATATTTATGAAGTTCAAATGTAACTTTTTTAGAACATGTTGCTAATGATTGAAATCATGACAGAAGTGAATGTATTGTTAAAATCACACTTTTGATGCTTTTACCCTTCTGGGTCATATGTATTAAAATCATCATAGAGAAAAAAAATTAGAAAGGATTGAGAAAGATCCCACTACATTTAAGGGGCAAAAGTTTATTTATTGTAATGGTGTTTGGATAATGAAGAACTTTTGCATTAATCCAAATGGGTGTGATATCATATAGAGGAATTTGATAAATTAGAGAAAAAGTGTCTTTGTTTCCCACATTTACCAATCGCAACCCATGTTTCATTTTTCCAGTACCATTTCAAAATTTAAAGCTATACTGGTTTCTATGAATTTATTTTCGGAATACTGTTGGTTTTACGAACTAAAATGCTCCTGTTCTTCCTCCATACACGCTAACATGAGATTCATAGTGACAGCATGTCAGGTGACTATGACTGTGAATTGCTGGCTGCAGTGATAACCTCTCGCCTATAGCGAGGCCGATAAGGTAAGTAAATTGCACAGTTTATCATTTTTCATTTTTAAGCCCAAACATTTTAAAATCGTAGAAATCGAATAAATGCGATAACTAAAAGAGATATATGATGAAAAAAAATCTCCTTAATAAATGTTAAATGGATATTAATGTTTGTAATATTCTTAATGATCGAAATAAAAAGCAAGTTATTTTAGCGTATATGCATTAACGGTGTGTCAAAGAAAATAATACTACTGATTTTAATTTCCATACGATAGTGTGAGCTCAGAGACAGAAAAAAAAAAACATTCAAACAGATGTGGTAAAACACTGGGAATGTAACGGTAAAATACTACAGTAGATGTCACTGACACAAATCATTGACATGTACAGTGAAACCATTCACATATTTAAGCATTCAATATTACCAGTAATTAACTCATAGTAATTACCTCACCCTCATTATTGTGCTCTTAGAATATTTTGCTAAGCTTTAGTTTCTTAGGTTTCACATGCCAGCAGGGCATGCTGTCATGGCTTCCTCGCCAAATGAATCATACACTTTTGTAAACACTACTGTGATCTTATTTCCAGGGGGACTGAAGCTGTAAAGGGCCAGGGATTTTCATTGGATTTACACATATACTGTTTCAGTTAAGTTACCAAGGACGACTTAACAGTCCTTGCCATCAGACTCGGAAACATCCTGCCACCCAGTCATTACCAAATGTAGGCGTGAAGAGACGGCAAGAGGTTCTTAAACTCTGTGAAAAGTCCAATTTAAATTCTTCTTAACAGTTCGAGGTATTTGCTTTAAAGACCTTACAGTCGGCAGACGGATTCCTATTCATCAAATTTAGTTGGAAGCCTTTTCTCCTGAGAACAGAAATGGAAGTAAAATTTTTACACTAATTTATAAAGACTGATCAAATCCCAGTAGAACGACATTGTGTAAATGATTTTTTTTTTCACATTTTGGAAATTAGGAATGAATACATGTTAAGGTCCAAGTAAAAGGGTTTCTCCAATTACAAGCGTCCGCATTTATAATTAAAGATCACTATTTTCATGAATATTTTCACTTTTTTTTTCTTGTTTTCAAGGCTGTTTTTACAATGAATAGAACCCTGGGCAATAAGCAAATTAGTCCCCCTTTCCCACACTTGGCATAATATTTGCCCACATAATAACACCATATAGTGCCCAGATAATCATGCAATATACAGACTAGATAATACCACCATATAGAGCATAAATACTATTCAGTATCCAAATAATATTCCCTTAAAAAAGTTACATAACACCGCTATATAGTTTCCCATCATACTGCAAAACCACTGCTCCTGTGGTTGACGTCTTTTGGGAGACAATAAGTAAATGGGGGTCCTGTGTAACTGCCCAGTTTGCCACCCTGTTAAACTGGATTTTCTGCTGGAATAATTTTAATTTCTTTGGCCAATTATACACTACCGTACAAAAGTCAAGACATTGACAAGGTTAGAAATAATGATTTTTATTTGAAATAATTATTTTCTCCTTCAAAATTTGCTTTCGTCAAAGAATGCTCCATTTGCAGCAATTACAGCATTGCAGACCTTTGGCATTCTAGCTGTTAATTTGCTGAGGTAATCGGGAGAAATTTCACCCCATGCTTCCAGAAGGCCCTCCCACAAGTTGGATTGGCTTGATGGGCACTTCTTGCGTACCATACGGTCAAGCTGCTCCCACAACAACTCTATAGGGTTGAGATCCGGTGACTGCGCTGGCCACTCCATTACAGATAGAATACCAGCTGCCTGCTTCTTCCCTAAATAGTTCTTGCATAATTTGGAGGTGTGCTTTGGATCATAGTCCTGTTGTAGGATGAAATTGGCTCCAATCAAGCGCTGTCCACAGGGTATGGCATGGCGTTGCAAAATGGAGTGATAGCCTTCCTTATTCAAAATCCCTTTTACCTTGTACAAACCTCCCACTTTACCAGCACCAAAGCAACCCCAGACCATCACATTACCTCCACCATGCTTGACAGATGGCGTCAGGCACTCTTCCAGCATCTTTTCAGTTGTTCTGCGTCTCACAAATGTTCTTCTGTGTGATCCAAACACCTCAAACTTCGATTCGTCTGTCCATAACACTTTTTTCCAATCTTCCTCTGTCCAATGTCTGTGTGCTTTGCCCATATTAATCTTTTCCTTTTATTAGCCAGTCTCAGATATGGCTTTTTCTTTGCCACTCTGCCCTGAAGGCCAGCATCCCGGAGTCGCCTCTTCACTGTAGACGTTGACACTGGTGTTTTGCGTGTAATATTTAATGAAGCTGCCAGTTGAAGACCTGTGAGGCGTCTATTTCTCAAACTATAGACTCTAATGTACTTGTCTTGTTGCTCAGTTGTGCAGCGGGGCCTCCCACTTCTCTTTCTACTCTGGTTAGAGCCTGTTTGTGCTGTTCTCTGAAGGGAGTAGTACACACCATTGTAGAAAATCTTCAGTTTCTTGGCAATTTCTCGCATGGAATAGCCTTCATTTCTAAGAACAAGAATAGACTGTCGAGTATCACATGAAAGCTCTCTTTTTCTAGCCATTTTGAGAGTTTAATCGAACCCACAAATGTAATGCTCCAGATTCTCAACTAGCTCAAAGGAAGGTCAGTTTTATAGCTCCTCTAAACAGCAAAACTGTTTACAGCGGTGCTAACATAATTGCACAAGGGTTTTCAAGTGTTTTATAATCATCCATTAGCCTTCTAACACAGTTAGCAAACACAATGTACCATTAGAACACTGGAGTGATGGTTGCTGGAAATGGGCCTCTATACACCTATGTAGATATTGCATTAAAAACCAGACGTTTGCAGCTAGAATAGTCATTTAGCACATTAACAATGTATAGAGTGTATTTCTGATTAATTTAATGTTATCTTCATTGAAAAAAACTGTGTTTTTCTTTCAAAAATAAGGAAATTTCTAAGTAACCCTAAACTTTTGAACGGTAGTGTATTTTATTATGTTTAGGATGAGCAGTTCTGGAGCAGCAGCTCACCCCTCACAAATATATAATGTTAATTGTTTTCACTGCTAATCAAGCTGTTTACTGCCAACATTTAGAAAAAGGGATTGCTTTTTCTTCAGAAATACTGCCACACATGTCTGTAGACTGTGTCTGGTATTGCAGCTCATCCCCTTTAAATGATTAGGACTGAGCTACAAAGAAAATAACTAAAATTGCATGACCTGTCAGGATTCATAGTGGGATTAGGGGATAAGGCACCGTACCACATAATTTAGTGCCACTTAAGAATAAGGGAACCTCGGGATAGTGTTGTTTTTGTTCCCTTCAGTACAGTATTTAAGCATTCATAGTGTGTGTATTCTAGTTAGTTTTAGGTGTGTGTAAAGGGCTCATTTTCTTGTGGTTGTGGTATATTTACAGTCTGATTTATGGCTATTTGCGATGTAGTTGATGGCTGGTGGCCAGTGATATATTTAGGGTCCTTCTTTAGTAATCCTCTGACAAAAACAAATACTTGGTGGTTGTATTTTCAATGTTCAATCTCAGTGATGAAAATGTGGGAGTGGGCATTAGTAAAGCTTTACATTTGAGCACATTTAGTAAACCCCAAAAAATAAGGAATTTTATATTAATTGGTGGATTTTGAAAACTGTTGCTATTAAAATGGATAACATCAACGAAAGCTCAAACACTTTCACCAGGTTTACCATTCAGAAATTCCTGCTGATGCCAATCAAGAAGGATCATTGTACAAATAGTCAGCAGATAAAAGGGTGTATTTCGCTAAATGAATTGGAAAAATAGAGGTTTTGAGACCCCTGAGATTTGCCATTGGTGATGATTTTTGAGAATTTAGTGAATGTATGTGTATGTGTGTACTGTATATATATATATATATATATATATATATATATATATATATATACATTTTTTTTAAACAAATCATGTCTACTCTGAGGGTATGTTCACACGGCTTATTTTTGGCCATTTATCGGGCCGTAAACGGCCGAAAAACGGCCGAGAAATCGGAACGGCGTTCTGTTCCGACGGGACGTTTTTTTATGCAGTCGTTTTGAAAAACGGCCGGGTTAAAAAACGACTGCGAAAATTAAGTGCATGTCACTTCTTGAGCTGTTTTTGGAGCCGTTTTTCATTGACTCTATAGAAAAACAGCTCCAAAAACAGCTTTAAAAACGCAGCGAAAAACGCGAGTTGCTAAAAAACTGGCTGAAAATCAGGAGCTAATTTCCCTTGAAAACAGCTCTGTATTTTCAGACATTTTTTAGTAAGCGTATGAACATACCCTTAGGCTATGTTCACATGCTTAGCAAAAAACGTCTGAAAATACGGAGCTGTTTTCAAGGGAAAACAAATCCTGATTTTCAGACATTTTTTAAGCCACTCGCGTTTTTCATGCCGTTTTTTACGGCTGTTTTTGGAGATGTTTTTCTGGAGTCAATGAAAAACGGCTCCAAAAATAGCTCAAGAAGTGACATGCACTTTTTACGGGGCGTCTTTTTACGCACTGTTTTTTGAAAATGAGGCGTAAAAAAACGCCCCGTCGGAACAGAACGCCGTATTTCCCATTGAAATCAATGGGCAGATGTTTGGAGGCGTTCTGCTTCGGATTTGTCAGCCGTTTTTCGGGACATTTACGGCTTGAAAGACGACTGAAAATAGTCCGTGTGAACATACCCTCACACTTGAAGCACAAATAACCAGCTGAAGTTTTGACTTTTTTTTTTATTTAGAAAATATTATTAGAAGAATGAAAATTATATATATTTATTTTTTTTGCAAATCTCTTTTTATTGAAAGAAGGTTATAGCACAACAGGCAAAATAATATTGAAAATAGTATCACAGGTGGCCATCCGGCAACAGAGAAGGCACACAGGCAAACAAAGTTGTTGATAATGGAAAAAATATATAAAAAATAAGTTATGCAAGTATATAAAGAATAAGAGAAAAAGTCAACAAGTAACTAAACACATTGTTCCCACATTATACAAGAACTTGAGTAATTAAGTAAATCAAGTACCTTTATCCCCTTCCCCCTGCTTGCATTCTGGGCCCTAATGTCCAAGCCATTTTTTTAATTTTTCCATTGTCACATTCGAAGAGCTATAACTTTTTTATTTTTGCGTCGGCATAGCTGTATAAGGTCTTGTTTTTTGCGGGACGACTTGCAGTTTTTATTGGTACCATTTGAGAGTAGATGCGACTTTTTGATCACTTTTTATCACATTTTTTTAAAGTCATGATTAACATAAAACAGCAATTTTTCCATTGTTTTTTATTTTATTTTTTACGGCGTTCACAGTGCGGGTTAAATAATGTAACAGCTTTATAGTCGGGGTCGTTACGGATGCGGCGATACCAAATATGTGTAACTTTTTTGCTTTATTGTAGTTTTTTTTAATAGTAAAGCATTTTGTAAGGGGAAAAAGTGGGTTTTTCATTTTTTTTTTTACTTTTTTTGTATTAACTTTATTAAACATTTTTTACTTTTATACTAGTCCCACTAGGGGACTTCACTATCCTCTGATCGCTATTATAATACACTACAATACTTCTGTATTGCAGTGTATTACCGCCTGTCCGTTTAAAACGGACAGGCATCTGCTAGGTCATGCCTGTGGCATGATCTAGCAGGCATTCACTCCAGGCAGACCTGGGGGCCTTTATTAGACCCCCGGCTGCCATAGAAGACACAGACACTCAGCGATTTTATCACCGGGTGTCGGTGGGATGAGAGGGAGCTCCCTCCCTCTCTCCAAAACCATTCAGATGCGGTGCTCACTATTGTGAACCGCATCTGTAGGGTTAAACGGGTGAGATCGATACTAATATCGATCTCACCCGGCAGAGCAGGGACGCCCCCAGCCCTCAGCTGCCTCTGGACGGCTCCCTGCTCTGTTTACTTTATTCTACAGCAGCGCCGTGGAATAGCAGCGCTGTAGAATAAAGCCCATTAACGACCGCCGTGAAAAGGCTAATCGGCGGTCATTAAGGGGTTAATATACAACTATGAATCAAGATCAGAACCAGGACAAGGAGCTACATTAGAAGGGTGCAATAAAAAAAGAGGAGATCTATGTTATACTAAGAAGTGACAGGTTTTAGCTGAAGCGAACAGAGGAAAGGCTTGCTTCCTAAATAAAAGCCATGGGCCTCAAATTCTAGAGTATTTGTCGTGATTGCGGAGTTCCCAGCTGAGGAGTTCCTCCATTCTACAGATCATGTGCAATCCAGTTCTGAATGCTAGGAGAGTTTATAGACTTCCAGTGCAATGGTATAAGGGTTTTAGCAGCAGTTAATAAGTGAGTAAATAAATTATTATGCGTCGGTTGAAAACCTGCAGAAGGGAACCAGGGTAGTACAAGTGTAGGTGTACTACATTGGTGATCTGGAAACCGATGGATTTAACTTCCCTCCAAAATGGCTGTATAAGAGGAGAGACCCACCATAAGTGGAAAATAGTTCCTCCCTGTGTTCCACAACGACAACATGCATCCAGAACATCGGGTGTAAGAATGCTGGGGTTCTATATCACCTAGACAGCATCTTGAAAGAGTTTACTTGCACTCAAACACATCTAGAAAAACCTGGGAATTGCGAAGTATCTGTTGAACCTCCTGTCTAGAGCAGGTAACATCCAGTTCTCTCACCCAAGCCGTGATGTAATGAGGTTTCTCCGGCATTTTAGCGAGGAGCAGACCAGTATAGATTTTAGATATCAAGTTTTTAGCAGGGGGTGATATAAGTAGATGCGCCTCCAGCCAGGATGGTCCAGAGATGCTGGGGAAGGATCGTAGAAAGTGTTTGCAAATCTGGCGGAAGTTACTTTCATGAAGAAAGTTCACATTGCCAAAATCAGTTGGTGAAAGGAGGTTCCGTAGATCAAGGGGTTTGTCACTTTTAAAAATGCAATAATAGTACAATCAGATATTTTACTCCAGAAGGAATAGGAAGGTGTTTCTGTTTGCAAGAAATTAGGGAAAAGTTTCAGGGGGGCTAAAGCAGAGATCGGTCTGGTGGGGATGAGTTGCGATAAAAAATCATGAAATACCGAAATGGTGCCTCTAGTGGTGGGGCTGGTCCCAGCGTTGCTATTGGGCATTACTCTGGAGGACCATAAACGGGCGGTATCAGACCTTCTAAGTAAAGCTTGTTCTGCCAAAACATGTGGTGGGGATCAGTAGGGCTGTTGAGGTTAATCCATCTACTCAAATGAACTGCTTTATAGTAAAGGAGGGGGTCTGGGATCCCTATACCACCTAATGAAGGTTTGAGAATAAGTAGCTTGTATGCCAATCTGGGAGATCTACCATTACAAAGGAATCTTGAATGAAAATTATATTTTTAGCAGCAAGATGGATGGAGCCAATTACAGATTTCATTAAAAAAATCACATTGACAAATTCCAAGACCCTTGAGAAACCAGAACGTAATGGAGAAATACTATTCATATAACCACCAGGACTCCAGACCTTGACTTTACATAAAAATTACAAAAATTATGATAATATTAATGATGATGCACAATAATTGTAGGAAACAGTAAAGGGTGCACTAACTGGACAATCCAACCATGCATATTGTCCATACCTGCCTCACTATGAGTATTAGGCCTCATGCCCATGGCAAAACCATATTATTATCCATGAGGTATTGTATTCTCCTCTAGAAACAATGCGTATAAAAGAGAATACCTGTGTAATATATCATTATTCTGTAAGAAACATTCCCTGTGCCCTGTATAAAACCAGAGGTTCAGTTAGGTACACTATGGGCCCATAGCAGTCTATGCGAGCCATATTAGGGATCCATGGGTCAGCGGCAAAACAAGGGTGGGGGTTAGCGAGGCATGTGCCATGAATGCTGGGTGCAAGGAGGGCACCAACAAGCCACTTTACCAAACCACTCTACTATGGCCAGGGTATTTATACAAGTCTAGGGCAGCAAACAGAGTCTTTATCTCAGGAAAAGGAAAGCCTAGCAACAACACTGACCAATAATATGGCAATTTGCATGAGTGCTAAGTATTTAGGGTACATCAATGTCACTTCTAGAACTGACCGCGATAACTTGTTGGAATTTTTCTTTCCATTTTCCTACATCTCTCCTCATATCACAAGCATAAACCCAGCGAGCAAAATCCAAATAAGGCTCTATTCTCACTGCACTTGAGCCTTCCCGATGTATACCTTTGACAGAAGGCTCATACATATTCCACTGTATAGGCATATAGTAGTAGACGTTGCCCACAGGGTTCCATTGTACTAAAAATATGCTCTGCGGTATACAGTTTTTATTTTTAACTTAAAGGGGTTTTCCCACGAGCGACATTTATGACATTCACAGGATATGTCATAAATGTCAGATAGATGCGGGTTCCACCTCTAGGACCCACACCTATCTCTAGAACGGGCCCCTAAACCCCATTCTACCTCTTTGTGTTCTGGCTGATTTCTGACCATGAAGGAGAAAACAGGGTAGCTTCCGCAACTGCCATTCACTACTATGGGACTTACGGAAACAGCGTAGCTCAGCGAGTTACGCTGTTTCCGTAACTCCCGACCATGTAGTCAGGAAGTGGCCGGGAGTCAGCAGGAGCACAAAAAGCTAGAACGAGGTTTAGGGGGGGGGGGGCGTTATAGAGATAGGTGTGGGACCCGCATCCATCTAACATTATGAAATATCCTGTGGATATAAATGTCCCTCGTAGGAAAACCCTATTGAATAACGTAATCGACTGAGCTATTCCATATTCCAAAATGGTATGGCGATACATAATGGCCCAGCGTATGCCAAATAGAACAGTCTTTTGGTATATGTTGAATTAATAGGGCCCTATGGATACATTCAGTGTACGCATTGGGAACTTTCTTGGTGTATAGGCTGGTCATATACTGTAGTGTGAAAACAGCTTGAGACACCTTTGCAAAACGGTAAAAATTGATTCATAATTCTGTACTTTTTAAAATAGAGTACTAAAATAAGATAGAGTACTATATACTATTTTACTATATAGTATTTCATTATATTTCACACAACATTTAAATAAAGGATTTCAAGGCAGTTTCATTACATTTGCAAAGTATAACATATGTGGCATACCGTAAATTGGAAAATACATAGAAAATGAAGCAAGTCTAAATGGAAAGGGCACCTTGAGTTTAATCACAGCCAGAAGATGCATTACACCTGTTGTGATAATGTCTTGTTTACCCTATAAAATCCAAGTAACCTACGTGCCGATGACATATCCATTTGCAGCAAGACGGAGTACAATTCACCTCAATACTCAGCTAATATTTCTACTCTTGCGCAGCCAGTGGTTAAGGTGCATAATCAAGTTTACAAATTAGTACAATTAGCGCACCCGTTATATATTAATCCTTGTTCCTGAAACATAATTAACAGTTTGCAGGGGGCTTGAATTATTTTTCTATGATTTCATGCAAAACAAACTGCGCTGTATGCAAATAACCCATATTTATGCTAGAGATAAGTTAGCCACAGTGTTGCAATAACAAAACCTGTAACAAATTCCCAGTCATTACGGTCAGCATTAAGATAATGTATCATTTACACATTAAAAAGTGTGATGAAGATTATTATTTGCTTGCTGATTACCATTCCCTATAAAACCAAGCAATATCTGTATCCCCAACACAGATTGAGGTTGGACATGTTTCAGATGGGTCATGATGAGTAAGACAATGAAATTCATCTGTGCTTACATCAAGAATGGCTCAGAAAGACGTAAACTGCCCAGGTTCCATCTGGTATGTCTATAAAAAAGCAACAAACACTACAAAACAGAGCAATAAAGCAATATTTTATACTACTACTAAAACACAACCTAATGTCATTAACCTTCTCATCCTTGATAATCTGCCAGTTTCCATGTTGAGGAGCTATAGCACAGTAATGCATAAAATTCTGTATCACCGCTGTTATATGCCATGCCAATATTTAGCAACATTCATTTAGTTACACTGCTTATGCACATCTGCTTTAGTAAAGAACAAGCTAGCCATGTTTTTTATGCTATTGTATATATAGAAAGATCTGTCCATAGACAGTCATCACAAGTGGCTATATATAATTGTATTACAAATTCAATTCTATAAACAGAAACAAAATAGAAATAATAAAAAAGATAATAATAATAATGATGATAATATTAGTAATAATTTTTTTCAATTTTGCAGGATTTAAAAGTGCTGTCTCATCACGGCAATCCCTATTTATAGTGAAACTAGCCTAGCAATCAACTGATTGTCGCGGGTCCAACTTCAGAAACTCAGCTTGCCATACATTTCCCCTGTAGTGGCCACTACAGGAAAAATGCAGTATTACATGCCAGCCATTCAAAAAAAAAAACAAAAAAAAACGAAAACAGCAATTAAATGCTTATAATGCAGTATATAGACACTCCAGACTCTACAGAAAGATTTTCTAACCAATAGGGGAAGTTATCATTGAAATAATAAGTAAAGATAAATAAAGTCAAATTGAATTATCTAGTATTGAATCAGATGTTTTGTGTACAAGACCTGTAACCTTCTCAGCATGTTCTTTACATCCTAACATGCCTCCATTCTCAGATAAACAGAAAACAATCTAAATAATTTAGAGTTTCATAGTAACATGAATTACTGACATGTCTACAGCTGTCAGAGGTCATAAGCCGATAGGGCAAGCAGCTAGGGCTCAATTCTATGTTTAATTGATATTATCTAAAAAGGTACCTGGGCCTGTCCCTTCACTACAAACCCTTGAACCAGTTTAATCATTAGACGTGTATAAGCCCAGGGCTGTGTCTCTACTAGGTATCTAATTTCTGAGTGCTTAGACAACCTAATTACTTGTTGTTTTGGTATTAGATTTTCTAACTTTGTTGCCTTTATTTTTTTATTTTATTTATTTCTGATATTGTATAGAGATTGTTCTGCAACATTGTATACAGAATCTGCACGGAACTAGCAAATCAAAGTTCATGGAAAATGACACCAGCACAGCAAGAACATACAATGGGGCAACAGTGCTAGCCACATTGTTACAGTATTGACTGTTTATTTAACCCTTACTCCAATTTTGGGGTACATATAACTTTTTATTAATTTTTATAATTTTAACAATTTTTTTAGAGGAGGGATGGGGAAAAAACCAGCAATTCCGCAATTGTTTTTTTGCGTTTCAAATTGATGCCCTTCTTGTGTCGGTATGAATATGGCGAAACCATATATATATATATATATATATATATATATATATATATATATATATATAATGGTAATGCCAACCTGCTACTGCTATGTTGTATCTGGCTGGTTATGAAAAATAAGGAGCCACATCGTTTTTTCCAATTATTATTTATTTATTTTAAAAGTGACGTGTTTTCCCCCCCATTTTTCATAACCAGCCAGATACAACATAGCAGTAGCAGCCTTACATTACCAGGGTGTGAAGGCCCACTTTTTTCAGGCTTTCCCAGCCTAATAATACCAGCCTGCGGCTGCTCCAGTGCCCAACCATCACCACAGATGGTCGGGTATGGAATCACTATGTACGATCCTGTCTGCTGGGCCCTATATCTAAGCCTACCACATGATAATTCTACAAAGCTGTGCATTGTGTTGGGGAATGCGTAATCTGGAATCTATCCATAGATGATAGCCCCAGCACCAAATGATTGGTCAGTCACAAACACTAATCTACATATAATAGTATACCTCTAGTTAATAAATTCATACAGTGACCAAATAAAACCACTATACAAAAATAACATTACAAGCAAATAGTGACTGAACAAAATCATCATACAGTGACTGAATAATATAACCATACAGTGACTGACTAACACCACCATACAGGACTGAATTATACCACCATACAGTTACTAAATAATATCACCATAAAGTGATGGAGTAATATCAACTTACCATGACTGAATAATACCACCATACACTGACTGAATAATACCACCATACAGTGCCTGAATAATATCACCATGCAGTGACGAAATAATATCACCATACAGTGACTGACTGACTAGCACCACCCTTCAGGACTGAATTAAACCACCATACGGTTACTAAATAATATCACCATAAATTGATGGAATAATATCACCATACCATGACTGAATAATATCACCATACACTGACTGAATAATACCACCATACACTGACTGAATAATACCACCATACAGTGACTGAATAACAGTAACCTACTATGATTATAATACCACCATACAGTGCCTGAATAATATCACCATACACTGACTGAATAATATCCCCATACACTGACTGATTACCTTCATGCAGTGACTGTATAATAAAAACTATAAGAAGACACATTTTACCCCCCATACTGTAACTGAATACCACTATACAGGAACCATACAGTGGTCAGATACTAGTTCCACACAGGCAGGCTGCAGGGTATTACCACGCTTCATACCAGACTAGTAAATTCAGCACTGATCAGTCGCAGTCAAGAGGCAGAATTAGCAAAAATTAAATCCAATGACTCACATGTGACGTCTTCTCTAATTGTTTTACACTACCTTGTGTACTCATTTCTTCTCCATTCAGCCCAGACCAGACCACCATTAAAGTCACGTTTGGTCTCTGCAGTGTTTGGTGCACAGAATTCTTTGGCTCCCTGCTTTAGTAGCACATGCACACTCTCTCTAGTTCAATCCTACTGCTACTTTATATTAGTGGCATGCTACGGATGCCATCAATACAGTGCCTGCACCCGTTGCTCTTCCTATCCTCAATATTATGCCTGCTGTGTTATACACACAGTGCCCCCAACAATAGTGCCATACACTACGTACCCCACAATACATAGTGCTATATATTTGATATACTCTCTAAAGTTCTCCCCAATAAACAGCACCATACAAATAGTGCCCCAATAGTGCCCCATAATAAATAGAGCCATATAGATAGTAGCCCTCCCAAAGGGCTTTATAGTAAATGTAACAATATAGATAGTATGACGTCATCGCTTCATGCCAGCCAGCATATGGTAATGCAGGGTTTTGCGTAGACTGTTAGCCGAAAAAGGCTGGCAGCCCACATGGTGGATGGTAGGGCGGAGAGTCAAATGCTACCATGCACCCGCTAGCACCTGAAGCACAGAGGATCTTATGCCAAAAGAACTCATCGACAGCATCTGGCAGGGGTACAGTCATTATAAATATATATATATATATATATATATATATATATATATATACTTTTTTTGTATGTTATTTTAACAGATGCCGTGGCCACTGTCCCCTGCAAAGCGCCGTCTTTTGGCTAAATACAGCCATGTTTAAAGGGGTTGACCAATCACAGACAATAATGTAGAATTAAGATCGTGAGGCCCTGGCAAATACCTAATTTTGTAATCGAAAGTTGCCTCTGGCTTCTCATTTCCCTGCAGTGGCCACTACAGGAAAAATATAGTATTACAAATGATTCTTTAAAATTAAAACTTAATCTCAGACTAGTACTTGGTAGAACCTCCTTTTGCTGCAATAAATGCTTTAACGTTTTATGCAATGAAAGTAAGCAATTAAGGTTTCCATATATATTATATTTCCTCATTTGTAACGTATTTATATGTTGAACGCAGTAAAGAAATATAGATAGATAGATGTAAGATAGATGATAGATAGATAGATGGATAGATGGATAGATAGATAGATAGATAGATAGATAGATAGAAAACAATTTTTTATTGGTGAATTTATTTTAACTTCTGATACTATAGAAATCAACAAATCACCGCTCTGTTTCCAGGTGAGATTTAACAAAGTGAATGAAAATAAAAAATAAAAAGGATTGGTGAATGCTCCATCTGCATAGCGTATTCATCTTCTTAGTATTCAGCTGAGATATTCCCAGCATGTGTAACGCCTGAGATATTATAGCAGAGATGGCAGCAGAGTGTGACACTTATGTTAATCTGCGTCCTGCTGTGGAAAACATACACAAAGATTCCATTACCACACTTATTATACTGCAGTGCACTTCATCTTGATTGTAAATTATAATAGACTGAAAACACTTGACTCAAAACTCTTTGCCAAAATTGTGTGTAGTTGGCCAAATGTTTCTCAAAGCCAAGAAAGGCGTTTGAGTTCAGAGTCCCAGCATTCCAGAACTTTCTTGTTTTACAACTAATATCTGTCCATATAAAGTCATAATATTTGAAGATGTAAAACTCTATAAGCCTAAACGTTACAATGTTTATAAGCACTACCACTGCGTCCATTGATCTCGGCGATCAAGACTGGTCATATGACTAAATTGCTTTATCTAACTAGAACCGGCCCAGATAGACAGACGCGCTGAATGGTGTGTGAGCTAAACATTTAGATATCATAAGTTATGTACCATATTTTAAGGTTATGTACACCTTTGAAAAAAATTTTTAATTTTTATTTTTTATACATCATTCAGTGTGATTGGTGCAACTTTCAAAATACTTTTTTTTTTAAATGTTTTACTTTTTTGAGATACAGCTGATTTATTTACTGTATCCACCTGCATTCGATCACATCTAAGTTATGAACTTAAATGTGATCGATAGCAGCTCGATTCTGTGTCAGAGACCCGCAGGACCCGCTTTCACTGAACCCGTCTGTCCCGCTGACCTGACAGATACAGGTTTCAGTCCTATCTAGACAATTTATGGATTTTTAATTTAACTTCATGCCTATTTTCTTTAGGAAAGGCTACATTACAATTCATGGCAGCATTCTTGATAGGCAGTTTGTGGTTCATATTTTCTTCAAGGGGTTTTAGGAGATTTTGCATTAACAGTCCTCTCTTAGGGCTCAGGACCTCCACCAATGCGCAGAATGAAGAGCAGCAGAGCTTGGACAGACCATCAATATAAATTTGACCCCTTTAATAAACATTTATTGATATTGGTTGAAATAACTTGTACAAAGAAGAAATAAGGGATGTTTAAAAGACCAACTGTGTTCATAGTTGAATTATTTTCCAACTTTGCAAATAATCTATATATATTTTTTCTATAATAGTCTTGTTACAAGTGGTAGCCTAGCAACCACTTGTCTTCTAGCATTGGTGACCACTATATTTATACTGTATTTGTCTGTATACATTGTATTGAAGACTGAAATGTTTACGCGCTGCACACACTATAAACCCTAACTACAACTCTATGAAAAACCTCCTATTAGGCAACAGTAAGAATGACAAGATGGTTTAGAAGCACTGAAGACACCAGCAAAAAGGGCTCCATTACAAAAACATAAAACACAGTCACATAGTTACTTAGGTTGGAAAGGACATTTGTCTATCAAGTTCAACAATTCTCAGACCGAGATGTTTGATCCAGGGACAGGCAATACAAACTCCCTGGACATCTTGCCAATTATGCCTCACAGGGGAAATAATTCCTTCTTGACCCCACGCAACAGTTGGATAGTTTCCCTGAATCAATTAAACATCAAGATGACAGCTGCTGACCGTGTCAGCTCTCCATGGCAACTTGCCCGCTCTGATGATGTCATAACCTGCAGCACTTTAAGAGAAGGATTAGATCAAGTGCCTGTTTATCAAGGAAAATTTCTTTGCTACTAGCTTGTCTATGTTTTCGTTTTGTCATGTTGGTGAAGCTTGGCTTCGTTCTTGGAGTTTACCTTTGTCCTGTCCTGCTGCCTCTGGTTTGTCACCTGGTACTTATTGTCTAAATTTCAGGTTTTTGATCTCTGGCTCATCTAGTTACGTCATCGTCTGCTCCTCTGGTTTTGTCGAAACGCTGATTGCTCTCCTGGTATCGACCTCTGGCTTCGTTCCTGACTTCGATTCAGCATCTGCTCCAGATGTCACTAGCATTGCACTTGCTGTCAATCGGTGACTGCTCTGGGGACCGTGACCTGAGAATCTGACTGGATCATACCTCCTTATGAAGGTTCCAGGGAGAATTCATTAGACTCTGCTCTACTGTATGGCCAGTGAAAAAACGATTGCGACTCAAGGATCCCCTTCTCTAGTGAAAGTTTTAACACCCACAACTCTCTAGTGACCATAATGGGTTATTTTTTACAAATCATCTGATTACCGATCCCTGGGTTTTTGTCCTTTTTTTTCCCCCCAATTGACTTTATTGTAGAAGTCATGAAAAACTGGATATAAATGGCTCTTTAAAGACTTCCACAATATGCCTCTTTGCCAGAATAATGCTGCAGACTACGCTATTCTAGGTTTGCCAACAAAATGGAACAAATCCTGACAGAACAGGGCATTGCTCAAGTGTGAACAGTGCCTTAGATCCAGTAGTGGTTTGGCTCCCTATCACACCATTTCATTGTATACATGAACCTGGTTTAAAATAAAGTAAAATTACTTGTAGTGAGCCCCAAAAAAAAATCAAAAAATCAGACATGGGGGGATTGCAAATAGGTTAGGTTTTCCTTCTGATAACACTCTTATTTGTCCAAGGGTACAAGTTGAACTTATACAAATGGTATAGTTTCAGGAGGCAGGAAAACATAGTTCCCAAAAAGTTTTGTCTCTACTAGATCTGTAAGCCTTGTTTTGCTTAAAAAAAAAATGGATTCAGAAAATCTGTGATATTCTACAGTGATGAATTGCTAGGGGGAGGATGAACACATCTCTTGATGGAACTTTCAAGCATGACCTGGTTTTATGCCAAACTTCAAAAATAGTTCAGAATTTTATGAAAAAATTTAAAATAAACATGATTCGGTGGCTTAGCAATTTCCCTGATTCAGAATTCACTGAAAACGTATGGCACGTATATTCAGCACTGTTATAGCTTGGAAAAATGGGCAGTTCTACTAATAAAGATATGACTTAAAATAACGTATTATTGGATGGGGCAGGGTGTATGGAGGAGAAGGTTGGCGATTGTGATTGCCCAGCCTCATCCATTCTCTGTCATTCTTAAAAGTCTCCCCGTCATCCACCGCAGCGTTTCTTTACCACCCCGCAGCATCTACATGTGTCCCCTTATCAGACCTCTGCAACATCAGGTCAGTGCTATCTACTAGTGTCTGAATTCTCTTTGGGGTCTGAGATCTGAATTGATTTTGGAGTCTGCGGTCTGAAGACATTTTGGAGTCAGGGTTTGAATCGTTTTTTCAGTTCTGATAGTGGAACCCCCAAACAATAACAACCTATTTGTGAGCTACAGTTGCCCTTCATTATGTTTATATGTAAAAAAAGAAAAACACACATACACAAATGGAAACTACGCGTCGCTTGCCACAGTGACAGAACAGCAGCTTGGAATTTCTGCGCAATGAATTTATCATTACATTTCCTACCATAAACCAGTTCTGTCTACCTGATCTTAAATCACTGAATGAAGGGTCCATTAATAGCGTCTTTTCATACAATAATGCCAGGTAGTATTTTCTCTCTAAAATCTTTATGCAGTATATAATGAAACATTTATTTTTCTACATTTGCATTTTTAAAGCTTTTTCCCTATAAACGTACTTTTCTTCTTCAGAGTTAACATTTCTGAGTAATCAAGCAGGTTGTACAAAGTGCCGCTACATTTCTGCAACACGGACAAGGCCTTTTGCAATGGAGTTGTAATACAACTTATCTTCTCGGGACTGTGAGGACTACAGTGCAAAACTGTGTTTAAAAATCTCTTTTATCATTCATCGTCTCCAGACTGAAATTATTTTTGACAACCTCGGCAGAAAACAAGCAGCTTTCTGGCTACTGGCAAGCCGATTAAAGGGAGGAAACACATGTTCACTGTCAGATGGAGCCCCTCGAGAAAGCATTGACAACCTCTTAACCTCTTTCCCAGTGAAAGTGCCCAAATGTTTCTTTTGAACAAAATTCCTGCATTGTTAGTAAGCATCCTTTAATTCATCATATCCCATTTAGTAATTTGGGCACGCTGAAAGATTGCAATTTTTCTTTTATTTCAACACTATCAGATTACTTTGCTGATCATTTTGCTTGGTAGATATTTATGTAGTTGACGTAATGGATTATCAAATGTGTGATATTTTGTTTCAACGTACACTAAAACATCTTTATTGCTTAATGAGATTAGCTTCAGTTTTGAGAATAGCTCAGAAATTCTGTGTCAACCACAACAAATGTACAAAAAGTGGGAAATAAAGGAGATGGCATCACTATGCGGAAGTCTCTAGAGCAAAATTTCCTTTTGAAGCTGGTCCAAAAGTCCCATAAGTATATCCATAAATAAAGAGAATACAGCTTTATAGTGACATTATAGCTTTCAATATATAGATTAAATCCAGTCTGTAATTCATAGACAGTGGTATAGTTTGTAGCTCTTGGGCCCCTTTAAGTCACAACTTCATGTTCCACTATATGTAGTAACATTATGCTTTATAGGAATTATGTACAATATTAAGATAAAGTCATCATTTGTCTGTATAGTTGGGGCTCATTCCCACTTTCGTATATCAGATCTGTATTAGTTCCTTTTTTTTTTCATTGGAAAAAACTGTGTCTATACAGTTAAATGATTTAATTCACTTTTTTTTTTTTGTATGCATGTTTTTTAACGTGCATGCAATTTTTTTTCAGTTTGCAGCATCTTCCATGGATCTGCATTGTCACATTATTAACCCATAAAGATCAATGGGTTTATTTTAAAAACGCATGTTCTGTTTTTGCAGAGTTCATATTTGTACTCCTTTTTTAGATCCGTATTTCAGCAACATAATAAAAACAGAAAAAAAACAGGCAATTCTTTTGACAAAAACGGAACAAATACAGATGAAAATCGGACAACTCATAACAAAATACAGAACAAAACGGATACAACACCTGAATCGAAATGGAACAAATTGTAAAAATTAAAACAAGATCCGTATTGCGCATCTGTTTTCATAAAAAGTGTTAAGGAGCGCTTAGGCCACTATCACACGGCAGTATTTTGATCAGTATTTTGCATCAGTATTTGTAAGCCAAACTAGGTGTGCAATCTTCAAAAAGCAAAAGTATAGTGGAAAGATTTGCACCTCTTCCGTGTTTTGGATTTACTCCTGATTTTGGCTTACATATACTGATGCAAATTACTGCCGTGTGATAGTATAACTGTACATTCATTCACTGTACTTTGTGTAGTATGACTATGCAATTATCATGATATGTTATTGTGCCTCCCCATCCCCTGTGTATAGGGTTAATGTTCTCCTAAGTAATATCAGAGGCTTTGACCCCCATGGCTTGCAACCCGGTACCTGTATCTTCCTGTACTATGTGCGACAGCATGATGTCCTGAATGGTTCACAAGTGATGAGCAAACATTTCAGACAAATTGGCTAATGCTTTATGGGTGTGTTTTTTCTTTTTCCTAAATTAATAAAGGGAAAACGAAGTTCTAAGATCCACAATCCAAAAGAATAAAGTAGCACAGCACTAACCGAATATTCTTGATGCATGTATTTCTTAGTTTCACATGGCAAACAAACTTATATATAAGGGCCATATAAGGGCAATTTGTGTCATACGTGATGCTTCATCGAGGCGAAACAGCCATCGTGTCGGATCTGAGGGAAGGAGCCCCTTGATGAAGCATCACATATTACACAAAACAGCCATTGTACCGGGTCTGAGAGAAGGAGCACCTCAAAGAAGCGTCACATATTACACAAAACGGCCCTGTTACCGGATCTCAGAGAAGGAGCCATGCTATAGCCCTTATATGTGAGTGTTTGCCATGTGAACCTAAGAAATAAATGCATCAAGAAGATTCTGTGAGTGCCATACTACTTTATTCGCTTGGATTGTAACTCTTGCTACACTGTGTCTCTGTCTGAGATGGGTACTGAGCACCATTGAAACGGTAGGAAGCCGCATAAAGGGCTTGAACTCTAACTTAGTATTTATGTGGATTGCAATGTGCAGTGTCGATCATACTTTCTCTAAATGAATTAACTAAGTTCTAAGATCCCCCCCCCCTTCTTTAATCCACATCCTCTCTTCTCTCCTGATTGAACTTGATGGATAACCATATAAATTATGTAAATATAATATTTCAAATCTGGAACATAAGACATATTCAAAATATGGGGATTTACTGATGGACAGTGACGTTAGTGTCTCTTTCTAGAAGCGGAATCCCCGGACGACACTCTGGCATGGGAGTCCGCTACTGCAGAAGCCCCTGGTGTCCCTATCCATATATGGACAATGATGTCAGCGGCTCTCCCATGGAGCGGAATCCCCGGTGTCAGATCACTCTGTTTCGGGGATTCCGCTACTGGGGAAGCCCCTGGTGTCACTATCCATATATGGACAATGACGTTAGCGGCTCTCTCTAGGAGTGGAATCCGCGGTGTCAGATCGCTCTGTGTTGAGGATTCCGCTACTGGAGAAGCCCCTGGTGTCACTATTCATATATGGACAGTGATGTCAGGGGCAACTCCTGGAGTGGAATCCCCGCTCTGGCAGGAGATTCCGCTTTTAGAGTTAACCGCTGACGTCAATGTCCATATATGGACAGAGGCATCAGGGGCTTCCTGTGGGAGTGGAATCTTTGGCTCGAGGGTGCCATTAACAGGGGGGGGGGCGCTATATGCAGCGGGGATGTTGCTATCTACAGGGGGTGGCGCTATTTACAGGAGGTGTGGTGCTATCTACAGAGGGTGCTATATACATGGGTACTGTGGCTTTATAGTGGCATTATCTAGAGGGGACACTATGGCGCTATCTACATGGGCACTGTTTGTGGCACTATGTGGTCATTATTTACAGGGAGAACTGTGGTACTATGTGGGCACTGTGGCACTATTTACAGTGGACACTATCTATGTGGGCACTGGCACAATCTATGTTGGCAATGTGGCACTATCTTCAGTGGTATTACGTCAATATCTACATGGGCACTGTGGTGTTTTCAGGGGGTTAAGACAAAAAACCCTAACGAATAAAATTCATCCATTTTATTAACGTCCTTGAAAAACGAATGGCAAATGCCGGATAAAAGCGGTCAGACGGCCAGGAAATGGATTCAAATTTTGAGACACATTGATGCAAAACAGCCATGAAAAATTGACAGTTGATTCGTCGTTGACTGCTGTTTTTTTCACGGTCGTGTGTGTATATAGCCCTCTTCAACCTCCTCTCACAGCGATCCAGGGTTACGGAGAAATGAGAGGACTAATTGACTAATTGCTACAGAGCTCTACAATGTATGTAGAGAGATAGATAGATAGATAGATAGATAGATAGATAGATAGATAGATAGATAGATAGATAGATAGATAGATAGATAGATAGATAGATAGATAGATAGATAGATATGAGATAGATAGATAGATAGATAGATATGAGATAGATAGATAGATAGATAGATAGATAGATAGATAGATAGATAGATAGATAGATAGATATACATATATATATAAAATTACAAAAAAGCTTTTGTTTTTAGTGATTTGTCTGCTCATAAATAATGCTTGAAAAAGGTCCTATAGCAGGACGGAAACGTTGCAGCTGTTGACTGAATAAATCACATTTCTTTCGTTTATGTTTTATAATCCACGGATCTGGATTACCTGCTTGAACCCATTACCGTGTTGGAATCTGTCGAAGAGTGCTGCTTATCTCTACCTATATATATACATAAAATTACCAAAAAGTTTTTGGTTTTATAATTTTTTGTGATTTGTCTGTTCATAGTAAAAATCAAAAACACCGAATTAATTAAACTAATCTAGAAAATGAAAGTCTCATAGGTCTTGTAAAAAACAAAGTAAAAATAGTTGTGATATTCAAAGCGGTTCCAAAGATATTATCGTTTAAAATTGACCTGGACACAGGGGCATCAATGACCCTTGGTCATGAAAGGGTTAAGAAGCAATTCGAATATACACTGGTAAAAACCTAATGCTTCTCGATGGTATAGAGTACTTGCCTTATTTACTTCTCGTTTTAATTCTAGCATATTTCCGTGTACTGTATGTATTTAAATAAAATATCTTGGTTAAAATACCAGTATAGCAAATTCAGTAATGACATAGTGGCTTCAAGTTACTGTCGCTGACAGCGTGGTTATCCACAAACTGTCTCACATGTCAAATGTTTTGTAATGTGGGATATGGCCTCTAGTGTGAACAAATGTGTGACTATGAGAGATATAACGTGTGGGGAACTAAATTATTGCAAAGAAAACGTTAGTAAGAGCAGCCCCCCCTGCTTACTCTAAAAATAACCTACAAAAAAGAAAAGAAAAACTCAAATCTTAACATCCTTCCTCATAAAAGATATGAAGCCACCACTATTAGCCAGAGCAGAGAGCAGCTACACAGGGTAGCTTTCACTCTGGCCGATCGTCCATGATTCGCATTATCATTTCTGAAGCCAGAATTTAAAGAGGTTGTGTGGATAAGACAACAGCTTTAAAGAAGTCAAATGGCTTTCCTTTCTTGAGAGAGCATAAAATTATAGAACTTGAATTTTTGAATTTATCTGTTTGAGGCTTTTTAGTGTTCATCAGTGCAAGATATGAAACCACGGCACAATGAAGCAGGCTTTGGGAGCAATCAAAAAGGATTACCAGTGATGTCCCAATTGTATATATATTCCTGAACACATTTGGCCTTATGCCTAAGATCTGTTGTAAGACAAAAAGTATAAGTATTGCCCATAGCAACCAATAAGATTACTTTTTTCATTTTGAAATATGCAAAAGCTGGAATCTGATTGAGAAACACTGACACTTTTTCTTACAACAGTTTATATGTGTGAGTCCTATTTACTGCCATGTTTTTATGTAAGGTTTCATCACATTATTGATTGGTCAGTGAAACCATTGGAAAATGACCTATGGTTTAAATCAAGTTTTTATGTTAAACATATATTTAAAGAATTTTTGGTAATCTTTTTTAATTTCCATGTCATTATCTATATTAAAAAAGTGACTTAGCGCAAACTCAACACAATGGATTCTTAGTTGCAGTTTGCAAGTCACACTAGACTATGCCTACATAGACTTTACTGCTACATAGACTTTACTGCTACATGGACGTTAATGCAAGTCACATGCGACTGTGATTCATTTGCGACATGTCATCAATTTTACTTTTTTTAGGTGTCTTTTAAATGTCGCAAAGCCTATATCACATGCGACTCGCAAGCAAAACGCTTCCTAGAATAGTCGTGCAGCAGCAAGTCACAGACCAATCACAATTTTTTTTATTGCGTGACTTGAAAGCGACTTGATGTTGCGTGATCAAAGTCACTGTGTAGCCCTAGTCAAATGGGGATGTCTGTAGCTGATTCATTGACCACATAACTCATACCAATACTCTCTATAATTACTATTGACTGTTGCTTGAGGATAAAGGACGTGAAAAGTATCATGATGATGAAAAGGAAGATGATTATATATCTTCTGCTGCTAAACACTAGAATGTCAGTGTGAGTGAGAATGACAGGTGTGAAAAGTTAGCTAATCGGCTCTTGTTATCAGGTAACACTTTCACAAGGAATGGTATAGAACAAATTACAAGTCTCACTGATGCAATTTCCTGGCAATTTTTTTTCCAGCGGCTGTCCTGTATATAGTTTTTTTGTTTAAAAGAATAAGAGAGCTTTTAAAAATGTTTGTTAAGAAATGCACTACCTCCCTTAGGCACTCACTGGACTGACCGCTACTGCATGTAAACATTGAAATGGCGCCGAAGTCCATACATGGGTCCCCAATACCCTCAACCATACATTACCAGTGAGGCTTTCCCCTATTGATGTCCCATACAGTGCACAATGTATAGAAAATCATGCACACTCTTTTGGTGCAAAATTCGTAGATTTATAAACACATTTTTTTCTGCTGGCAGGTCAGAGTAATGAGAGGCAAATGTTTTCGGTCAAAAGAGACCTTCATCAGACCCACTGACCATCCAGAGATGTAAGCATAACAAAGGTGTCGTGGTGTAGAGGTGTTGCGATATAATGGCTCAATGAGATCGTGCCTTTGCACAGACTGTGAGTCATGTATGGACTAGAGCATGGCTGCAATGTTTACATGTGAGCGTTCAGCTCATTGAGCGCCAAAGAGAGGAGGGAGGTCATTATTTAACAAACATTAAATAGAAAAGCATCTTACTCTTCAAGAATAAGAGGGCTAATTAAAAAAAATAAATTGTGTTTGACCATATACACACAACCGTTGTGCCTCTCGGGCCCTTTTCGACGGCATCTGAGTGGCACCCGATAGTCTTCATGGACACATTCACTTTAGCGGATGAATCAGGTCCATGAAAAATGGTCTGAGTCTCCGATCCGAGGAAGGATAGAACATGTCCTATCTACATATCTAGATAGCCGGCTGCCACCCACTGCAGTCCCTTGGTGCTAAATCCTTAGTACCTGGGACAAGGTGAGAGTCAGAAGGTGAAGAGAAAAAATGAAGTGTATTTACGGGTATCGGCACCAGGCTGAAGAGGATCAAGAACGGAGTCAAGTGCATAGGATATAAGAGATCTTTTATTGAGAAGACGACGCGTTTCTGGACCGGACTGGATCTCTTAGATCCTATGCACTTGACTCCGTTCCTGATCCTCTTTAGCCTGGCGCTGATACCTGTAATTACACTGCATTTTTTTCTCTTCACCTTCTGACTCTCAATATTGTATATGGTCTCCTTTGGCAGATATCAGAGAAGCATTAATTTCAGATAATACATTTTCTTTATACAGGACGCTTCATTTTTATCAGTTGTTAATTGATGTTGACATAATAGCCTTAAAATATTATACATTTATTTCTATATTAGCAATTGTACATTATTTGCAGCACATCTTTTTAATGACCTGTAAAATAATTAGACAAAAATGTGGTTGACACAGCACCGGAGGTAAGATGTAAAAATGCTGGGTGCAAGCCTCAGAGGGACCCAATCCAAAGTCCCACAGCAGGTATCCACAGACAAAAGAGAGACAAGGCAGCACTTCCAAAATACAGAAGGATTTATTCACCCACCAGTGCGACGTTTCAGTCCATGCTTCAGAAAGGTCCGACTGGACTGAAACGTCGCACTAGTGGGTGAATAAATCCCTATGTATTTTGGAAGTGTTGCCTCATCTCTATTTTGTCTGTGGATACCTGCAAAATAATTAGAAATGTCAGCAGGAAAATCACTTTGTATATGGCTTTTTAGGGCATATGGATTCATTATGGTGCAGGGTTTTGCAATCCACAAAAGAAGTGCCTGTTGTTTATTTCCTTCTCCACACCCTTTTCATGGCTCTTTGGCCTACTGCCCCCCCCCTTCTTCGCTTCCTATCATTGCCTTTCCTCTAGAGAGGGTAGTCCTTCACAGATTCTCATCATTTAGTAGCAAAGGGAATGGAACAAACCAGTACTGGACTCCCTCCATTCAAGGGTCCTATATCAAGCTATATGTGCACATATATGGAATGTATGGTCTTGTATGGGCAGATAACAGCAGAAAAAGAGTGTCTCATGCTCTGGTGGACCCAAACTTTTCATGTGTTACTTGGTTTGCCGTTCATTCTGATGCTGGACTTGGGACAATCAGATAATTCCTTTTAAAAAGATCTTATAGAAACAACCCCTTTAAGCTATAGGGAAGATATACTTTTAGTAACTACCAATGTTTCATATCACTATTTCTCTGTGGATACCCCATATATGCCACTCAATGTGATGAGATGTGGCAAAATAGTAGTGTTAGAAAAGGAGGGGTTGTGTGAAAATAATTCATAGTTATTAAATTCCTTTACCGAAACCACTAGGGCTGTAATAAAGTTTATTTCTCTATTTGTCTTTTTAGGTTATAGCCATCTTCTATTATTGGAGTAGGGTAGAGATATTTCACGTCACTGATGTGCATGTAGAATAGACCAGACAGGCTTCTCGGGCATGTCTTCCTAGTTCCTAAAATATGACACTTGTATTTTTATGAGGAGGGAAATAAATCATCTTCAATCCAGGACGTCCTTAACAATCTACATATGTATATTCAGACAGTTAATAGGACACAGCTGTGCTGCATCATTCCCCGACTTTTCACATGCATCTACCGTCTTCCATTTACAATCCTCTGGCAAAGGTCCCGTAAGAAATGGACATTCTGAACTTTATAACTATTGCATGAACAGTCAGGCAGCAAAATTGCAGCTAAGCTGCCTAAATACAGTCAGCTGCCACTTGGTGATGCAACAAATAGTTGCAGTTTTTTCAGAAAACCACTAATTTTCTAAATATTTAGTTGCCTGGAAACATGCAGGAAGTAAGCTTGGAAGAAATATGTAGGCGTATAAATTACTTTGATTGTCCTAGGTTTCCTTTGGATTTATCCTTGATTCAAGGTCTCTACTTGCCCAAAAAAAAGATACTTTATACAAATTCTATGTATTTCCATATTTCATGTTATAAAAAAAATAATCCATTGTGTGTTGTAGATAATCTTAGGTCGGTGGGAATAAATAACTACCAAGTTGTACTGGCTAATTTGTTCGAAACATTTCTTGTGTGTATATGTATTGTCATAGGCTACAAAACAGCATGCAAAAAATGTACAGCGATCTTGGACATATAAGAGGTGGTAATATAATATAATTTTGGTACAAGTGGCAAAACGGATTATCATTGAGCCATATCGCAAAATTGAAATGGGGCACCCCTGTCAGAATCTAGCATACATAAAGACATAAACATAAATGACATGCACAAACAATGAAATAAACATACAAACACTTAAATGCATGCACAAATATAAATACACACATGCAACATGCGGGCTGAAACCCTGGTGTAGAACGTTACGTTAACCAGCTGTGCACTAGCCAATCAAGTCTCCTCTTAACCCCATGAAATCAGCATGTACCAGTTTGAACAAGCTCCGTGTAGCTCAGTAATGTGCTCCAGCTTTCCCTTTCGGAAAATTGTCCAGTCATGTTGTAAGGTAGGGGCTCGGATAGTATATGGCCCTTGCAGGTGTGTCGTGGCAAAGATGGTATAAAACAGGACATTGGTTGCAAAACACAAACTTTACTCTGCCGAAGTACTAAACACAACTGGCCACTGCAGAGAAAATGCAAAGTTCACTTCTCAATATGAAAGACAAAGTCTTAGGCACAATTCAGTCAGGCAGATGATGACCGGCTTGCTAGCTGTCATAGACAAGGCCAAGGGCTCCCCTCCGTGATACAGAGATTGGTCTGGCAATCTAAGACCTAGTGGGTAGCAATTGGCTACCTGCTTGCTTGCTTGCAGTCCACATGGAAAGTATCTTGCCCATACCCACCACTGCTACCACGACTCTTGCACTCAACAACTAGGAGACTCCTACCCATTACCCGCAACTTGCTCCAGGACCACAGACTAATGCTAGATTCACACAAGCGTATGAAACCTTGAACGTGAAAAACTGCAGATCTGTGATGCACCCCTGCGTGATGCGTTAGATTAGAGTCTATGGAGGGATGCATGATGCGCAAAAAAATAGGACATGTCCGTTGAAACAATGACCATGTGAACAGCCCCATTGAATTACATAGGTCCGTGTGACGGCGGTTGTTTTAATGGCCGTCACACAGACGTAGTACACATTCGTGTGAATAAGGCCTTACAATGAACAGCGCTTTGTGGAAAAACTGCTATTTCACAGAGCAAGCGCTGTCGCAGTTCTACAATGCAGCATAGCCACGCTCTGATGTAAGCGTCTGGCCCAGCTCCCTGTGCCTACAATTTAGGTACCAGCAAGCCAACCATCATCTCATGTATAAATCAAAGCAAAAACCTTACAGTGCAACAATATTAAACAGCAGCACAACATAAATACACAGCCTGGACTGGCCACATAAGTGCAATAGGCCTGACAGGCCTCTCCTCCATTAGGATGCCACCTAGGGGTATAGGGGTAAAAAATAAAGGCAGAAAGTAAAGACATCATCACAGCACACGTAAAGGCATAGTGCAGTAAACAATGACATGTATATTTCTGGCCACAATAAACAACACAAAAGTCCATTTAAGTATTGGCGCTTCGTTCGGTACACCCTAACTATAATACTAACACACATATGCTGAAGCTTATTCAGGCATTTGAGTTAAAGATATATCCACACCAGGGCCGGCTCCAGGATTTTGTGGGCACTTGGGCGACACAGACTTAATGGGCCTCTTTGCGGGGGAACACACGACAGCAGTATAATGGCAGAAAATGTGCCCCATATAGAATTTAGGCTCTGTTATTCCCTCATATAGAAATTAGGCCCCCAGTTTGTACCCCCATAAATTTAGTGCCCTCTGTGCCACACAGCCCCCTCCCAGGTAGTGCCACACAGCCCCCTCCCAGGTAGTGCCACACAGCCCCCTCCCAGGTAGTGCCACACAGCCCTCCCTCCCAGGTAACGCCACACAGCCCCCCCCCAGGTAGTGCCACACAGCCCCCCTCCCAGGTAGTGCAAAACAGAGGAGCCATGACGGCAGCGTCAGCACTGAGTGGCCGAGTGACTCCCTCCAAGGGTAGTGGGCCCCGGCACTTGCCCGAGTTCGCCTGGTGCTTACACCGGCCCTGCCCACTGCCTCCTTAGATGGCAGCCCCCTACCTGGGGCACCCTACAATATTGCTTGATGTCACCTTGATACCTTGGAATAACAGTTTCTATTAGATTATATTATACTGTATATGCCTGCAGTTAAACCCATTGGAACATAAGTATGAGGTATTAATATAATAACTGGATTACTTGTATGTCAATGTGTTTATGATACAGGCTGTCATGGACATTTACATAAGCCATATTTATAATAAAATTGAAACTATGATAAGATCTGTCAACAGCAGCGAACTTACATGTTGGCGGTTTCTAGATAACTATAGATTTTGTGCATTAGACAGGGTAAAACACCAAACACTGAAATTCACTATTAGTAATCTTTTCTTCCCTAATTCCTCATAATAGTCACAGATCTTGTTACATGACACTTTACTTTTGTTCCCAACTTAAAATCCTGACAGTTTGAAAATGTCACATGTAATATATCTTCACACCTAAGTTCTAATTTTTGTGTGCAGCTGTCAAAGGTTATATTTGGCATTTATCAAGCCTAATACAATAAAAGGATGTACTGTAAATCTTATGACCTAAGTCTAAACAAGTAATAAACAATTACAGAGCTGTCATATAATCACTTGCCCAAAGTGTCACAAACTATACATGTTCTGTATAAAGGTGAAGCTTCTCTGAATGTATCATTTATATTGATTGGAGACATTACATTGTGAACAAGGAGCGTTTCTTACAGTTGCCCTCTCTCCTAAAAGGCTCTATTAATTTTTTCATAGCGATGATATCACTGATCTATAATTAGACTTAACGGGGTTTTATGATGTGATTGTGTTCATCCTACTGAAGATTCAATGTTATTAAACTTTACAATTTACTTTGATCAAAAATATTAACCATGAACCAGCACTATATGGGAAGCTAGAGTTTTACCCTTATAACCGACTCTATAGGTGAGCTACTGTATCTACATTGATCCTTAGGTATTCTGCTCAAACATGGCTTGTCCATAGAGAGATCAATGTATGTAATTTGTCTTTAGAAGCAATTATAGGATCAAACATGTGTCAGGCAAGACACATACTGTTCATTTAGCACCAGAACTAAATATATCAGTTTGGGGACCCAATTTTTATATGAAGTGAACGGAAGTGACTCTTGGCGACCACATGGACAGAGTTTCTCCACGATGTCCATTGGTATGTTCATAATTTTTCTAATTGTATCCATCCATCTTCTTACTGGTAGCCCCTTCTTCTCATCCCTCAACCTGTACAAATATAATTAGTGTTCTCATAATACATCCAAAAAGTACTTTGTTCTGGTCATATCTGTCCCCCGATTTGGTACATTGGACTTGATTTGGTTAGTGAACCACCAGTTTGTTTCCCTTACCATATTCTCAAGTCTTCCACAACACCAAGGTTTGAAGACATCAAAATTATTTCTTTCTTTTTTCCTTATTGTTCAGCATCAATAAAGCCCTAGAAATTAACCTGAGCAATACCAAACATTGTTTTCACAGACAAGGCACTTAAGGCACCTTCCTAAGTCTTTAATTCTCGCTCTGCCATAATATATTTTTAACCAGAAAAATATTTCTGCCCCAGTCAGGCCTCGGAAAAGGAGCGTGGACCTACTGCATGACTATTAGATTTGGCTAGGAATAAACTACGAGGCAGAGTCTAAGGGATTTTGCTATCTTCATCTTAAAATGCCACCTTAGACGAGTTGTGACAGTTCTGCAGGTTTAAATACTGGGAGGTGATTAGCTGAGCACTGACCAGCTGACCTATGACTGTTTCTTTAAGATGTAGAAGAGCTTGTGTGCTAGCGCTGCTATGAAAAGGCTGGTTGTGGTGAAAAAAAGGGGAGTGATGTCAACCACACAGTAATTCTTACTTGAGTAAGTGAGCAACTTCTATCAGGTGCTTGTCAAAATTGTCAAAAATCCTCACATAATGTTACTAATGGGAAAGAGGATTTCACATTTTGTGCAGTTATCCTACATTTCCATGAGCAAACTATAGACCACAATAACTGCCTACAGCATATTAGTGGTATATATATACCATAAAAAGTTATTAAACAATTTATATCTTAATGATGAAGAGCAGGAAAGTTGCAGGGAATTTATAGGGAATGACCATACGCTTTTCTAATCTGTTTCTATTATTTTGATTGTATAATTTTTAATTGTAGTTTCTTTACATGATTAGGGCTAGCGGCTGTCTTGCCTTTGCTGCAAAAACAGCCGTTTCAAAGACTTGCTTTACATCAGGCATTTGGACATTGGCCACTTCAGTCAGAAAACAGTTTACTCACTTATATAGAAGAGTGATGTGGCATGCTCTGTGAGGGGTCTACATTCCTATATTTAATTGTGTGACAGCCTTTTGGTCACTGGCCATATACATATTTTTGTAAGAAAAATAGTTTCAACGTAAAAATGTGATTTACGGGGGTTTAGCGCCTATCCAAAGGATAAATTTGTATGATTGCTGGGGGACCCACCGCAGGGATCCCAATGTTCACTAGAACAATAGGGTCCTGAGTCCCCGGTTCCTCCTTACCTGCACAACTGCTGTAAGAAGGAGTTTGAATGGAGTGGCGATCAAGCATGTGCACTGCCACTCCATTCAAACCCTATGGGACTGATGGAAACAGTGTCGATGATGGTTTCCTTTAAAATAATCCCCTAAAGTCACTGCTGCTCTTTTCCATTTTTTGAGCATTGCTTTAGATAACAGGAGCAATTCCATTAACGACACTGTATTAGGCCATTTAACAATACATGTTGAAGAGTACCTCTTAAAGGAGTTGTCCAATTTAGAAAACCCATTTTAAAACGCCCTATTAGGCAATTTTGAGTTAATAGATGAGGGTCCTCTTTTCAGGATCCTCATCTCTTTGCCATAATGTAGAGTGGTTACAAGAGCGTCTCTTTTTTGCTGTATCTCCCTCTGGAGGACCTGTCCTGTCCTGCATTTCACAGAAAACCCATTGATTTGAATGGGAGCTGTGAAATTCTTAATTTCCCCTGTGGTGGCGCTGCAGGGAAATTGAACACTTGCTGCCAGGTTTCCCCACAGATAATGGGTGTCCCAGCAAGGGGACACTTTGTGATGTACTTACTATCAAGGCACTCTTCTAGCAAGCAGGGGTTGTCCAAATTAGAGAACCCATTTAAGGTTGAGGTACTCTGAACATTTTAGTAGGTGATCTTATAACTGGACATTCTAAACTCAAGAAAGAACGAGTATCTATTTCTCATAGTCAATCATTTTATATAAAAAGAAGAGAGATTGGAACATTACAATATGTTTTGCAGCACTTGTAGCTTCAGATGTGGAGTTAATGTGCATCTCTCAACCAACTGGGACTGCAGCTGACAAACCTAATTTGGCTAGCCTTCTACCATAACTGAAAATCCTCCATTCCCTTTATTAATTTTGTTGTCCGTCTCTGAACTCTTTCCAGTTCCGTAATGTCTTTTTTATTAACTGGTACACAAAACTGTACTCTATTATACTGTCAAAGAACAGCTGTAACATATTCCTGGTTATTTACTATATTTTCAAGCATTATTGCAATAAACATTACTTTCAAACTATGTGCAGAGTAAAATGTAGTGAAGAAGAAGTAAGAAGCTTTCTACTTATCAGAGGCAAAAAGTCACCAGGAGTGTACTGTGTCAGGTGATCTACATTATTGATCAGTCACACTGCTCTCTATTCCGAAATGAAAAGTATTTCTTTTTTTTTTTATTTTAGATGGCGCTATCCTGGTAGATAGAAAAAACTCATAGCGTTTTATAAAATACTACTGAGATGTGATACATTTTTCTTATAAAATGATCATCATATATTAATACTACTAGAAAAACATTAAAAATTATTATTATTATTATTATTATTATTAATAATAATAATAATAATTCAAAAAAGTATTTACTTACTTTATTTAACATCCAGAGAGTTTTGGTTTCCTTGCTGAAAAGAAATGCTAAATATTGTATAATGAGTTACAATATTCCAATATATTTCTGGATCAATTCCTTACAGTTTTCAAGATCTTAGTTTGCTATCATTTAATAGGAATCTTCATTGTTTACTTCCAGTGAATAAAAATCTGTTCTGGTCATGTGGGGCACAGCTTGTTAGAAGACACTGCTCTGAGACACATACTGTAACTACAATCAGTTCTGTACCTGTGTGATCATCACATGATCCACTATAGACAAAGAATCGATTCCATTGAATGACAGCAAGCACAGATTTTGAAAGCCATGAAAAATAAATACTTCTATTGGAATTATTGTATTTTAAAAGTTCAAAATTTTATATTTATTGGGCTACCCAAATAATTTTTGTACTTTTATGTTTTGCTTGTTATTTTCATTTTAATAGTGGAATTTTATATATTTTTTTTAGATTTATCTGGGGATAATTGTTTAAAAAGTAAAAATAGGTCATATCAGCTAAACCAGAGACTCCTCCAAAAGGAAGAGCAACCCATCTGTAGACAGCACTGTTACTGGTTGGCTGAATGAGATGCCTTAGACGCAGCTCAGGGGATGGGCACTGTCTCTCATTAAAGAGACCCAGTGGATGTATGGAGACTTACTTAAAGGCAATGCTCCATGGGAGAAAAAGTATGCAAAATAGCCAGAGGCTTTTCCACACCAGTAGACAGATCGGTTTCAAGGTTTTTGCCTTTCATCAATACAGGGCAGGGTTCGAGTTAGCTGCATGAGATGTCTACAGATGAGGCTCATGGGGGTATTTAAACCTTAGTGAAGAGACCCAGTGGGTGTATGGAGACTTATTTACAGGCAATGTTCCATGGGGAAAAAATATCCAAAATGGTTCTTTCAACGAGAGGAAGTACCCCCTCCCTCCCACCCCACTGAGCTTTTTCTAAGGCATTTCATTTAGCCAACCGGTAACCTGCTCTGTTCTAATGAGGGGCAAGAGCCCTTGAATAGTACTCTCTGCAGATGGTTCGCTCTTCCATTTGGAGGAGTCTCTGTTTTAGCTGATATGAGCTTTTCTGCATACATTTTAAATTTTGCAAATTCACACTAAAATAAAGTATCTATGGTGATCAGGACAGCCCTATGTGGTGACATAAATCACAGGCAAAGCTGATCTGGGACCAAGCAGCGCTATCACACAGTAGAGCATAAAGCGATCACGTGATCACTGGGATCAATAGAGGCAATGGCATTGTCGATTTGTCTGTTTAATACATAGCACTCTTAGGGCATGCCCTCCGCAACTGTCCGCATCAATGCCGCACAGAATCTGCGTTGCAGATTCTGCGGCGGATCTGCCCAAAATGTGCAGTAAATTTATGCGGACTAGCTGCTGTGGACTGCGGTAAAAGTGCTTCCCTTCTCTCTATCAGTGCAGGATAGAGAGAAGGGCCAGCACTTTCCCTAGTGAAAGTAAACGAATTTCATACTTACAGGCCGTTGTCTTGGTGACGCATCCAGCCCGACCTCCCTGGATGACGCGGCAGTCCATGTGACCGCTGCAGCCTGTGATTGGCTGCAGCCGTCACTTAAACTGAAACGTCATCCTGGGAAGCCGGACTGGAGACAGAAGCAGGGAGTTCTCGGTAAGTATGAACTTCTATTTTTTTGACAGGTTGCTGTATATTGGGATCGGTAGTCACTGTCCATGGTGCAGAAACAGTTACTGCCGATCGCTTAACTCTTTCAGCACCCTGGACTGTGACTATTTACTGACGTCTCCTAGCAACGCTCCCGTAATTACGGGAGCCCCATTGACTTCCTCAGTCTGGCTGTAGACCTAGAAATACATAGGTCCAGCCAGAATGAAGAAATGTCATGTCAAAAAAGCAAGACGCATTCGCAGCACACATAACATGTGCATGACATCTGCGGACTTCATTGCGGAATTTAGAATCTCCATTGAAGTCAATGGAGAACTTCCGCAATGAGTCCGCAACCAGTCCGCCACTGGTCCGCAACATCCATTGTATGCTGCGGACACCAAATTCCGCACCGCAGCCTATGCTCCGCAGCGGAATTTTCAGCCACGTCTAAACGAAGCCTACTAAAAAGAAGTGGAAGGCAATGGAGAAACGGCTCCGCTGCGGATTAATGCTGCGGAGTGTCCGCAGCGGAATTCAAGAGCAATTCCGCCACGTGGGGCTTTGCCTTTATAGTGCAGCGTTTGCACCACATTCAGGTTGCACCACATTGGAGCCATACAGTTAGTATATATTTAATATCTATAAGGACTGTACAGTATGTCTGTATGCTTTACTTTATATACAGAACTGTACATATGTAGTAGGCCAAAAACATGATGTGATTGATAAGATTCTTTTAGCTAGAAAAGTTATTTGCTTTACAATAAGTTTGATTTATTGTAACTTTTTACTTCATGCCATACCCACAGTCCCGTAGCTGCTATGGTGTGGTGGACTGGTATATAATGAGTAAATAATTAACTAGCTTGTTAGAAATACCACATCCGCTGATGAAAAATTGCACCTTATCCAGCAACAACTAGATTAGTAATTAAATAGCATGATCTATTAGAGATTTATTTTGCATTAAATCATAGAAATTATTTTTTTGAGGAACAGCAGGAATAGATTTTGAATTTTTTGGCCATGACAGCTTGTAATAAATAAAAAAAAATATAACAAGGAGCCCCAGAAGTCCACTATTTCCACTGTACAGCCTGACATATGTTCCCACTGGAAATATGATGGAGGATAAATGCTCACAACAAAGGTTAGAACTGTGTTCAATCTGCATAAAATGACTGAAGTAAGAATTTTATGTGAAATGTACAAACTTACAATGTAATTTTTACCATTTATAGCTTTTTCTATGGTCGACCTTAGGGGTGTGCGACCTTTGTGGTTGCACAGGGTGCATTAGCCACCTCTGTTGAAGGGGGCACCTCAGGGTCACCTCAGTGATATTGTTAACCTTTAGAAATCTTAATATTAATTGTAAAGCACTGTTATTAAATTACACATGGAGCTGTTACTTGGTGACTGTATATTGGTATTATAACTTAGGCTTTGTGTGCCACTGCCACTTAGGCACTGTACAGTATATTATTTTTGCAGTGTATGGTGGAGGAGGCTGCACTGTATAGCATTGGTAATGTGGCAAATATATGGAAGTGTTATATTGCTAACATATAGCACTGTACGGTACTTTGAATTAGCCACTGTTTGGTGTGGTTATTTTTACACGGTATGACAGTATGCCATATGGGGAAGAGGGTACCAACAGAAGATACCACACAGGACAACATCCAATATAAGTCTGGCACTGGTGCTACCTACATAAACTACTTCCCCTGAACCTATGTAAATATTGTGTCTCTTATTAGTAGGATAACTTGGCATCACATAGGAGTAGTTATATGTGAAAGATTCACCATTCACATTAAGGACTCATACACATGGTAATGTTGTGTACACAGACATTGTATGATGGCACATGGAAAGCCTACAGGGTTTCTCTGTGTGCCATGTTGATACTTCCAAAAATATGTCTAGGACCCCCATAATACAATTAATGATACAGCATGACATTTAAAAGAAAAAAAATCAGTGTACCCCTGTATAAAACCACAGGAAGGCACACAGAGATACAGTATGGGCCAATAATAATCTATGGGCACCATATTACAGATCTGTACAAAACAGATCTATAATATGTGTACATTAAAGGGGTTGTCCACTACAGAACAACTAATGACCTATCCACTGGATAGGTCATCAGTATATCATCGATGCGGGTCCGACACCCGGACCCGCACCGTTGAGCCTCTCCGGCTGCCTCCGGGCACCGGATGTTATGGCCCATTATGCGATGTACGGAGCCGGAAGCAGTTAGCCCAAAGTACATAGCATAGCGACCTTTCTGCTGAACTGCAGCTCTGCTCCTATTCATTTAAATAGGAGCAGAGCTGCAGTACTGCAGCTCGGCCGCTATTCAGTGGCCGGAGTCAACTGCTTCCGGCATGTATATCCGGTGGTTGGAGGCAGCCGGAGTGGCTTAACGGTGCGGGGTCCGGGTGTTGGACCCCCACAGATGGGGTGGATAGTTCATCAATTGTCTAGTAGTGGACAACCCCTTTAAGCCTAAAGTATTTCCCAAGTAAAGGTTAGAAAAAGTAAATACACCTAAAAAATTATTTCTCTAGTTTTCACACATGAACCCAACGAAAGGATCTCCATAGCTAAAACAAAGAAGGGGCTTCATGGAAATGGCTATCAGATTTTGAAAAATGTCCACCTTAAAGGGGTTTTCCAGTCCTAACAAATTGATTGCCTATCCTCAGAATTGGCCATGAATACCTGATCGGTGGGGATCCGACTGCCGGCACCCCTGCCAATCAGCTTTTTGGAAGGGGCTGCGACGTCTTACGAGCGCTGCTTCCCCTTCATTTCAACCTGCTACCACACTTATAGCGGCAGTTCACAGTATTATAGCCTTCTCCCATTTCAGTGATACACACTACATGTGTGTTGGCGATTCACAGCACGAGCAAGTAAGGAATAAAGGGGAGCAGCGCTTGTACACCAATTCATAACAGCTGATCGGCAAACATGCCGGAAGTTGGACCCGCACCAATCAGAAATTAATAGCCTATCCTGAGTATAGGCTATCAATTTCTTAGGACTGGAAAACTTTTTTAAAGGCTCATGCACAGTATCATATCACGACTACACACAACCTCAAAGCTGTATGGAGCAGCAATATAACGCCAATAATGGCCTATGGGGCCCTACTGTACCTTTCTAAGCCTCCAATTTAATATGTAATCATACAAAGCACACAAAGCGCCTACAATGTCATTGTACGGAACTACATGGACTCTGTGTGCTCCTGTACAGACTCCATGCACACGACTCAGCCATTTGCATGCGGCCTAAAACAGAATTATCCTATAAGAATCCCTATAAACACAGATTATCACATAGTGATCTTTTCAAAAACTCACTAATGTACTATAAATAATACAATGTAACATTTGCCGTATATTTCCTCATCTTCAACATATTAGCTGTTGAACTGTTCTTGGCTCTCCTCATGGTGACCTTTTTTACTGTTTCACCTTCCTTTATGGTCCCAGATGTCATTACTTCTAGCATGTTTATACTCCCATGTTTCCTCACAAAGGTCATTTTCAGCACATTTAATGTATCCATAAATTGCAGTTAATTAAAAGAGCAAAACAATCACTTTCTTTTGGTGCTCTCATGGTTTAGGCAGCAGTAGCAGTTAACATTTTAAGGTTTCGGGTGCAAGTAATTGAAATTGTGAATGATATGACCGAGAATCAAGATTATATGTTGTATTAACCATTTTAAAATGTGACTGCGCATCATTGTAAATAGGAAGAAAGGGACGTATACATGCGCTTGAAAATTCCTCTGATTCAACAGTAACAGGACTAGTGGTGGAATATCAGATATTCTGGATTATTGGATGGTTATAGATTTTATTTTTTAGTTCCTATTGCTTATTTAGCGCCAACATATTCTGCCAAGCTGCGCAGAGGTCTAATTTCCTTGTTTCAGACACAAACAAACGTGGGCCAATTTCATAGGAAACCAATTAAGTAATCAAAATGTTTTTGGAGTCAAAGTAATGTACATGTAAGAACAGTGCACCCGCCAGAAATGCACCATAAAATAAAGTGGTAGCATAAAGTATACTGTTACTAGATGTGTCTTGTAAATTGTTATTTGTGCTTAGTCCAATTAGCCTGGTTTTATTAGATATCACTTTAACTTACCTTCTGTATGTAACTCTTTATTGGATACTTTTTGTAGTCTTACACTCTAATTTTAACTGTTGTGCCTTTTTTTCGCAGTGCAACTATCACTCAGCAGCCTAATACCAGGCACTATGTTGCATCACATATCCAAGATAGTTGAAGGGGTATTCCGGTTATAACAAGTTACCCCCTATCCGTAGAGTAAGGGGTAACTTGCAGATCAGTGTGTGTCTGACAGCTCGGACCCCATTGTTTACGAAAACGGCGGTCCTGAACCACTCCTTTGAACCGAGCGGCAGGTCTCTCATGCGCACTGCCGCTCCATTCATTCTCTATGGCAGTGCCGGAAAAAGCCAAACAATGCACTCGGCTATCTCCAGTGCGCCCAGAGAGAAGGAGTGGTTCGAGGTCCCCGTTCTCGCAAACGGTTGGAGTCCGAGCTGTCGGACACCCACAGATCAGCAAGTTACTCCTTACCCTATGGATAGGGGGTATCTTGTTGTAACCAGAATCCCCCTTTAAAGACTCAAGCATGACCCAAATTAATCTTGCTCTCCTCTACCCTTTTCTTTTTTGTTGACAGTAAAAGTCCTAGATTGAACACAAGCTTCAACTTTATGTCAGAATACCTATCAAAATGAAAGGTGTCCTACTGATTGCATAAATAGGAATAGAAGGTAAAGTAACACACACACACACACACACACACACACACACACACACACACACAAGATTAAAATACATAGAGTATTGGGTGGGAGGTAGTCAGGGAATTGTGTACTTATACAGAGGTTGTGTGACCAGGCGACCATAGACAGCTCTTCATAGCCTACAAAATGGCTGACAATGCTTGTAACTTCCTGTCCAAAGTTACTAACTTTCTTGTTGATAGGTGAAATACTGTGCAAAAGATTAATATTTATGGGCAAATGTAACGTTTATCATTTGTCCAAAAATGCCCTCTAAACTGAGTGTCTTAGCAGTATTGACCCTCCCAAACTGCTAACATCATTACATAACAGGGAAACAAGTTTAAACATTTCTATGTTGCTGATCATACTGCTAGCCTAAGGCCTCATGCACACAATCGTAATTTCTATCCGCATTTACGGATAAAATACTGACCCATTCATTTCTATCGGCCACGGACACCTTCCCGTATATTTATGGGTGTGTGTCCTAGCCGTAGAAATGACCTGCAAAAAATAGGATCTTTTTCACATTTAAAGTCCGTGGTCCTATACGTATTACCTTGAACACGCTCCGCAGATGTGGATGACACTCTGCAGTCCATCCGTGGCCCATCCGTGCAGTATTCACCGATGGTAAATACTGCATGGTCGTGTGCATGAGGCTTAATAGATAAAATTATGTTATAATGACTCACGCGTTGTATGCTAATGAGAAGTCAAGTCCTCTGCTCTTGATTGACATCTGTAGTGGATAAGACGTCAATCAAGAGCAGAGGGAAGGGGTTGAGGAGGGTTTACAGCCGAGAGCCCAGGACACTTCCCTGGTGGATGAATGCCCAGCTGACACTTGTCTTCTCATTAGTCATTAAACTTGAGTATTTCTGTTATGCTAGCAGTATGATTTGCAAAATGGGGATGTTTAAACTTTTTTCCCTGTCATCCATGTAGCAATATTAGCAGTTTGAGGGGGGGGGGGTCAAAACTCCTGACAGACTCCCTTTAAGTGCTACAATTATTTTAATAACATTTTTTAAAGTAAATATTATATAGGATAAAATAATAATATATCTATCTCAGCTAGCCCTGTTCTCTATAAATTATATTTTGCAGAACTCTTTGTCCTCTAAGACAGATACTGAACAACTAACATCATATTTTTGTTTGGAGAAAAGCAAACGTCAAGGCAAAATAGTAGCATAACATGTGTAATCCGATGATCTCACATAAATGGTTCAACAGTTGATCAAAAACATAAATTATGTTCACTTGAAAAGTTCCACTGTTGATCAAAAAAGAGTAAATTATATAAGTGGATACTGCAACACAGAAACATGTGGACACAGCTGGGGTGTCATGTGTCACAGATGTAGCTAATGCCAGCTGGCACCAACACAGAGGCAGCTACAGCCAAACAATTACAGTTATTCACAAGAGCAAATGTAAATTGAAAACTCACAGGGTGGATTGCGCAAAATAACTCAGTATTGTAATACAGCAAGCAAGGGAGCCGAGTTATTTTTAATTACATCAAACAATGAATGTAGAACGCTGCAGCCGAGCAGACAAGTATTGGCATTAGTATGTTAGCCAAATACAGAGACTAAGATAGTTATAGTATGGTTACATTGTTGTTTTTCTTTTTGACAGATGCTCATTGCACTTTAACCCCTTAAGGACACTGTTTTCGCCTAATGGAATGGACCAGGCCATTTTTGGCAAATCTGACATGTGTCCTTTTATGTGGTACTAACTTTGGAATGCTTTTATTTTTCTGAGATTCTGAGATTGTTTTCTCATGACACATTGTACTTTAAGTTAGTGGTAAAATTTGGTCGATACATTCAGTGTTTATTTGTGAAAGACTAAATACTTTTGTGTCAAAAAAGACAAAAGTATAATAGGTATGATACCTTTATTGGCTAACCATAAAAGTTCTATATATATATAGCCAATAAAGGTATCATACCTATTATACTTTTGTCTTTTTTGACACAAAAGTATTTAACATTTCATATTGTCTCTGGCTAACACGGTACTACACAATTTTTTACTGTACTTTGTGAAAGACTAAAATTGATAAAGATTTTTAGACATTTAAAGAGAATTTGCAAAAATTACCATTTTTATAAATTTAAATGTATCTGCTTGTAAAACAGATAGTAGTACCACACAAATTAGTTACTAGTTGACATATCCCATATGTCTACTCTAGATTGGCATTGTTTTTTGAACATTCTTTTATTTTACAGGATGTTACAATGCTTAGAACTTTAGCAGCAATTTCTCACATTTTCAAGAAAATTTCAAAAGCCTTTATTTATCGACCAGTTCAGATCTGAAGTGGCTTTGAGGGCCTTATATATTAGAAATACCTATAAATCACCCCATTTTAAAAACTGCACCCCTCACGGTATTCAAAGCAGCAGTTAGAAAGTTTTTCAACACTTTAGGCGTTTCACAGGAATTAAAGCGAAGTGGAGGTTACATTTAGAAATTTAAATTTATTTTGCAGAAAATCTGTTTTAATTCATTTTTTTTTCGGTAACACAGAAGGTTTTACCAGAGAAACACAACTCAATATTTATTGCCCAGATTCTGCAGTTTTTAGAAATATCCCACATGTGGCCCTAGTGTGCTAATGGACTAAAGCACCAGCCTCAGAAGCAAAGGAGCACCTAGAGGACTTTGGGGCCTTATTAGAATATAATGTATTTGTTAGGGATCTGCCAGGTACTACGTCTAGGTATACTCCTGGGATTAATCAATCCACACCTGAGGCCAGACCTGTTCGACTGACACCATCTCCCACCAACCAGGGTGGCAGGCTCAGGAGTGGGAGAGCCTATCGCGGCCTGGTCAGTCGGAGTTAGCTCCGCCCCCTGTCCTTTATTACCTGCTGTGTTCTCCTCCTCAGTGCTTGTAATTCTTTTGGATTCCTGGCCCCACTGCTGCTTGCTCCAGCCTGCTTCTGCCGTGCTTCTGCCTTGCTGCTGTTCTGCTTAACCCGCTTTGCTTTGCCTCCGGCTTGCTTCCTCCTCCGTGCTCACTTGGGTATACTCCACTTCATCCTGGTCCTGACAACTCATTCACCGCTCCGTTTCCTCGCGGCGTTCCGTGGGCTACTGCCCCTTCCCTTGCGTGTTCCCTGTTTGTTCTCCCGTGCACTTAGACAGCGTAGGGACCGCCGCCCAGTTGTACCCCGTCGCCTAGGGCGGGTCGTTGCAAGTAGGCAGGGACAGGGCGGTGGGTAGATTAGGGCTCACTTTCCCTTCACCTCCTTCCTGCCATTACAGTATTTTAGGCACCATGTCAGGTTTGAAGAGGTCTTGTGGGGCCAAAACAGTGGAAACACCCCCAAAAAGACACCATTTGGTAAACTACACCCTTCAAGGAATTTATCAAGGGTTATAGTGAACATTTTAACCCCCAGATTTTTTTGCTGAATTTAGTGGAATTGGGACGTAAAAATTGAAATCTACATTTTTTCCAATAAAATTTAGAAATGTTACATTTTTACAAGGCATAAAGGAGAAAAAGCACCACAACATTTGAAAATCAATTTCTTCCAATTACGGCAATACCCCACATGTGGTTATAATCTGCTGTTTGGACACACGGCAGGGCTCAAAAAGGCAGGAGCGCTATTTGGCATGCAGATTTTGCTGGATTGGTTTTTGGGTGCCATGTTGCAATTTAAAAAAAACCCCTGAGGTACAGCAGTACAGTGGAAGCCCCTAAGAAGTGACACATTTTAGAAACTACACCCCTCATGGAATTTATTATTTGCCTGGACATATGAGGAGGGAAGTGAAGAGCAACATGTGCATTTGAGGCCTATTTTGGTGATTTTCACAGCATTGGCCCACAATTGCAGGGCTCCAAAGTCAAATAGTAAAACAAACCCCCAAGTAGTGACCTCTATTTTGGAAACTATATCACTTAAGTCATTTTAAGGGGTGTAGTGAGCATTTTGACCCAACAGGTGTTTTTTCATTAGAAATTAATGCGCAGCGGATGGTGCAAAGTGAAATTTACAATTTTCCACTGATATGCCATTTTAGTTCACTATTTGTTGTGCCCAGTTTGTGCCACTCAACCATGGTAAAAAAAAAAAAGAAGCTGTGTAAGGGTTTGTTTATTCCCGGATGGGTTGTAGTTTTTATTGCTACTGTTTCGGGGTACATGCAACTTTTTGATCATGTTTTATTCCATGTTTTGGGAGGGGTGGAGACCAAAAAATAGCAATTCTGGCATTGATTTTAAATTTTTTTTGTGTGTTTACCATGCAGGAAAAATAACATTATAGTTTTACAGTTTGGGTCATTATGGTCGATTATTTGTTTGTTTCCTATAATTAAAGACTTATTATAGAAAAAAAGGCAGTTTTTGTTTTCATTAACTTGAATGTTTTATTTTTCCACCTTTTTTTGTCCCACTTGCGGACTTGAAGGCCTGCACCTCTGATCTTTACTCTAATATGTTGCACTACCCACGTAGTGCAATGCATTAGAGCAGTCAGTTATTCACTGACAGCAAGCCTATTAGGTCCCGCCTCCGAGTGGAGCCTAATGGACTTCTGAATGTGGCAGACCAGGAGGCCATTGTTAGGTCTTAGCATAGGAACGATCGGCATTCTCACTAACACGATGCGGCGATGCCGATCGCTACAAACCACTAAGATGCCGCGATCACTTTTGATCATGGCATATAAGGGGTTAATGGCAGGGATCAGAGCTTGTTCCATTCCCTGCCGTTACAGCAGGGTGTCAGCAATGACATACAGCTGACACCCACGGCTGATGTCGCATGCTTAGCTTCTGAACTGCGCCATCTTTTTTTGCGTCCAGAAGCCTCCGGGCGGGACCTAACAGGCTTCTGTACTTGGCAGACAGGAGGCTATTGTTAGGCTTCCGGTCTGCCAGAGCAGCCATCGGAACCATGCGATTGCATTCTGGGGTTTCGATCCGCTACTAAACCCCATAGATGCAGCGCTGCATCTAAGGTTTTAATCAGACAGATCAGAGGGTAGCTCCGGTTTTGGTCATGCAGCAGGGTGTCAGCTGTAGTATACAGCTGACACCCGCTGGCGATGGTGTGGGTTCAGATTCTGAGCTCGCACCAGCAACACAACGTACCTATACGTTGTTTTGCGTTAAGTACATAGCGACAACAACGTACTAGTACGTTGGATGTCATTATTGGGTTAAAGGGAATTTCCAGGATTTTGAAGAATGAAAGTGCTCGGTAACTTTCACAGCAGTACTTGATACTACATGCATGTTTAGCTGTGTCTTATTCTGCAACTTAGGCCTCATGCACACAACCGTATCGGTTTTGTGGTCCAAAAAACAACGGGTCCGTTGCGGTCCATCCGTCCTCAAAAAAACCTTGTTGTGCATCCGTGTGTCATCCGGACTCACAGATCCACAACACTTCACTAGTATGAATCTGCAAATCCAGACCGTGAAAATTACTTGTCCTGAGTTTTTGTGGTCCGGATTTGCGGCCCCCGCAACGATCCGTGAAAATCACGGTCGTGTGCAGGGGGGTCATAGAAAATAATGGATACGCAATTTATCCCTAAAAATATGGTTGTGTGCATGAGGCCTAAGTCTATTCAAGTGTACGGTGCTTAGCTGCGGTACCAGACACAGCGGCACCAGTCTTTGTTGCTGTGTCAGTACTGTAATTAAAGGGTGGCAGTGCTCTAGCAATATATTTCTATATATATTCTTAGGTCCTCAACTTACAGTGATATATTGATGACCTAAAGACAAGTCATCAATAAAAAAAATCCTGAAAAGTCCCCTTTAATTCATTTAATTCTTAGTATTAGTGAAATGACTTTTTGACCATGGATTGCACAATTCTAATTCTGTACACAGCAATTACTAGTTTATTACAAAACGCAGCTGGGAAAATTGGAAAGGGGCTTGGGAATTCAATGTAGAGCTAGTTCTTCGTTTTAAGGGAATTAAAAATGCAGTACTTTATTTGTTGTCTTGTTTAGGACATTTAGCAATGAAGTTATTTGCCATGACAATGGGCTCTGTGCTAAAGTTTAGGTTGCTGGGTCTCCATTTTTGACAGGTCAGAAGTAGGGGGAAACAAAATAAATGTATCATATAATAATAATAATAATAATAATAATAATAATAATAATAATAAATAATGTAGAGGCAGCAGTAAATTTACAGTCAGACAAATAATGAAAACAAATTAAAAAAAACTATAACAATAAGGAAACTTTAGAGAAGACACTGCATATAAGTGCTTATAAAGTAAAGGGCATGTGGGAAGTGACATTATAAAATTGTCCAGTGAAACAGTCAGAATAGAAATGTGACCAGGTTATGTTGTATGAAGGCTGTGGTTGTAATAACATTATTATAAGTGACTTGGAAGAAATTAATTTTCAAGGCGTAAAGCTGCAAATATTAGAAGAAAATCTATTGGTTGGAGGCAAAGAGTTTCATATGAAGGATGAAGTATGGCAGAGATCCTGCAGGCCAAAATGTGTGACCACATGAAGAAAACATGTTGTTTGGGACTAGATATCAGCAAGTCTTTAAAGGGGAAATCCAGTCAAAATGGTCCTCTGATATATCCTTGATACATGTGAAAAGATGAAATTTGGGAAGTTTTTTTTATCTAAAGGCAGGAATGTCACCCTAAAAATAAAAAAAATAAAAAGGCAATACAACTTACAGACATAATATATTGTAATTCAGAAGTATTGCGATGTATCATATTCGCCGTTAGAAAATGGGATTTTGAAGTTCCCTAGTCAGACTTAAAAAAAAATGTAAGAAAGTTCATGAAGTTTATTAACATGAAAAAAAGGTTTTAAAAAACGATAACACAATTGCTGTATTTTTCCATCCCTTCTCCTAATAGTAATAAAAGTTAACCCCAACATGGTGCCAATGAAAACTACAACTTATCCTATAATCAACAAGCGCTCATATAGGTATGTAGAGTTACATCAATTACATAACATTTTGATTGATAAACAAAGTTTTAGTAGGGAAAGTTTTAAGCGATCTTTTATACCTAAAGCTATTGCACTTTATAATATGTTTGTATAGTGGTATTGTTAATGTATGTTAATATTTGTTGTATGTTATGTACTGTGTATTGGGGGTTATAACTACAAATTAATTTCCCTTAAGAGATGAATAAAGATCTATCTATCTATCTATCTATCTATCTATCTATCTATCTATCTATCTATCTATCTATCTATCTATCTATCTATCTATCTATCTATCTATCTATCTCATATCTATCTATCTATCTATCTATCTATCTATCTATCTATCTATCTATCTATCTATCTATCTGTCTGTCTGTCTGTCTGTCTGTCTGTCTGTCTGTCTGTCTGTCTGTCTGTCTGTCTATCTATCTATCTATCTATCTATCTATCTATCTATCTATCTATCTATCTATCTATCTATCTATCTATCCGTTGTTATTCTTTTGGAAAAGTAGTAAAACTATACGTAGTTTGTATTGCCATAATCTTAACAACCTATAGAATAAAGTTATATTGTTATTTATATTACATGGTGAACAGCATTAACAAAAATCCCAAATTATCATAATGAATTGCCTTTTTACCTATCCTCCCCTTAAAAAAAACAATGTCAACAGGAAAATAAATGTTATGGCATTGGAAATGCAGTGATGAAAATACAAAAAGATCGCTGCGTCCTGAATGTCCAAAATAGGCCATGTAATTAAGGGGTCAAATCAAGACAATTTTCTAATCTGGTCAGTCAACTTTACTGTCTCCATTTAGTACCGTAAACTGACAGTATTATATTTCAGTTGGACCTTTATATCATATACGTAGTAGTAAATATGTATATATAAATATATATATATAGATGTATATATTTATTAATCTATTGATATCTATGTAACTCTAGCTAACTATCATTATTACACTACTATATACATGTTATATAATCCCTTAATATTCCCATGGATATAAAACTATTATGTGATTTTGGATTTCATGGCAGTATAGGACAATTTTTTATATAAATTCTGCGTGTTGCGACATTGGATATTAGATTCAATGAAATTTTTTGTGTATTTGGTGACTATGCTGATTTATCTAAGTATTTATAATATGTCATATTTTAATATATTAAAAGTTGTTGCATGATCTCCATACATTTTGGAATGATGATGATTTAAATAATATTAATAATAAAAAAACAACACATTTTTTTTAATTTATTTTTTAAGACATTCGAAAAATGTTACATTCTTTAGTTCTTGGGCAAATGAACGTGTAAACAAGAGCTCTCACCACATACAGGCTGAAATCATGAAACTTGAACCTGAGGTTGGGAAAGGTCAGCAGGCTTTCACCATAGTGTCTGTGGCTATACACAGCCTGGGGCGCTCTTAGACATAATTAACATAACATACCGGGCTCAAGAGTCTTGAGGTAATTAAGATGCTGTTGTTAGTCCATTTGCAGACACTGGCTAGGGATTTGTGGTCTTTAGCTGTAAGCTGACCTTTTGCCATTAAAGCACCATAATTGTGGTCATTGTTTAGGATACTTTGTAATTTCTAATCACCTGGATATTTGGCATCATATTAAATATGTAACAGCAAGCACAGCAGTGTGGGTAAATGACTAGAGCGCTGTTCTGAGGCTCATTACTATAGTAATGTATAAAATACAATGCATATCATTTTTACCACATATTCATGATCTTATATACTTTTGAACATATATATATATATCATACACAGAAGGAAAGGGAAAGAGAGTGTAAAATAATCTCTAAATAGTATAATTTATATTGTATTATTAGATATGTACATCTGCCATAGATGTGATAAATGTGAGCAGGGAATCCAGTAAAAAAAAATATATAGGGCTATGTACATAAAATCCTCGACATTGAAATTGTGAAATTGCAACTCCTAGAAGGAAAAGTTTTGGAATTGCGGAAATCATAGGATCGATAGACATGTTTATGATATGCAAATAATAAAAACATTTTAATCAAAAGAGTATGAGCGCCACGCGCAGAAATACATGCATTTGCGCACCTTGGCATGAGGTTATTAATGGTTGTCTGAGGAATGTTATGCCACGCTGAATGCACTTGGGCACGCAAATCATCAAGATTGGTTGCTGGCAGCTCCGCTTGCAATTGCCGACCAATGACGTCCCAGATGTGCACGATGGGAGACAAGTCTGGAGATGCTACAGGCACGTTTAGGCCATGCAGGCTGCTCACAGTAGCAAGAGCAACATGCAGCCTGGCGTTGTCCTGTTGAAAAACGGCTTCTGGAATGTTTTGGAGAAATGGCTGGTACGTACCACTGGTTCCACAACCAAATCAATGTAACATCGAACTGTTCGGGTACCTGACATGAAGAGTAAAGAGGTCCGTCTACCGTACATTATGCCACCCCACACTATAATCCCAGGAGTAGGACCAGTGTGACGTTCCCTTCTGAAAGCCTCTTCATGGCTTTGCCCACATGGTCTCCATATCAATATCCAGCTACCATTGCATCCGATACAAATGTAAAACTCATCGCTGAAGAGGTAGACCTCCATTCCAGCCTCTATTGCCGTCTTGCTGTTCACCTCGACAGCCTTTGAGAGCGGTGGCGCGTTGTTAATGGAACACCTGTATCTGGATGTCTGGCTCATAGCCCAATGTCGTGCAAACACCTTATGATGGTTTGTGTCAACACTAGTTGCTGCCCTAGGCTTGGGATGTGACATCCAATTTCACTTGCAATATGGAATGGATCACTACGCGCCATTCTTCCAATTAGACGATCCGTTAGTGCAGAGGTTCCCCTCCGCGCACTTCTTGCCGTCATTCCCACTGGTGGTTGTTCTCCCAACCTCAGGGACACGCAACGTTGAACAGTGCTGACATCTCGGCCTAGACCAATTATCTCATACCACATGATCCGATTTTCGAGGTTTCATGTAACTAAAATACTTTGCTTTCAGTCTGGCATTTATGTTCCTCCCACATGCCACAGATTGGTGCTAGGTGCTTGAAAATTTGATAATTTGCAGATCTCAGCGACACCTGCTACTTCCTCGATTTGCAGAACCTCACGGCTTGCCCTTGTTGAGGAGTAAAGAATGTTGCTTCACAGTTGTGAACATTTATATATCTGTGTATTGAGCAGTAAGCTTACAAGAGAAATCATACAGAAAATGTGTAGGAATAGTAAAGCTATGAAAATCTACTAGTGTGTTGCCTTTTAAGCTTTGCAGTTAGACAATTAATAGACTATCTTTGTAAAAGTGCTGGTGGACCTTTGTTACCGTTAACTAATTACTTATTCTAGTTCCCAGCAAGTTCTCAGCTCTCTCCCTGCTGCAACAAAGTTTGTGCCAACCTTAAAAGGGTCTTCCAACAGAAACAACACAGGTCTATTAGTGCATATAGACATCTTAGAGGGGTTTAATCTAAACAGTAGTCTAAAGTTTAATTAAAATAAACATTTTTTTTATAAAATTTCCTTTTATTGTGCAAAACTACTAAAATATAAACAAAAACAATATCAATTTGGTATCTATGTATTCGTACAGACTCGTAAAATAAAATTAACATGTTAACATGGAACATGTTTGTTAAACACCGTAAAATAATAATTTTTTCCATTCCCCTTCACAAAAATCACTAAAAGTTAATCAACAAATTATATATATATATTAAAATGGTGCCAATGAAAACTACAACTCGATGTAAAAATGTAATAACTTATGGCTCTTGGAATCCGACGACTCAAAAATTATATTTGTGTGTCGCCGCATTCCGAGTGCCATATGATGGCTTATTTTTTCGGGACGAGTTTTAGTTTTAATTGGTACCATTTTGGGGTACAAATCATTTATTAAATAACTTTTATAATTTGTTATGGGGGGTTAGGATAAAAAGGCAAATCCACCATTGTTTAATTTTACGCAATCCGCCGTGCGGTATAAATATTGTGTTGCCTCTATTCTATGGGTAGCTATGATTATAAAATATTTTTTTTTAATGAAAAAAGTTTTTGGGAATTTTATTTTATTATTAAACTTTCTTAAACGTTTTATTTTTGTTGTCCTACTAGGGGACGTGAAACTGCTATTGTTTGTACACTTGTATAATGCTTTGGAATCAATAGTATTTTAAGGCATTATTGTCTATCAGTATATCAATAACAAGCAACCTAATATGCTATGCCCCTGCATGGACTAATAGGCACATAGCTATGGCAGACCTGGGGGGTAACCGATGGGCATCCGGCAATCACGCGGTGCTTTTGAGCAGACAGAAGTAACCCCCTACCACTGTCAAGCTCTTTAATTTGGTAAGAGCCAGGATCAGAGATTTTTCTGGTCCTAGCCATTACAGAAGGAGCCTGGCACTCAATTACCGCTAAGCTCCTGCCGTAGATCACGCAGGCATACATCCTGTAGGCTTTAATTAATCCGGTCCATGACATACACGTACGTCATGAAGGCTTAATGGGTTATAACAGTATGCAGAAAGCTCTTAAGCTCCCTCATGTAGTGGCTACTTGAATTTTTTCCTCTTTAACTCTATTTTTATTAAAAAAATCGAGCTCAGTATCAGAAAAACAAAACTTCAACCACTATAGAGAAATATTAAGACATTAATCAGCAAAGAATATTGCAATTCTTTAGATACAAAAAATGTGATCAGGTAGAAAGGCAAAATAAAAAAAATATAGAAAAAAAAAAGTTATTCCTAGTAAATGGGACTTAGTATAGACAATGGAAAATTGACTAAACATCCTGTTGTATTGGCAATTGTAACATAAATGTAGTGCTTCAATATAAAAGTTAGTGTATGCAATCACTGCTGGCATTAGTCCTGCACAAAGTTGCTAAGAATCCCTTGTGACGTATCGATTAGATGACTCCAACTTTATGAATTACATTGTAGTTATTAAAAATCCTGCCGATTCTTTTAAACATGTGGTAAAGTTTTTACTCCTAATTATTGTCATCTTTAATCACTTAAAAAGAACAAAGAACTATTTTTGGTACCCTGAAAACTGAGATGTTCTAAATGCGGTTTGATAGTTTCCGAAACAGACTAGAAAAATGTAATTTTATCGCCCATTAACACACAATTAGGCTATTTCTCTTTGTTACATTAAACCGTGTAATTTTTATTCTACTTAAATACTCTTTCCATACATTATCCATTTATAGAATCTTGTCATGATATTAACGGTCTTTCATTTCACTTTAGAGAAAAGCCTATAAAGGTGCTGTTTGGCTTGAACAGTTCTAATTATTTTTCATTTCAATTATTCATATGCTTAGACAGATTTAGCAAGTCTTCAAAGAGTCCTAATCCTGGTGGCAGTCGTATTTTAACAGAATCCATTTGTGCAGGTCAAGCTGATAAAGACGGGATGCTATCTGCAGGCGGAACTTAGTGCAAGTGCAATCATTTGATCAATTACTACCATCTTGTCTGAAGCATTAAGCCAAGCACACATTTACAAGTTTCCCTTGGGCAATCAAATTTATTTTGGTTGATTTAGTATCTTTTATTTCCTTATATTTTAATTAATTCAATTTGCCTGGCCTCAGCATTTAAAGCATTTTTGTACTTTCAATGACATTTTTCATTTAAAGAATAAAGTGCCCACAAAAACAATTACACTTAAAGGGGTTGTCCCAACTAGGAATCCAATATCCATTTGCCCAATTAGGAAATATGGACGTCATAGAGGGGCAAAGTACATATATACTGAGCCATAGAAGCCTTTTTTATGGAGTGTCTGGAGATACGTTCTAATGTTAATTGGGTTCTAATCAAATTTGGGGCGTTATTGCTTGGAGGTCATTTACATAAAATCATGGATTGCATCAATGACCATTCCAAAATTAGAGCGGGGCTGTAGGGAAATGTCAGTTCTTCTTAGTAAACTATTGACTGCCATTTATAGCAGTCCATGGATCAGTGGTGATAGATCGCTTCTGCAAAGAAGACTTTCTTTGGTGCAAAATAGCTGCCCTACAGAAAGAAGAAAACTGTCTCTTTAGTGCCACCTATAGGTGACTATCCTGTAAGTCAATGTCTGTCCCTTTTAAGAGCCTTTATTATTATTATTATTTCAGTTACTTATATAGCGCCAACATATTATGTCCCCATTGGGGCTCACAAGACAAATTCCTTATTGGTATGTTTTTTGGGGTGTGGGAGGAAAATGGAGTACCCAGAGGAAACCCACGCAGAACATACAAACTCCATGCAGATGTTGTTCTTGGTTGGATTTGAACCACTAACCACTAACCGCTAACCACTGAGCCACCGTGCTGCCCTTGAAATAAGGCTCGGGTTAATAGCCAAACCAGAGGCGCTCATCTGTAAGCTGGACCTCCGCAAGAGCTGCATCAAAGGCATTGACTTACAGGGTGGTCATCTATATGTCGCACTACAGAGCTTCTGGAGGTGAGCTAATTTAGATACTTTTTAGCCCCTAGGGAGCATTGTCCTTAAGACTCCCTACCAACTGGATCTAGCGCAATATAGCACAGGAAGAGAAGTTATATGTAAAAGGATTCTGATTGGCTTATCACATGTAACTAACTTTTTGTTTTCTAGTACAGAGTGACATGTAAGCATTTAAGAGAGGTTAACTGTATTTGGGCTCTTAGGGGAACTTTAGCTGACTTTTTTGGGGTCTGTTTTTTTTGGAGAAAATATTTAATATTTGATATTTCATATTTCTTATGTGATACTGTAGGTTGCGCTGATCCCTCTGTTATTTTTCTTTTATTTAGGCCTTTTGGGGGATTATACAGCAAAATGCACCACAAAACGCACTCTACAGTTTAAAAAGTGGAAAAGTGTCTAGGAGAAGGGGCTTGTGTAGCGTGCGAGCGGGTGACCCAAGAAGTGATGGGAAAGGGGAAAGGCATAGGCCCACAAATTGGCAGCCGGCTCTGCTCTCAGTGTGGATTATGATAGCCAATAGGCCTTCCGTTTCTCTCAGCGCCTGCGTACAGCTGGTGATGAAGGAGTTTGCACTGGTTAATGAGAATGGTAGTCTCTATATTTCCCCCCGGGACACTCCCTGTGTCTGCTCCTGTCGTGATGGTGTTTTGGGGTGTCCTTGATGTTATGGGTGCAAAATAAGAAAGGAGCCTGAATAGTGGCAGGTTAACAGACTCAGCTTGCAGCAGACTTTACTTGGTTGCGCAATATTAGTCACAAGTCCACACAAAATGGAGGTACACGGAACTGTGATAATGTCAATCTATAACACAATGGAATACAAGTATGGCAGTTTCTTCCTTTCAGTAGTTTACTCTTAGGCTAACCATGGTTGAACCTGGAGTATAAGTTGTGTAGGGCTTCCTGACCAGAAAAGTACCTCTTTCTGTTTCTGAATCCAATTCCTGAGGTTACTCTACTTCATGGAGTTTGGTAGTCAAAGACTCTTCTTGTTCTGTAATGTCTGTCTCCTACCTCTGCAAGCTGCTCTAGTCTGTTTTCAGGGGCTTCGCTGAAATGTGGTGATCTCCCAGCAGAACTGGTCACTACTCACTGTCAACTTGCTCCAACTGCTCACTACCTTCTTCTACCTAGGCTGCGTAATAATGCCACTAATGTAGCTTCCAATATGCTAAATACTAATGAGGAAGATTCTAAATAACAGTGGGTCTGTGACAAGGGCTTTATTCTTATGGTATTTTCATATTTTTTCTGCATGTCCAATTACTGTTCAAAGCAGAAAATTACCACAGCACTGGACCACAAGTGGGTGCACGCCTCAATAGGACCGGATCCGTGGTCCCCAATATCAGATAGACAAAATAGACGAGGAGACAGCACTTCCAAAATATGTCAGCTTTTTAATCACCCGTGCGACGTTTCAGTCCAGCAGGACTTTTCTCATGCTTGAGAAAAGTCCTGCTGGACTGAAACGTCGCACGGGTGATTAAAAAGCTGACATATTTTGGAAGTGCTGTCTCCTCGTCTATTTTGTCTATCCAATTACTGTTCAAAACCGCACTTGTTTTACAGAGAATTGCTGCAGTTTTACAATGCGGTTTTGGCCCCTACAGGTGAATGAAGTTCATTCAACTTGTTTCACCTGTAGAAGCCGTGTGGCCAAAAACCACATCACAAAACCGCATCACAATTCCGCATCAACTCACCAGCACCTGATAAAGCGTGTAAAAGCGCCTTTAGTAAACCAGTTACTGGAGAGTAATGGGCTCACACACTGTTTTTATACAGGGGCCCTCGGCTGAATGTGTCCATTTACTATTATTTTATATTTACTCCATAGGAGTTTAAAAAAATATAAAATTTAAGAGAAAAAATATATACGTAGTGATAGTTATGAGAATTAATGTTCTTTGATCACTTTGTTAAATACATTTAAATTTCCTTTTAATGTGTTTTGCCTGTTCTCGTACAGCTATAAATGGTGTTTGCCTTGAAAACTCATCACTAGGAGTTTCAGATTGACAGCTAATGAAGTCATCTACAGTAGTGAAGCCAATTTCTCTCTCTCGATGCTGTGAGGTAATTCTGTATTTATAACCCACCAAGTTTGTTTTCCCTACTGATGATCTTTTTATGTGCAAGCAAACAGATTTCTTTTTGAAGAAAGAAAAACATATACAGCCCCAAATGGCAACTGTGCCCCAAACACTTTTTTGGTCTGTTTATTCTGGCTAAACCTGTAGGCAATGCCTATCTCAGTGCTAGCTGATTTATAGATACAGGTCCATGTCTATTTTCTCTACTGGTGACACAGAGTGAAAATCCAAATAAATTGAACTAAACCATATATCCAAATAACTAAACTCGAGTACAACAGTCTTTTCCTGTTAAACCTATACTGTAAGCTAAGTCTGTATAATATTATCTTTAGGTTTATTGAAATATACTGTAATTATTATAAGCATAAACAGCAGTTCACTAATAAATATTTCATATCAGGGAGCAATCGAATAATAAGGTTGCAGCACTGAAGGGATTTAAAATTACTCATCGCCATTGTCCCATAAAGATGTCAGCAAAATACAGGTGCTACTTACAGAACCTAAATTCAGTCTTCTACTCCCTCTGTCTGATGATGGCCTCAAGCCTTCTTCACATATTGTTTAGCTGGGGTTTTCATCGTGTAGATCAGGAACCACTATTGCAGCAGAAAACAAACTAATTCTATCTTTTTTTTCTTTTTGAATTTCTGCATCTTACTCCCCTACTCCTTCCCTAACCCAAGAAGTGGAAACGTGGCGAGCAAGGAGAAAAGAGAGATAAAATAAATATGAATTACTTCTCCCAATAAATCTTCCATTGATACCATATTTACATACATTTATTTAAATCACTCCTTTTTATATTAACAGTTTTCACACATCATTATCTTATTTATTTAGATTCTATTAAGCAACATTTGAAGATTAATCCACAATCTAATTCCTGTCGATTCTGGAATTCCTTGTTCATTAATGGCCTCTCTATTTCTAATGTTCATTTTTTGATTGCCCAAATTTCCCAGGACGAGGTTTGATATTTCATTTTTTTAAATTCTCATATTTCCATGCTTTAAATTGACTGTTAATCCAAATGATCCCCATTATTATTCCATACATTTTAGATATAGCCTTTTTCTTCCCACTTAATTGAAACAACTGTGTTTGTATTTTTTTATATTCTACCCTGTTAAACACCTTTTTACTCTTTGTCTGGGAGTCTGCATTTTTGTTATTTGTAGATATCTTTGATAATTCACCAATATAATATATTCTCCCTGAATATTGTCAAAGGTTAAAAGTTACCCCCCCCTGTAGGATTGAGTAATGAAAAATAAGCCTTTATTCATTTAATACTTTGTGTCAGAAATGTTAATATAATTTCTGAAGATATGGATTAAAAAAACAATGGAGTATCGTTCAGTGTGGCCAGAGCCGGCCTTTGGGGTATGCGACCTGTGCGATTACACAGGGTGCAACACTCCAACAAGTGGAAGTTTATGAAGCTGCAATTCCGCCCCAGGTGATCCTTCTCTGCTCTCAGCATACCTACCACCGTAGCAGGCATAGCGGCCGCTACGGGGCCCGCAGCATGAGGGGGCTGCTACAGCGGTAGCGATGCCATATTCAATAGTATCTGCATCCTAAGGACGCAGATACTATTGAACACTATGGCAGAGCAGGGAGGTATCTCCCTGATCTGCCATTTACTAGGCTACAGGCCGTTTGGCCTGCAGCCTGTCAGGCGTAGGGACAGGACCCTTGCCAAGGTCGGCGTCATGAGGTCACTGGATCACGCCGGCCTACGCAAGGATCCCGACAGCATTGTGGAGCAGCTCTGTTCATCGCAGGAACGGGGCCTAGGGGAGTATAATTTTTGTGTTTTATTTGTTGGGGGGGCACTATCTACAAGAGGGTGCTGAGTGCTGTATAGCACTTTCTACAAGGGGGAGGGGGGAATGTATGGCACTGTCTACCAGGGGGAGGTGGGGGCTGTATGGCATTATCCACAAGGGGGTGGTGGGCGGCTGTATGGCACAGTCTACAAGGTGTATGTGGGGGTCCGTATGGCACTCTCTACAGGGGGGCTGTATGGAAGAATCTATAGGGAGGCACTATCTACAAGGGGGGCTCTGTGTGGCACCAAGGGGAGGGGTGGCCCAGTCAAAAGTTTGCTATGGGGCCCAGTGTTTCCTAGATACGCCCCTGGTGAGACTGACACATGACGGTGCAGCGCCGGGGCCAGAACAGGGAAGGACTCAGGAGCGCCCAGACAAGTGGTGAGTAAAATCAACCACCGCTCGGTGGCTCGCTGCAAGGCAGCTATTATTTATACATAATCATTAAATTACACAGTGGCACAGCGGGGGTATAAGGGGGCTGTTGGGGGGCTGTATACTGTGTGGGGTGGGCATAATTATACTGTGTGACAGTGGGGGCATAAGGTGGCCATTATATTGTGTGTGGGGTGGCATAAGGGGGCATGAGTTATACTATGTTTGGGTCACAAGGGGGCATCATATTGTGTGGGGGTCACTAAAAGGCATTATGCTGTATTGGAGCATTAATTATACTTTGTGGGGGTCAGGGGCGTAACTAGGAAACACTGGGCCCCATAGCAAACTTCTGACTGGGCCCCCCTTCCCTGGATGCCACACACAGCCTGTCCATGTAGATAGTGCCCCCCTGTAAACAGTGCCATACAGCCCCCCCCCTGTAGACAGTGCTTCACAGCCCCACCTGTAGACAGTGCTATACAGTGCCCCCTGTAGACAGGACTATACAGCCTCCCCATACAGTGCTATACAGTCGTCCCCCCCTGTAGACAGTGCTAGACTTTTAAGTATCAAAAAGAGGAACAATCGATGAAGCGCATAGCGGCAATTTTTTTCTATTAAGCCACACCTCTAATCCCACCCAATCCCCGCCCATACACACCCGTTTCAGCCTACATAGTATCATGCTCCATAGTGCCCCCCACACAGTATAATGCCTCCATAGCTGCCACCATACAGTATAATGCCCACACAGATGCCCCATACAGTATAATGCTCACAAAGATGCCCCATACAGTATAATGCCGACACAGATGACCCATACAGTATAATGCCCACACAGATGACCCATACAGTATAATGCCCACACAGATGACCCAATGCAGTACAATGCGTGAAAAAAATCCCCCCATACTGCATAATTCCCCATAGCTGCCCCATGCAGCATAATACCCCCATAGCTGCCCCACACAGTATAATGCTCCCCATAGCTGCCCCACACAGTATAATTCCCCCATGGCTGCCCACACAGTATAATGCTCTCCATAGCTGCCCCTACACAGTATAATGCCCCCACACAGTATATTGCCTCCTATAGCTGATCCCACACAGTATAATGCCTCCCATAGCTGCCCCCACACTATATTGCCCCTCATAGCTGCCGCCACAGTTTAATGCCCCTATAGCTTTCCCCAGAGTATAATGCCCCCATAGCTGCCACCAGAGTATAATGCCCCCACAGTATAATGCCCCCCCATAGCTGCCCCACAGTATAATGCCCCGCACATTATAATGCCCCCTCATAGCTGTCCCCACAATATAATGCCCCTCATAGCTGCCCCCACAGTTTAATGCCCCTATAGCTGTCCCCAGAGTATAATTCCCCCATAGCGAGAGAGAGAGAGAGAGAGAGAGAGAGAGAGAGAGAGATTGATTGATTGTGAACATTTGCATAAGCTACAGGCTGGGAAGGGGGGACTGCAGGCTGCACCAAGATGAGAAAAAAAAGAGAGAAAACATATCTTGAATATCTCACACAAACAGGGCATCACACAGCAGCCAAGGTCTGTCAAGCAGGCAGACCTTTTATCTCTGCAGTGTGAGAAGAAATTTTGATGGAGGGGGAAGTATAATGTGAGCTAACAGTTTTGTAGACAGAGTGACAGTGACTGGGCTGCAGCTCCACTGTATCTGTAACATGGCAGACAGTCACAATATCAGGAGTTTGGTGAACTAGAAACAAGGAAAGGTCTGCAGTACAAACAGCTGAGCTTTAAGGGAAAATACTTCACATAGGTACAGTACATGAGGCTCTAAGAGCACTGTAAAGTTTTTATTTTTCACTAAGGATATGCTTTAAAGTTTTATTAGTAATATTGTTACTTAAAGGCTGGATTCACACGAGCACATTACGTCCGTAATGGACGGAACGTATTTTGGCAGCAAGTCCCGGACCGAACACTCTGAAGGGAGCCGGGCTCCTAGCATCATAGTTATGTACGATGCTAGGAGTCCCTGCCTATCCGTGGAACTACTGTCCCATACTGAAAACATGATTACAGTACGAGACAGTTGTCCGGCAGCGAGGCAGGGACTCTTAGCGTCGTACATAACTATAATGCTAGGAGCCCGGCTCCCTGCAGTGTGTGCGGTCCGGGACTTGCGGCCGAAATACGTTCCGTCCATTACAGATGTAATGTGCTCGTGTAAATCCAGCCAAAGAGAAGCTTTCCCCTGCCCATACATGTGCAGCTGAGTGCCGCATGTAATAGGCAGGGCTGCACAAACCCTGGGGCACTTTACATATTTTTTTTTACCTTCCTCCATTATTTAGATATCAGTGCCATTATATTTGGCGCCCGATATTTAAATAACCCCCCCGAACGGACAATGGGGCTTGTAATAGCAAGGGGGCATGTTACATGACTGTGACACTATCCAATCAGCTACGGACAGTGTTACAGCGAGAGCTGGAGAGAGGAGAGTGTGTGCGCACGCACGCTCTCACTCTTCAGCTCTCGGCAGACAAGGACAAGACTGATCTCTTGCGAGAGATCACACAGTCTTGTACTTGTCTGCCAAACTGGCAAGAGGGCTTGTAATGGCAAGGGGGCATGTCACTGCTACAGGCAGTGCTAGAGCTGGAGAGAGGAGAGCGTGTGCACTCTTGCTCACTCTTCAACTCTCGTCAGACAAGTACAAGACTGTGATCTCTCGCGAAAGATTAACGACACATACAGAGATGGAATACGGCACATACAACCCCATAGAGAATGCGAACAGGAGCCGTTCCATTCACTATAGCGTACGCCGTCTGTGTGGGAACGGCGCATGCGCCGCTCCCACACAGACCAAAAGGAAGGTCTTCGGCAGAGCGACATCCGGCGCCATTTTCATGTGGACCGGAAGCCGCAGCCGGACAGTAAGATGACTACTTCCGGTCGCGGCTTCCGACCATATGTTCAGAAGCAAGGACTAGGAGCGGTGGGAGAGGCAGCGACAGCGGCGGCGGCGGCAGGAGCAGGTAAGTTATGTATGTGTATGTGATGTGTGTGTATGTTCGTGTTATACTATGTGATTACCACTATATCTAATCCTCCTACAATGTGCATTCGCTCAAAAAATGGCGGCACACAGTGTAGGAGGTTTGAACATTCAACCCCCTCCTTTCTCCTGGCACTAGCCCGGATAAAGGAGGGGGGATTGTTTGAGTACACTAGAGTGAGTGTGTCTTCTCCAATTTTGCAGCATAAAGCAATGAGGTTGCTTCACCACATGCCAATGCTGCAATTTTGGGAATTGCTCCCTCTAGTGACCAGCACATGGAAATGTTATAATTTAGAATCTAATTTATAATATTTCCTGACTTGTGAAAAAATAAAAAAAATTAGAACAGTGTGTAATCCTTTATATACTAACAGTTTAACTAAAAATATATATATTTTTCTAGCGACACATTCCCCTTAAGTTAACAATCAAGTCACGCTAAAGTGTAGTTCAGCGAGGGGGAAAGGGATTACTTTGCCCTCCAATATAGGGGCTTTCCTAGAAATCAACATAGTTGGCAGCCTGGGACATAACTTCATAAAGAGAAAAGGTAATCCATGGAGTTTTACTGTGCCACCAGATACACATGCCCTGAACAGCTTTTATTCACATCTCTGGAAATACTCTTTAAATCACACGGATGTCTTATTCCAATGTATCTATAAAATCACCATGGGATTGGCACGCTATAACTAAAAACCTATATAATCTTCTTATGTCAAACAGTTCGCAGTCTGAATGCTATAAAAACAAGAAGGAACACCAAACATAGTAATCTCACTTTCCTTCACAACGTCGGCTATTTGCCAAGTATTTTTAGACAGTATGTGACACCGACTGTTTTACTTCATTCAAGTCTTAATTAAGTACTCACATTTCAAGTTACCTACGTGACATTTTCCATTGGTCTGTTGACAACAAGTGAACGGAATATGTCATTCCCAACAGATTATGCAATCCATGCAGTGTAATAGCCCTGATGTTTTCTCCTCTTGGAACCAGATTGCACATTCATCACAAAACTAAAAGCATAAGAGGTCAAACTGTATTCGCTGTGTAGAGCTTCACCTGCTTTCATGAAAGTAATGTAACATTTTTAAAAAGCTTTTTCTAAATTAAGCTTTTTAATAATAGAATGTTACGTAGAAAATGTAACATTCTCTCTTTTCTTTGTCATAAATGGCAGGGGAGTAGAGAAGGGGGACTAGGATGGGCACTTACTTTGTGTGCTGTGTGCCACAGGTGGGCACCAACAAGCCACTCTGCCTCAGCCAGGGTATTTAGATGCAAGGCTAGGGCAGCAAACTTAATCGTTTCCCCCTGATAATGGAAATCCTAGCTACGACTCTAATTGGGGGATTTATAGAAGAATGAATGGAAATGTAGATAGAAAGATAGACAAACAGATAATTATTATTTTTTTATTTTTTTTGTATCACCAACATATGGCACTTTATTTTGTGTAATGTACCAGCCACATGCAGCTGAGGGGATTTTAAATACCTCCGAGCGAACCAGTCACCCAGTCATCATATGTGTTAGCCTCAGAGGTGCAAAGAGTATGAGAAGTAACCGGGCTGAGAATGTAAACTACTTGAATATGTGGATTAGAACAGTTAATACATTTAATAGGAGAAAAGTAGTGAGGTAATGTCTTAAGGTTTTTTTTATTAGAGAGACTCTGTCACCAGATTATAAATGCCCTATCTCCTACATAATCTGATCGGCGCTGTAATGTAGATAACAACAGGGGTTTTTATTTTCAAAAACGATAATTTTTGACCAAGTTCTAAACAATTTTAGATTTATGCTAATTCGTTTCTTAATAGACAACTAGCCGTGTTTTTACTTTTTACCAACTGGGCATTGTACAGAGGAGTGTATGACGCTGACCAATCAGTGACCAATCAGCCTCATACACTTTCAGCCCAGCTTCTTTCACTGCACAATCAGGCTGTTCACAAATAAAATCCACTGTTGTTATCTACATTACAGCGCCGATCAGATTATGTAGGAGATAGGGCATTTATAATCTGGTGACAGAGCCTCTTTAGCAGTGGCATAGCTATAGGGGTCGCAGCGTTCGCAATTGCGACCGAGCCCTGAAGACAGGCCCCTGTTACTATAATAACTACAGTACTTACCTTCCTGCTTCCGGAGCGCAGCAGAGGTCCTGACGTCACAGCGCTGTGCGCAGTGCATGACGTCACAGCGCACAGCATCCTGATCCTGGATAGAGTCAGGACATCAGCTGCGGCTGAAGAGGTGGGTAAGATTAATATCCCTGTCTGCTGGAGCTGATTGGCAGGGTCCGACTCCCGGGACCCCGCCAATCAGCTGTTTTGAAGTGGCCGCAGCGCTCGTTTGAGAGCTGCTTCCCCTTCATTCCGGTCACTTGCTCACATTGTGAATCCGTGTCGGCGATTCACAGTGTAAGCGAGTAAGAGAAATTAAGGGGAAGCAGCTCTCGTACGAGCCCTGCGGCCCCTTCAAAACAGCTGATTGGCGGGGTCCCGGGAGTCGGACCGTGACCCATCAGCTATTGATGGCCTAAGATTACTGTCTGCTGGACCCTGTATCTAAGCCTACCTTGACAGACTGTATCACACATGGGCCCTGTACCTAAGCTTACCACATGTGTTACTAATTTTTGTGTTTTCTTACAGGTTCGGTCGTTGGACTACGTCAGATTCGAGGACTACTTCGATGACGGCTTTTTTTTATTATCAATAAAATGATTAATGGGGGTTGTGTGTGTTTTTTTTTAAATTTCAATAAAATATTTCTTCTATGTCTTTGTTTTTTTTTTTAACTATTATTACAGGCTTAGTAATGGCCGCCGGCTGATTGACAGCGTCCATTACGAAGGCAGGGTTTAGTATTAGCCAGTGCAGAGGCTAACACTAACGCCCATTATTACCCCGGTACCCACCGCCACCAGGGGTGCTGGGAAGAGATGGGTATGATCCAGTACCCGACCATCTGTAATGATGGTTTGGCAATGGGGCGGCCGCAGGCTGGTATTATCAGGCTGGGACAGGCCAGAAACAGCGGCCCTTTCCCCCCTGGTAATGCTAACCTACTGCTGCTTTATTGTATCTGGCTGGGTATGAAAAATGGGGGGGCCCCCACGTCATTTAAAAATTTTTAATAATTGGAAAGAACGATGTGTGGTCCCCCCCAATTTTCATAACCAGCCAGATACAACACAGCAGCAGCCTAGCATTACCAGGGTGGGAAGGTTTTGGCCTTCCCCAGCCTAATAATACCAGCCTGCGGCCGCCCGGGTGCCCGACCATCACTACAGATGGTACTGGTTCGTACCCGGCTCTTCCCAGTACCCCTGGTGGCAGTGGGTACCGGGGTAATAATGGGGGTTAGTGTTGGCCTCTGCACCTGCTAACATTAAGCCCCGCCTTAGTAATGGAGGTTGTCAATCAGCCGGCGGCCATTACTAAGGCGATAATAATAAAGTTTAAAAGAATACATAGAAAAAATATTTTATTGAAATAAAAAAACACACATTACCCTCATTAACCATTTTATTGAGAATAAAAAAAACGCTGTCATTGAAGTAGTCCTCGAATCAGACGTAGTCCAACAACCAAACCTGTAAAAAAGACACTAACACATAAAAATAATTAATAACACATAAAGAAGCAAAACAATTATTATTCTTACCTTTCCTGGGTCCAGCGCTGGAGCCGCAATGTCAGCAAGCTGAGCCCTGTATCTAATCCTATCATGTGTGATACTGTCTGCTGAGCTACTGTATCTAATCCTATAATGTGTGATACTGTCTGCTGAGCCACTGTATCTAATCCTATCCATAGCTACAGGGTCGTAGTGCTATAGATATGCTGTCTCCTATACACACACATACACATATACACACACATATATATATATATATATATATATATATACACCAGTAGAAAAAACGGCAGCACTCTAATTCAGTATATAGGTTCCAGTAATGAAGGGTGCCAGCTGATAGTCTCGATCCAAAGACCATACGTATATCCAAAAAGAAAATTCAGCAGCACTCCAATGATCAAGGTGAAAAAAAGGTGAAATTTATTGAGCCAACATGGCAATGCAACGTTTCCGTCCCACCTTGGGACCTTTCTCAAGCATGCTTGAGAAAGGTCCCAAGGTGGGACGGAAACGTTGCATTGCCATGTTGGCTCAATAAATTTCACCTTTTTTTCACCTTGATCATTGGAGTGCTGCTGAATTTTCTTTTTGGATATATATATATATATATATATATACACACACCAGCAAAAGAAGGCAGCAGCACTCAATTCCAGGCAAGAAGTCCTTAAATAAACGGGTGCCAACAAGTAGTCTCGATCCAAAAAGACCATACAAATATCCAGGAAATAAATCCTGCAGCACTCCAGTAATAAAGATGAAAAAAACTGTGGTTTATTGAGCCAACATGGCCAGTGCAACGTTTCTGTCCCACATTAGGACCTTGCTTGATAAAGGTCCTAATGTGGGACAGAAACGTTGCACTGGCCATGTTGGCTCAATAAACCACAGTTTTTTTCATCTTTATTACTGGAGTGCTGCATGATTTATTTTTGGGATATATACACACACACACATTTTTTTTGGGGGTATATGTATTGGGGCTATTTCCTCTGACATTTTAAGTCCTTAGTGATGCCCCTGGTTGCTAGTGCTGCATTGTTGGGTCACTTAGGAGGCCCAGCGATGCAACTGAAAGCTGCGGGCTGTCGGCCATGAGAAGTTTGCAGGGGGTGCCCAATAAGAACATTTGCATCGGGGCCCATGAGCCTTTAGCTACGCCCCTGCTCTTTAGACTCTCTAAGGAGGAGGGTTTTTTCATGGCATACTTGAAACTTTGAATGATGTAAGATGACCTAATTGTGGTAGTGCATCCCAGAGTATGGGTACAGCACGTGAGAAGACTTTAAAGAAAGGATTGTGAGGTTATGATCAAGGTGGACTATTGGCACAACTTATTACAACATCGGATAGCATGAGTTTGATTGTTCAACAGAGATAAGAGTAGAGATAAAGGAAGTTGCAATAGCGTAGAGAAGTTTGCAGGTGAATACTAAAGCTTTAAATTTTATTCTGCCATAGATACATAGACATGACTGACAATAGACACAGATCCTAGTAAAACGACAGGAAAATTGGACTATCTGCTGCATTCAGGATAGGTGCAGTAGTCAAATAGTTTCCGTAGTTTCATTAGTAAAGAAGTGAAGATTCTAGTTTGCATTAGTATCTTAGTAGTATCCGCAGTTAGATAAAGATGGATGAGGGAGATACTCTTAAGGTGAAGTTTTTGGCAAGATACTGAATTGTGGGATGAAAGAGAGGATTGAGTAAAATGTAATGTCAAGACAGTGGGCTTATAGCTGAGGAGTGATGCTGGAATTGTACATGGAAATAGAGATATCAGGTATAGGCATATTAGAGGATGCAGTAAAGATCAGGAGTTTGGGATTGAGTTTGAAGTATAGGAAAGAGATGACAGACACTTATAGACACCCACAGATGTTTTTAGTAGAGTACGGAAGATTTCACGGAAAGAGGAATATATCAGCATAGAAATGGTACTGCATTATATACCTGGGTGTCTAGAACTGTATACAGTGAAAAAAAAAAAGGGCCCAGCATAGTATCCTGAGAAGTCTCAAAAGAGAGAGGAAGCAGTGAACAGTCAAAGTCAGCAAAGGAAACACAAACGGAATTATCAGAGGGGTCAGAAGAAGATGGCTCCAGTCAATGTATAATGGCCATGCTGGGTTAATGCAACTCTGCTCCTATTCACTTGAGCTTCCGGCACCGACTACTGCATAGCTTCCGGTGCCCGGAGGCAACTGGAACAGCTAATCGGTGCAGGGTCCAGGTGCCGGACCCCCACCAATGATATACTGATGACCTATCCTGTGGATAGGTCACCAGTATGAAATACCGCCCCCTGCCTGGACAATCCCTTTAATTAATACCACCATTTAATGCCTAAATAGTAACTGGGTCAATGGTAAAGTCACTGGTCGCTGGTGGTCTAGGGAAGTAAAGGAATTACTTGTTCCTCCCCTCTCCAGGCTCTAGCAATGTCCTGTACAGTAACTTGAAGCTCCTGGGCCCTAAAGCAAAAATTGTCACTGGGCTCCTCTTTCAGCACGTACCGGGAGATTAATAATACAGAGTACACTAAAAGTCACTGTGCTTGATCTTGTTATAAATGGTCTTTATGACTTTGGACACATACAGAGCTTTCAGCATAAAAACTATTTTAAACCAAACTGGAAAAATTGCCCATAGCAACCAAACAGATTTTGTTTCAATTACCGGTAGGTGCACAGTATTTTTTCTCACCCGGTATAATAACTATTAATATACAATTACCAAACTCTATATTAATGTGCAATATGTTCTTTAGTAACATTTCAATCTGGTATTGTTGTAATATGCTACTTGTCGATGAACATATTCCTAATTATTTTTATACATGAGACAGAATATGAAAACTGTGTCACTGTAGAAAAAACAGCTACAATTTACCAGTCACTTTTAGAAAATACCCAGCATCCTTAAGTGCAGCAAATTACACTGTTATTAGCTCCCTTTCCCCTAGTCACAGTAGGGATGGCACTGGGTAATGGTTTGCATGTAGAGTTAATCACTTTGATGCATTTTTGACTGATCCCAGCAAATTATGTTTTGGTTCCACTATATTAAACAAAAGAGCCTGGGATTATCATTAATAAATCTAAGGCACAGCATGCATAAATCTTGAATAAATCAAATATCAATTACATAAGCAGTAGTCGACATCTGCTTTAATCAAATAATATTTAAAAAGGATTTATTCTTTTTTACCCAAGTATGAAAAAAAAAAAAGGAAGTTTTATGCATGAAGAAAGTACCGTGGTAGGAATCTGTTTAACGTAGATGAATTTTGATAGGTAAGAAGATAAAAATAGGTCAGCATGCAATTGTTTGGAAGACAACATGCTTAAATTCAGAGTACATTTCAGAAAAATAAGGCAAAACATTCATCTATATGCAGAACATAAAAATAAAAAAAAAATCACATTCATTCTTATGGAGGTTGACATTTGCAGAAGTCAGTTTAAACATATGGTACTCTGGGTTACCAGATGGAGCTTCATACAACAGATTCCCATCAAGAGCGCATGTAGATGAAAAATAGAGAAATAGATCTTAAACATTAGTATATAAAGATATAAAGATTACATTACATAAGGAAAAATGAATTCCACTCTTGTGCATCTGTTTCTGTGTCATAGTCATTGTACCAGTAAACAAGTCTATAGCCATTTAATGTCCTGAGATGTAGGTGTATATAATATATATCTATAGTGGTATTATTATGTAGATTTATACATTTTCTAAGAGTAATTTCTCAAATTTTTTACACTTTCTCAGAAGATTGAAGACTAATGTAAGAAAACAAGGAACCCTAAAGTAGACCTTACCATTCAATAGAATATTCCATTATACTTCTATTAAATCCACAGTCCCTGTGCTATCCAGGTGCTGCATAAATTACATGTGTTTTTCCATTTACTAAACAAAAAAGTGGAGTCCACTAAAGTTATCAGACCTCATATCACTATGATATGATGATCCAAGACGATCCTCCCACCATGATGTTTCCAGTCCATAGCCACTTTAGGGCTAATCTGATTAAATAAAAACTGCTCCGGCCGAATAGTTCAGTGCTCTTTGCCACAACGATGTAAAGTGAGTGCCGTAATAATAGTCTGTAATACCTAAATACCCCAAAACACTCACCAAAACTACACCATTATACCAGCCCCAATAACTTAAAAACTTACAAAAGCAATCTAACAGACAACACATTTTCTGCACTGTAGGAAAAAATCTTTAAGAAATATTTTATGTAATTAATCAAATATAGTACAGTAGATAAAAAAGCAAAAATGAAATGCTCAAAAGCAATAACACCATGATAGCTAAAAGAAAATCATTGCCAGTATTTTTTATTTCCTATTGGTTTAATTCCAACTACTGCATTCTCAGGACATATAGTCAAGGTCCTTGAATTGAAGAATTGCAACTTTTTTCAGGTCCTAAACAGCAAAATATCCCTTCAATATCACATCACTATCATGTTTGTTTGTTGATACATGGTTCTTAGGCTCCATTTACACTGCGTTGGCAGTGTACAGTTGGTGTATGTAGCAAGTAAATCCCAAGATGTTTACACAGAACATTATGCATATGCATATGTAAGTTTATGCCGTACAGTTGCATATGTTGATCAACTTATATAATCAGAAGATATCTATAGACATTTACCAGCGCATAGTAGAGCCTTAGGGTACTTTCAGACAGAGTGGATTTGCTGCAGGATTCCATTACGGACAGACTGCAGTGGAAATCCGCAGAAGACGTTTTTCTCTTTAGTTTCTATAGTTTATCAGTTAAGTTAGTTCAGACGTTGCGAGAAAAAAAAACTGTGCGGAAACTAGCCTGCAGTGCAGAATTTACATTCCGCAGCATGCACAGTCTGTTGTAGAGAAGCAGCAGATTTTCACTGCAAATTTCAGCATTTGCAACGCAAAGGCTAAAATCTACAGCAAGTCCGCTGCATAATCCCCCATGTCTGGATGATCCCTCAAGTATTCTAATTATGCTGCAGATTTGTTGCGTATTTGCTGCGAATCTATGGCAAAATCTGCAGCAGAAAATGTCTGCCATGTCTGAATGTGCCCTTACTACGAGAATCTCTATTTGTCTAATGTCAACATGTAAAATGACCCATGACCAAAGAAATTCAAAGGATCATCCAGGAGTTTTTATTTGAGCATTGATGGTCTTGCTTTTTAAGTTAGGTTAAAGGGAAGGTGTCATGAAATTTGTATTTTTTTTATCATATTGCTTTTAGTATGATAAAGAATTTTTTTTTTATTTGTTTGTGTTCGTGTGTTCTACTTTTTTCTTATTTTTACTTCTCTATGGGGGCTGCCATTTTTTTTTTCATCTCCGTATGTGTCGATGAACTAAACATACAGAGATGGAATACGGCACACACATCCCCATAGAGAATGCGAACGGGAGCCGTTCCATTCAGCGCAGCGTACGCCGTCTGTGTGGGAACGGCGCATGTGGCTCTCCCACACAGACCAAAACGAAGCTTGTTAGCAAGCGAAATCCGGCGCCATTTTCATGTGGACCGGAAGCCGCGGCCGGACAGTAAGATGACGACTTCCGGCCATATGTTCAAGGAAGCGAAGGCGCAAGGCATAGGAGCGGAGGCGGCAGCGGCGGCAGGAGCAGGTAATTTATGTTTGTGTATGTGATGTGTGTATTATGTTCGTGTATGTTCGTATTACACTGTCTGCTTAGCACTGTATCTAATCCTCCTACACTGTGCATTCGCTCAGAAAATGGCGGCACAGCGTAGGAGGTTTGAAGATTCAACCCCCTCCTTCTCCTGGCACTAGCCAGAATAAGGGAGGGGGGATTGTGTGAGGACACTAGAGCGAGTGTGTCTACCCCAAATTTGCAGCATAAAGCAATGAGGTTGCTTTACCACATTGACCATGCTGCAATTTTGTGAACTGCTCCCTCTAGTGACCAGCACATGGAAATGTTATAAATTAGAATCTAATTTATAATATTTCCTGACTTGTGAAAAAATTAAAAAAATTAAAACAATGTGTAATCACTAAAATAATAATTGTTTAACTAAAAAAAATTCTAGCGACACATTCCCTTTAAGTGAATATTCAAAGTTTTCCTTTTTTCAAACAGCAACTCCCTAGCACCCTTTTTTTTGTAGGTGGCAAACATGGACCCCAGAATTAATCTGAGAGTAGAGCCGATAAACATTTCCCTCCACATGTATACAGCCGTTTTATTTTGGGATTATGGTGGTATTATGTTGGCTGTATATGCAGTATTATATGAACACTGTTGGGGTATATTATTTAGGCATTGTATATGGTTAATAATTGGACCCCGAATGGCAGTTTTATTTGAGTCAATATGCAATTTGAGAAAAACGGGAACAAGTACGGCGCTGCTTCACAAATGATGGTGCAAATACTGTAGAATGATGACGTTTATTGAACAATCAAGGCTACGCGTTTCAATGCCGCTTCGGCATCTTCCTCAGGCCATATGAACTACAGCATAAGCAACAGTGCTTTAAATAAGCCACGCGGTAAGAAAAAAACGCCAATGTGATCGAGTACGATCTTAAACATCCATTTGGATGTGCAAATATAGTTCTAAGCATCCATTCGGATGTTTACAGTGCTAAACATCCATTTGGATGGTCAAAACGAGGCAGAGAAGCGCAAGTGATGTCTATAACATCCATTTGGATGCTATGCTATAAAACATCCAAAAGGACGCTTTATAGCATTGCATACAAATGGATGTTTTAAACGTTACGACTTGATATTTTATGTTTTTCTTGCTTCTCTTCCCCCTGTTTAAAGAATGTTGCTAGTTATTTATTTATTTACATATATATGCCTTTTTACCTTTGGTATTTTTTCTAGTGATCACGTCATTGATGCACTTTGACCTTGATCACATTGGCGGTTTTTTCTTACCGCGTAGCTTATTTAAAGCACTGTTGCTTATGCTGTAGTTCATATGGCCTGAGGAAGATGCTGGTGCGGCATTGAAACGCATAGCCTTGATTGTTCAATAAACTTCATCATTCTACAGTATTTGCACCATCATTTGTGAAGCAGCGCCGTACTTGTTCCCGTTTTTCTCAAATTGCATATTGCCTCATTGCGGTGGCTAATAGGCCTGACCGGTTGGGATTTCGGCTGCAGCACTCACTTCTATCTACAAGTTTAACGCGATTTATCTACGGCCCTGCGGTAAGTATTCAATTGTCGTATACTGACTGCTACTTCCGGGCTTACTCACACTATGTGGCGCCGTGTTTTTTCCTTTTTTTTCCTTTTATTTCTCTTCAGTTTTATTTGAGTGGTAGCATTGTGTGGGAAATAAATGGTAATGTTATGTGGGCACTATATGCTAATACTATTTTAAAACATGGTATGGCGGTATTATTTAGGCATTGTATGGTGGTAGTATTTGAACAATGAATAGCTGTATTGTGTGCATTGTATGGCAGTATTTGCAACGTCCGTGGTCGCTGACCATGAACTCATTCCATCCAGTCGACGCCATTCTCTCAAGAGATGTCTGCACATAGGGCCGTCCTGCTCCACAGTGACCACCAGGGTGCGCTCACGAGCTCAGTCCAGACTTGAGAAGCCAGAGTGCAAGCATGTTGGTGATTGAGCTAATTGGTCCAGAGCACCCTGGGCTATAAGAAGGTCCCAGGCCCATCCTCCCACGCCTGAGCTTTGTTGTTGTATTCCTAGTCTGTCTTGCAAATGGTCCCCTCGTGTTTCCTGTTCCTGTTCCTGTAACCTGTATCCTGATCTAGTGCCGTGCTTAGCTGTAGCCGTGCTGTGCTGTGTACCACGCCTGTCCTGCTTCTCCACGCCTGATGTCTACCTGCTGCCTAGTTCCTGCCAAGCCTGCCTTGCTACTGTCCGAGCTGCAACAGGTACCCTATATAAACTATAGACTCTGATCTGCGCCCTGTTGGCCAGCTGCCAAACCGCCAAGGCGGTACGGCCCAGTGGGTCCACGAACCCTACGTGACAGTATTTTTGTATAAACTTTTAGGTAAAGTGTGCATATGTATTTGTATTGTATTATTGTATTATTATATATTGTGTACATATATGCAGCTTTTGAAATAATGGAATGATGTCTTAAATTAGCTTGGAGGCACTACTTTTTTTGTTTCCCAGGGCCCCATTTCCTATAAAACTGTCCATGATCCCTAATATAATGTTATTAACATTTGATTTGGAAGAACATGAATACCCAGCACAAGGCCCTGACCTCAACCCAATTAAACAACTTATTAAACACCTTATCATCTGTGCCTTACCTCACTAACAATCTTGTCTGGTGTCCATATACTTTCTGCCATGTAGTGTATTAGGAAATTGCATAAATGACAACTTCCTAATATAAAGTTAATAAATCTCCCTTAAGTTGTCGGGGTGTTATGGAATTTCAGATTCCTTTGTAGTTGGCTGGTAGCAGAATAAAGGCTCACATGAAAGGTCTCAATGGACCACTGCAATTTATCATGGAATGAGATTTGTTTTAAATGTATAAATGTAAATGTAATGAGTTGAAAATAAGGCATTCAGCAAATGAGTGGTTAAAAGTAATGGAATTCGGAGATGCAAAAGAAGTTCAGTAAGTAAGATTCAAAATACAGAACCTAATCATGTTTGGAATCACACCAACTATCATTAAACTGATTAGTTTTAATAATTAGCATTTAGTAGCATGAATCTTCCTCATAAATATGTTGATTTACAGGAACGACATCTAACATTTATAATAAAAGACTGGAATATGCATTTGGATATTCATGATCCACAGAGAAAAAAAAACTGTTCGTGAAGCCTGGAAGAAGAGAAATCTAGCCGTTTTCTATTTTAGATATTTTACATTACTTAGTTTCTGCTTTTTTTTCCCCCACTAAAATATGAAAAATAATATATGTACAAATAAAACCACCGAAATTCTCAAATTAAGCTTTTTTTCTGTAATATTTTACAAATTTGTCCAATAAATCTGTGATGATGTTAACTCCAAACATAACTCTATATCAACTACGAATGTAAAGACTATTATCTTAATATGATATAGATAATAAAATAGTAGCTACCCAAAAGGAGATATTTCAGACGATAACATTTAACAGCTATCCTTGGTATGGGGCTCTAGCCACTGGAAACCCCGCTTATCACTGTACGGGGGACCCGAGTACCCATCCCTCCAAACTGGCACCTATGATGTGTGAAGTGTGCAAAAAGCAATGTGTATGCACACTGCCACTCCATACTACTCTATAGGACTCCAACCACTGGGAACCCAACTGATCGCTACAACAGGTGAGCCCAGTCCCCCGTTCCTCCCCACCAGCAACTTTGATGTGAGGAAAAGTGTGTATGTAGCAATGGCCATTCACATTGACACTCTTTAATACTCTATGGAACTTTGACCAGTGGGAGCTTTGCTGATCGCTACAACAGGTGACCCAAGTCCCATGTCGCTCACCACCAGCACCTCTGTTGTTAGGAGAAGTATGTATGGAGCAATGGTCATGCACACTGCCACTCAATACAACTCTATGAGAGGCAGTTTCAGCTGAACTACAGCTATGTACAAACTCCTCTTCACCACGCAAATGCTGGTGAAATGGTAAGGAGACAAGGGTCCCCAGTTTTAGAGATCAGTTGTTGTACCCCCACTGATCTAACATGTCCAGTGGATAGGTGAAACATGTTATTGGCTCGGATAAGTCTTTAAGTTCATTGGTCCACGATCTATATCACCCAATTAATATAGCAAAATTAAGAAGGTATGGGCAGCACAGCAGAACTAAACCTCCAGGGCACAGTGGGTGCCAGCCTCCAGGAATCCATCTTGAAGATCCCCAAGATAACAAACAGGAACAAGAGAGAGAGGCAGCACCCCAAAATGAATCAAAAAGTCTGTTTTTTCTTCCATAAGTGCAGAAAAATGCAACGTTTCAGCCGCTCAAATAGTCAAAGGTTGACAAAGGCTGCATTAAGCTGAAACGTTGTATTTTTCTGCACTTATGGGAGAATAAACCAGACTTTTTATTCATTTTTGAGTGCTGCCTCTCTCTTGTACCCAATTAATATACACATCCAGAATGTGGCAAATATATTTTCCACCTGCCTTCATAAATGTTACATCATGTAATGTAATGTGTTTTTAGCACTAACACTATATAGAAGAAATATAGCACAGCATGGAAATGTTAATATGTTCTGAGTATAAATATAAAACATTAGCTGTTAAGTAGAGTTATTAGAATGGATTTACCATGGTAAAGAGTAAACACTACTACCAGATTGGTGCCTGTTATATTTTTTGTACTTTTCTGTGAGTGGGGAGCTTGTTGCTTCTCATCTTAGACCACAAAAGGACTTGTATCACCAATGATAAGACCTCATCCGACTGTATTACGGATCTTTTTTGTATGAATCTGTAATACGGCACCCATAGTCTGCTGTGGGCCCATACTTCACATCTGTATGCCTTTGATTTTATATGGGATCACACAGGGGATTTTTTGTAAAAAATCTGTGAGGGAAAAAAAATTGTGACAACCTCCATCGTATTATGGAGGTATTCTTCCCTGGAAGCAGTATATAGACACATGGGGGGGGGGGGGGGGGTATTACCTTTTCTATGCCTGTCCCAACCTGACAAATTTACTATAAATAACAGCAGAAACTGGTGTCGATTATAGCGGAAATCTACATGGACAGCCAGAGATTTGCCTAACTTAATAATGTTAATAAATTAGGCACCTCTTACTTCAACTATCTTTATATTAAGACTAGTGTATGAAGCGCCAGTCTTTATAAAGCTCCCCCTTAGTATGGATCTGTAGGGGCAATGCTGTGTATATGGACCATGATGAAATGCAGTGTCTGTGTGTTCTCAATAGTGTATGGATCCACTCTCATACACATCAAGGTTCACACTGTGGTTTCTTTTAGCCCTGTATGATGAAAGTAGTGAACTCTTATGGATCTGTGATGAACTTAATATGTTAACAATCATCCTTTCTACACACCTGGTGGTCTTCTTCTAAGGTGTTAGATTTCTAAATGAGGGGTTAGAGGTTTTGTTTTAGAAATCATTATAACCTCAGATCAGAGCAATTTTCCCCATCTATATTCTACAGATTAAATGTCTAAATACATAGGTAAACTCATTACACGTCCTGTAAGTGCAGACAGATGGCAATTAGGAGAATTTTAGAAACAACCTGAATTTCTGACCAGTCAGTTGCTGCGGATAATTTTAGTTGTATCGGTTTGTGTTGTATATTGTACTCAGGGAAATTCACCTTCCAGTTTTTCATAGTTTATAGTTGGCTACAGTTCTGAACATTTCAATAGCTGTTTTTGTAATTGATACTAAACTATGAATTTTACAGTTTAAGGCCTCATGCACACGAAAGTGCTTTTGCGGCCGTAATTCCCCCGAAAATCCACGGGAGAATTGCGGCCCCATTCATTCCTATGGGGCTATGCACACGACCATGGTTTTCACGGTCCGTGCATGGCCCCGGAGCCCGGACCGCAGAAAGAACGGTCAAGCCTTATTACGGCCGCATTCTGCGGTCCGGGCTCATTGAAAATAATGGCAGCGTCCATGTGCACGGCCCGCGATTTGCACATGGCTACGGTTGTGTGCATGAAGCCTAAGTTTTTATTTTTACAAAATTATATCTTTTTTACAATAAAAAAAGATCACAAGATGTTAAACTGTCCATTGACATGTACATTCAGCTACTGGTGCTGATAATTTTTCATCTATGGTATAAAATAATTTGTTGCAACTGATGAAAAAAATGTATTGGACACATTCAATTGTTTGTTTCCAGGTCATCATCATTGCAATCATCACTATATTAGACTCTGTTCAAATCTTTGTGGCTACTGGTCATAATGAAAGCCAGGACACATACCTGGATCAGTCATACGACCGCAAGTCAATTTTGGCTTGTGGTCATTGGCCAATTTTGGCGTTGAGGACCATAACAATTTTTTTTATTTTTCTGCTTTGCAAAAATGATGCTATAAATTTATTGTGCAGTTTGTTCTGGTTGTGATGATACAAAATATGTGTATATAAATTTATGTTTGGGGACGTTTATTGTAAAAACATGTGCCCTTGTGTGTATGTTTTTTACAGCTTTTTTAATTTAACATTACTTTTTATTTAATTTTGCTTTTGTATTTTAAATTTATAAGGGGATTTTATATTTTGAAATGCATTTTTTAACTATAATGTACTGGCATATATCTATATGCCAGTACATAAACCTGTATATTAATAGTACACCGGCAGTTATTAGGGCAGACCTAAGTGCCCTAACATAAGAAAATATGGTTAGAAAGCCCTAGGGGCCTTCAATGAACCCTGGACTCTCTGTCCATATAAGGTATGTCCCTCGATCACGGGACTTCCTGTGACTCGATCAAAGGGAGGTCCCCCTCACTCTTCCCCTTTGAATGTTATGATCAGTTTTGATTGTGGCATTCAAAGGGTTAATAGCAGAGATTAGAGACTTCATTGCTAATGTGAACAGACCCTTAGTAGCTTATAATTGTAATTGACCTAGAATTTCTTATGGTGGGCAATGCAAATATTTTTTTGTGCGTTTCAGATGAAAACTATTGGTGTTTTACCAAAAGTCAGTGCATGTAGCTGTGCAAATACAAATAATCCAATAACATACAATATCTGAAGATAGATCAACTGAATTTTTATATATAGATAGATAAACAGACATACCGATAGATATAAAGATAGATAGATAGATAGATAGATAGATAGATAGATAGATAGATAGATAGATAGATAGATAGATAGATAGATAGATAGATAGATAGATAGATAGATAGATAGATAGATAGATATTTTATTCCATGCCAGAATTTAATGAAAAGGTCTATTTGCATGCTATGTAAATGTAAACTCTATATTCTTTTAGCAAAGTGCCAAATTTCTCATTAACATTTCCTTTAGAGGTATGACTTGGGATTTGTGGCCGTCTAATTAGAATGTGGAAGTTAGGATTCATGAAAGATGTCACAGTTCAGCTTTGATTACAATCTCCAATGCATACACTGCTTTGCATTTCAAAATTTGCTGACATCCCTTGCTAAAATCAAATAAAGGATTAATTAAACAAAACATACCTGTATGCTATTATTGAGTAACAAAAACAGATGGCACTTTCCCAGGAGACCTAGCTCTAAGTATCTCTTCAGTTGAAGCACATTTGTAAGTTCCAGTGCTGTGTTACCAAACAATCCACAGACATAAGCAAAGTGTTGTTTATAATGTGACGAGGGGAAGAGTAGAGGAGCGAACACTAGAAGTACATTTAACAAAGTAAAATATATAATACAAATATCCTCATAACATGAATTAATGCAAAATCTGGAATACAGTAACAAAAATTCAACAAATGAGGCTATCACTATATTTAGTACCAGTACAAGAATATTTAGGCATAAATGGGAATTAAATTATCGGAAAATTACATATATAAAACAGGTTATTATTTTTAACATTTTTTTATGTGATTATCCATATAAAAATGTGTTGAAATATTCCAGTTTTCCCGCTAGCCACTGCAGCGCACACAAAACTCGGATGTGTCCTGTTTTCCGCAGCTTACTTTTCAGCTTTGCTGTGTAGACTGTTAGGCTATGGTCACACGGCAAATGAAAAACGGACATAAAATACGGAGCTGTTTTCAAGGGAAAACAGCCCCTGATTTTCAGCCGTTTTTAATGCATTTTTTACTACTGTTTTTGGAGCTGGTTTTCTATTGAGACAATGAAAAATGGCTCAAAAAATGGCTCAAAAAGTGACATGTACTTCTTTTTTACAGGGCGTTTTTTTTACGCACCATTTTTACAAACGGCCGCGTAACAAAACGCCCCGTGGGAACGAAACGCAGTTTTTCTCATTGAAATCAATGGCCAAATGTTTGGAGGCATTCACCCTCTGTATTTTTAGCAGTTTTTCATGGCTTTTATGGCCCGAAAAACGGCTGAAAATAAGCCATGTGAACATACCCTATGGGCATGTTCACACGTGGCAGAATTGCTGTGGAGTTCCGCTGCGGACAGTTCGCAGGGGAATTCTCCAGCGGCCGTTTTTTACATTTGTTTCAATACATTTTTAGGCAAGTTAGTTCAGACATTGCGGAAAACTCCTCTGCAGACCATAGGATGCGGTGCAGAATTTTCTGTCCGCAGCATGCACTATCTGTTGCGGAGAAGAAGCGGAATTTCACTGCGGATTTCAGCCTTTGCAATACCTCCTTCTGCAGGCTTTATGCGCGTTTTTTGGCGCATAATTAGTACTCCCATTGACTATGGGAATTAGGCACATTTTTGGCAAGTTTTATGCGCCAATGTATTGCCCTGACACTTCTTTTTTTACACGACGCGTTTTTTAAATGCACTTGTTTAAAAAAACTGCGTTGTATGCAGTAACAATGCGCTTTCCTATTGATGTCAATGGGAAGCTTAAATTATGTGATTTTGATGCATTTTTCGGTGCGTAAAGCACGCCAAAAAAACACTAAGGGCGCAGGTTTTGATTTTGCCTCATGGCGGTTCAACAGCCATAACTTTTTTATTTTTCTATTGACAAACATATTTGAAGGATTGTTTTTTCATTATAATTTATGTTATTTATTAGCACCATTCTGGGGTACTTATATCTTGGAATTTCAATTTTAAATTTTTTTTTTAGGGGCATAATGCAAAAATAAATAAATAAATAAATCTGCCACTGTTTTATTGTGCAATATAAATAATGTTTTATTTGTAGGTCATTGTGATATATGTATGTCATCTAAGCAGTTATCTGTGATCTTGGCTGTTGTCACGGGAGGCCAACTATCAATCAAAGTGGTCCTCCTTTGGGTGATGATGCGGGCACAACTTTTGCACATGTGTCATTACTGTGCCATAAATTTACAGTGCTGGCCCGTAAATGCCTGGTTCTAGCGTCGGAAATCTGCGGCACATGATGCCAACGTATTAGAGATGTTTTGCTAAAATTGTGTCCGAAAATGATGTTGTGCATTGACATAGTACAGTGTGTTCACAGAAAAAAAAATCTTCTGATATTCAACCTTCGTGACTCACACCTAAGTCATCTATTTATTTTACATTTCTTAAGTTTACTAAACTCCCACTCCAGAATAGCGCAGGACATAAATACTGACCTTGGATATTTAGTCTTCTTTGCTAAACACCCAATGATCTTTAACACCCTAAACTTCAAAGAATCTATTTATCATATCTCTATGGTTCCGTCTGTAACAAATGTTTCCCCACATTCTTTCTTTATAGCTCCAAATAACTTCTCAGAATTGTTGTAACTTTAAAAAAAAAATAAATAAATAAGTTTAATGAAGCAGCATTTGGAAAAATGTATAAACACAGAAAAGATATTTCAACAGATGTACATTATACATTTAAAGCAGGGGTGTCACTGTGGGGGTGGGGGTTGGTAGGGCATGTGTTAAAAGTGTGGCAAAGGATTTTGTAGTTATGTTTTACTTTGTGGCATCGGGACACCAAACTAAATCTTCCCCAGAGATGGACAACCAAGCTTTGTCCTTCATTTAAAGTACAGATACAGTTTTGTTTTTGGTTTTTTTCTACTCTGTTTTTATTTTTGTTTTTATTTAACTTTTTTTTATTCTATTTTCTATATATAATTATGGGGGCAGTTATCTTGCCTAAACCGCTGCTCTAAATTGTTTTACTTGTTCTAGGCATACTCTGTAGCTTGTACAGAATTCATTATTAAGGGATGGCGAGAAGATGAGCTGTGTCCACCATGTATTGTCAATGGTGTGATGCTGTGTTATCTGACTCCAGCTTTATAACAGAGGTGTTAAGGGTCTTTCACTCGGGGTGATAATCTCCAAAACGAGTGTTCATACGAGGGAGTGTTCACAAGCATTGGCCAGTATAAACACTTCCAGCAATCCAGCTACGATGGATAATTCGTCCGATTGTTGTTTGATCGTATATTTTAGGCTGACCTAAAAATCCTCTTTGGTGTGCAGTAAATCTACATGTGTAAAAAGGCATCTGTCTGTTGTTTGTAACTTAACTATTTGAAAGGGGGAAATGAACGATTGTATTTATGGTAAAACCTTTAACGACTGTTGTAAGATTTAAATGCAACTAAACGAGCGCCGATCAACTTACTGTATCCTCGATTGACACTCATTACGGGCAATTTATCCCTTACCCTCAACTTTCATTGTAATCATGCCTGTGATGATAATTAGATGACTGATGAAAAGTGATCTGTACAAAATAGGACGTGTCAACCTATATAAAGCAGTGTTGAATATGTATGTGTATACAATCGGCAGGACTATTCCAACCATTATATACAGTCCCACCAAACGTAAACACTGAATGTAATGTCAAAAAATGTCTTAGGAAGACAACAGGTGCTGAGATTGACCACACACTTGATATTATATGGAAAGAGCTTCTCAAGTAGTCAAACAGTATAGAAAGATTTCCAGAAGAGTGATGGGTATATTCAAAATATCTATATATCTGTATACCTATAGTTGTATATTTTAATTACAAAATATGGGGATTCACAACAGATTACTAAAACAGAAAAATGATTAAAAAACATAATGTATTAAATTAATTCAATGTATTAATGCAGTTCAACTCTATGCAACATCTTAAAAAAAATAAACCCTCCAAGACTGATGTATTTTTTCGACACAATATTCCAGCTGTGACTAGCGTAGGTTAATATAAATTGCCAAATTTCTCCATCAGTGAGACAGTAACCACACATTTGGCAAATTAGCAGCTTTGCCAGATGCAATTTTTGTGCCTCAGTTTTTCTGTTCAACTCATGGAAACACTTTCAAAATAGAACATGATGTGATGAGATCCACGGCCAGCAGTTAGCTGTGACATTGCCAAACTTCCTGCATTCAGCAAAACAATTTATTATCTTTCAGGGTCTTTCGGTCTATAATAAAGTTGAAGATATAATTTGGCTTCTAATTTTTGCGTGAATAATTATATAATGTACAGGAATTCAACACATATTCCATTGGCATAGCTAAAATCATGGCGCTATTATTTATCATATTTCAGGCTTCTCTAAACTTTTTTTTTGCTATACAGAGCAAAATGAATGTAATCAGGTGACATGGTAATTCAGGACATCTGGGAAACAGAACTATGACATAAAGTCTGAGATCAATACATAACATAATTATAGATAAATCAACAAACAACATTGTAATAACTAACAGGACTGACTAATGTACAAGAACATTTTGTTAAATAGCTACTACTGTCCTTAGAGGGTCACTACAGTTGCGTTTTCCCACCTGATTTGACGTCAGATGTGGAGAGACGCGGGTATCATTCTGGGCAGTACAGCTGCCGAGGGAACCATATGACACTTGAAGAGTCTTGTGCATGGCTCCTATTAATTAGACCTGACATCAGGTGAGAGAACACAATAAAACCAGAGGAAAAAAGGTTGTCAACTGATATACAAACAAATTCAAATAGCCTATTTAAGATTCTTAGTGCCATTAAAATTCCCAGTAAAATCACAGAAAAATTGAGTCATATCCCAGATAAAGCCAGACTGTAGCAAACGCATAAAGATAGCTTATTGGACTCTTAGGGTCATGTGATGCTTTCACTAGCTTAAGTGTTTGTGAGTAGACAGTCCAATGGAGTTCTAAGTGATGCTAGCGGGGTCGGCATTGAATGGCATCATTGTGGCATCACGGCATCACGGCATCACTGTGACAGTCCAGCAATGAGAGAGTCCAACATCTTTAGTCCAAAAAGTCATGGTTTGATGAGTTTGGTGTGGAGGAACTCAAGTGGCCTGCACAGAGCCTTGACCTCAACCCCATCCAACATCTTCAGGATGAATAAAATGGCAGATTCAAGCAAGACCTTTATGTTCAACATCAGTGACTGACTGCACAAATGCTCTTTTGGCTCAATGGACACAAATTCCCACAGATACACTCCAAAATCTTATAGAAAGCCCAGAAAAGTAGAGGCTGCTATAAGCGCAAAATGGGTTCCAATTTCATATTAACGCCAATTGTTTTGGATCGGGATGTCCAACAAACTCATATAGTGTATGTGTTCATTATAACATGCCGGGTTACTGATTTGAAGTCTGTTATTGCTGCAACTTGCAGTCCTATCATTTTTGGATATAAGGACATTTGTAGCCTGCATTTATTTGGGGTTGATTAGTTTGTACTTTAGATAATTGTTTGTCATTATCCTTTAGGAAAAGGTTCCAAGTTTTTACTTGACTAATACACAGAGACAGGATATAAAGAAAGATTAGGAGAAAATATGAGAAAGTTGAAGGTAGAGTGAGTAGAGCAAGTCTCATATGATACCAATATATCTTATGAACTGGAGATCAAGGAAAGAAAAGTGGAATATTCAAGGGCGCAGCCGTAGGTTATTTTCTCCGTAATCGTATCGGTCCGGTATTCAAATCATAAAGAGCAAAAACAGATGGGGTTAAAGGGAGATTTTATTTGCACAGATAGGAACGACGCGTTTCAAGGCCGAACTGGCCTCTTCATCAGGTTAGGTACAAATGATGTGTGAGTTCTCGGTACATATTTATAGGTCACATCCACATTAATATGTGGTCAGTCTCAAAAAAGCAAAACATGTCGGGCCGTGTAATAGTACCCTTACTTTACACCCGGCACCTGAACATTAGAAAACTAAGTAAACGAGCTACCTTGTTGTGGGAGTATTTTGGGCATGCTCTGTAATATCTGCAGAGATCACTGTGCATGGGCGGAGTTAAGCCGCCCCCAACACCTATTGTCAATGGTGTTATTCTACGTTATCAGCCCCAGCTTTATAACAGTGGTATTACCTTTACATTGTAATCCTGCCTGTAATGATAATGAGAAAATAACTTGGACAATGTAAAACAACCACCACTAAAAATGTATTTAACCTAAAAACTTTAAATAATACATAATTTCCCGACGATACATTGCCTTTAACGTTCTTGTATTTAACACATATTGAGAACAAAATTCCTAAACTTGAATTAAGGACGCAGAACATCATATATAATAAGAAAAAGCTATAGAAACTTTGTAATGGGATCTTATTTCTAGTTATAAAACTGAAATAAACAAGACGTGTTGGTTTAATTGACTTGCCTCCTGTGATCACAGCAGAATGACTGATGTTTGCAGCCAGTTTATATCCAGTTACTTCCATATTCCGTTACTTCCGTACGTTAAGAAATGTTGTTTTAATAAGAACACTAGACATTTACTTAAACAAATAAGGATTGTAGTGCCAAACTGTATTTCATCATGCACCAATATTCACTTCATATAGCCATTACAGTATTTAACTTATAACGCATGCATTTGGTATTTAAGCCTATACAGATTTTTCAAATTAGACTAGAGTAGATAAGACTGGCCTAGTAAAATCATTTTGAAATATAACTTCAAATATGGAAAGTGTTTTTTGGTAATGGATGGGTTTACAGGACTCCCTACACAGTTAGGCTGGGTTCACACGACCATGTTACGTCCGTAATGTACGGAACGTATTTCGGCCGGAAGACCCGGACCGAACACACTGCAGGGGGCTGGGCTCCTAGCATCATAGTGATGTACGACGCTAGGAGTACCTGCCTCTGCGTAGAACTACTGTCCCGTACTGTAATCATGATTACAGTACGGGACAGTTGTCCTGCAGCGAGGCAGGGACTCCTAGCATCGTACATCACTATGATGCTATGATGCTAGGAGCCCGGCTCCCTGCACTGTGTTCGGTCCGAGTCTTCCGGCCGAAATACGTTCCGTACTTTACGGACGTAACATGGTCGTGTGAACCCAGCCTTAAGAAGAACCTTTCACCTGTCATTACATGTGCAGCTGAGTGCACCATGCAATAGGCACTGCTGCAAAAACCTTGTCTCACTTTAAAAAAAAAAATCTATCCTCCTCCGTTATTTAGATATCTGTGCCTTTATATTTGGCGCCGATATGTAGCTAACCCCCTGAACTGTCAATGGGGCGTTTCTTTATTTCTAAATGGGCGGGGCGTGATACTTAGCGCTCTGACACTGTCCAATCAGCTATGGACAGTGTGAGAGCGGATTGTGCTGTGTGATCTCTCTGGTGAGATCACACAATCTTGTTGTTCTGCAGAATGCGTGTGCATGCTCTATGCAGAACAACAAGACTGTGTGATCTCGCGAAAGAGATCTAAATAACGGAGGAGGATAGAATTTTTTTTAAAGGTAGAAAAGGTTTGTGCTGCAGTGCCTATTACATGGTGCACTGAGCTGCACATGTATGGGCAGGTGAAAGGTTCTCTTTAACACCTCATAAAAAGTCATTTAGGGTCCTATATTAATATTGTAATATTGTAATCCATCTATCTATCTATCTATCTATCTATCTATCTATCTATCTATCTATCTATCTATCTATCTATCTATCTATCTATCGTGTCGTGCAGAAAGCAAGTGAATGCTGGACTATTCAGAGAGCCCAAGAAGACAATTTTCCAGAGGAACACTCCTCCAAGTCTATACCAGAGACTCAATAAATCATAGGACCTGGTAGACTTAACTCGCATTCCCAGGTGTGCACAAATGCTGCAAAACAGTTGGTCATTTCTAAAAGACCTCTAGGACACTGTAATGGCAGGAAGGAGGTGAAGGGAAAGTGAGCCCTAATCTACCCACCGCCCTGTCCCTGCCTACTTGCAACGACCCGCCCTAGGCGACGAGGTACAACTGGGCGGCGGTCCCTACGCTGGCTAAGTGCACAGGAAGACAAACAGGGAACACGCAAGGGAAGGGGCAGTAGCCACGGAACGCCACGAGGAAACGGGGCGGCGAACGAACAGTCAGGACCAGGACGAAGTGAGTACACCCGAGCGGGCACGGAGACAGAAGCAAGCCAGGGCAAGCAAAGCAGGTCAAGCAGAACTGCAGCAAGGCAGAAGCACGGCAGAAGCAGGCTGGAGCAAGCAGCAGTGGGGCCAGGAATCCAAAAGAATTACAAGCACTGAGGGAGAGCACAGGGCAGGTAATAAAGGGCAGGGGGCGGAGCTAACTCCGGGAGACCAGGCCGCGATAGGCTCTCCCACTCCTGAGCCTGCCACCCTGGTTGGTGGGAGATGGTGTCAGTCGAACAGGTCTGGCCTCAGGTGTGGATTGATTAATCCCAGGAGTATAGCTAGATGAAGTACCTGGCAGATCCCTAACAGTACTCCCCCTTTTATGAGGGGCCACCGGACCCTTACTAAGGGGACCCGGTTTAGTGGGGAAGAGGAGGTGGAACCTCCTGATCAATACCCCAGCGTGAACATCACGGGCAGGTACCCAAGTCCTCTCCTCCGGCCCGTATCCTCTCCAATGGACCAGGTACTGGAGGGAGCCCTGGACCATCCTACTGTCCATAATCTTGGCCACCTCGAATTCCACCCCCTCAGGGGTGAGAACGGGAACAGGAGGTATCCTCGAGGGGGACCAGGACGGGGAGCAGCGTTTAAGGAGGGAGGCATGGAAGACGTCATGTATGCGAAAGGATGGGGGGAGCTCCAGACGGAAGGATACAGGGTTGAGGACTTCAATGATCTTATAAGGTCCAATAAATCGGGGAGCAAACTTCCTGGACGGGACCTTAAGGCGCAAGTTCCTGGACGACAACCAGACCAAATCCCCGACGACAAACCGGGGGTTAGCAGAACGTCTACTATCCGCCTGAATCTTTTGTGCGCTCTGGGACGCCTCTAGATTCTTCTGAACCTGGGCCCAGACAGTGCACAGTTCCCGATGAACCTCCTCTACCTCAGGATTATTGGAACAACCAGGGGAGACGGAGGAGAACCTTGGGTTAAACCCGAAATTACAGAAAAACGGGGAGACCCCTGACGAGTTACTGACCCGGTTATTCAGGGAAAATTCAGCAAGGGGAAGGAATGAGACCCAATCGAATTGACAGTCAGAGATGAAACACCTTAAATATTGTTCCAGGGATTGGTTGGTCCTTTCCGTTTGGCCATTAGTTTCGGGATGGAAGGCGGAGGAGAAGGACAGATCAATCTCCAACTTTTTACAAAAAGCTCTCCAAAATAAGGAAACAAATTGTACCCCTCTGTCAGAAACGATATTGACTGGGGCCCCATGGAGACGCAGGATGTGTTTCACAAACAAAGAAGCTAACGTCTTGGCGTTAGGTAGCTTCTTAAGGGGCACAAAGTGGCACATCTTGCTGAAGCGGTCGACTACCACCCACACCACCGACTTGCCCTGAGATGGAGGCAAATCGGTGATAAAATCCATGGAGATATGGGTCCAAGGTCTCTGGGGAATGGGCAAGGAACGTAGTAGGCCCGCAGGTCGGGACCTAGGGGTTTTGGACCTAGCGCAAACCTCACAAGCGGCGACGTAAGCCCTAACATCTTTAGGCAACCCAGGCCACCAATAGTTTCTGGTAATGAGGTGTTTGGTGCCCAAGATGCCAGGATGACCAGATAGAGCGGAGTCATGGTTTTCCCTGAGTACCCTCAGCCGGTATTGCAGGGGAACAAACAGTTTGTCCCCAGGGACGTTCCCGGGAGCTGCACCCTGATCAGCCGCGATATCAGAAGCTAAATCAGAATCCGTGGCAGAGACGATTATACCAGGGGGTAAAATACAAGCGGGATCCTTCTCGGAAGGAGGATTGGCCATGAAACTACGTGACAGAGCGTCAGCCTTAATATTCTTGGACCCAGCCCTATAGGTAACCAAGAAATTAAATCTGGTAAAGAATAGTGCCCACCGAGCTTGTCTAGGATTAAGCCTCCGGGCCGATTCTAGGAAAACCAGATTCTTGTGATCCGTAAGGACCGTTACCTGGTGTCTGGCCCCCTCCAGGAAGTGCCGCCACTCCTCAAAAGCCCATTTAATGGCTAGAAGTTCGCGGTTGCCAATATCATAGTTACTCTCCGTGGGCGAAAACTTCCTAGAGAAGTAAGCATAGGGGCGGAGATGGGTGAGGGAGCTGGTACCCTGGGACAAGACGGCCCCCACTCCCACCTCGGAAGCGTCAACCTCCACAATAAATGGCTCCTCTTGGTTGGGCTGAATCAGCACGGGGGCCGAGATAAAGCACTTCTTGAGAGTCTCAAAGGCCTGGACGGCCTCAGGGGGCCAATGGAGGACATCGGCACCCTTGCGGGTAAGGTCCGTAAGAGGCTTAGCGACGACCGAGAAGTTGGCAATAAATCTCCTGTAATAGTTGGCGAACCCTAAAAAACACTGTAACGCCTTAAGGGAGGCAGGTTGGACCCATTCCGCCACAGCTTGAACCTTGGCAGGGTCCATGCGGAATTCATGAGGAGTGAGGATTTGCCCTAAAAATGGTATCTCCTGTACCCCAAAGACACATTTTTCAGTCTTAGCAAACAGATTATTCTCCCGAAGGACCTGGAGCACCTTCCTGACATGCTCCACGTGGGAGGACCAGTCCTTGGAAAACACCAGTATGTCATCAAGGTACACAACAAGAAAATTACCCAGGTAATCTCTCAGGATTTCATTAATAAAATTCTGGAAGACAGCAGGGGCATTACACAACCCAAAGGGCATGACCAGGTATTCGAAATGACCCTCGGGTGTGTTGAACGCAGTTTTCCACTCATCCCCCTCTTTGATGCGGATAAGGTTATATGCCCCCCGTAGATCGAACTTAGAAAACCATTGGGCTCCCTGAACCTGATTAAAAAGATCCGGAATCAAAGGAAGTGGGTACTGGTTCCTTACGGTGACCTTATTCAGGTTACGATAATCAATGCACGGCCTAAGACCACCATCCTTCTTCCCCACGAAGAAGAAGCCAGCACCTACAGGAGAAGTCGAGGGGCGAATGAAACCCTTGGCCAGGCATTCTTGGATATACACCCTCATCGCTTCACGTTCAGGACATGAAAGATTAAATATCCTACCCTTAGGAAGCTTGGCACCAGGCACCAAATCGATAGCGCAATCGTAATCTCTATGGGGGGGCAACACCTCGGAGGCCTCCTTAGAAAACACATCGGCGAAGTCCTGAACAAACTCAGGAAGCGTGTTTACCTCCTCCCGGGGAGAAATAGAGTTAACAGAAAGACATGACATAAGACATTTATTACCCCATTTGGTGAGATCCCCAGTATTCCAATCAAATGTGGGATTATGCAACTGCAACCAGGGAAGGCCTAAAACCAGATCAGACGATAATCCCTGCATCACCAGTACAGAGCACTGCTCCAAATGCATGGAGCCAACCAGGAGTTCAAAAACAGGGGTATGCTGAGTAAAATAACCATTAGCAAGGGGAGTTGAGTCGATTCCTACTACAGGGATAGGATAAGGTAAATCAATACAAGGCATCTTTAGAGACATAGCAAATTCCACAGACATGATATTAGCAGATGAGCCAGAATCCACGAAAGCACTGCCCGTGGCAGACCGGCCAGCAAACGAGACCTGAAAGGGAAGCAAAATTTTATTGCGTTTCACATTAACGGGAAATACCTGTGCGCCCAAGTGACCTCCCCGATGATCACTTAGGCGCGGAAGTTTTCCGGCTTCTTATTCTTGCGCCTGGGACAGGTGTTCAGTAGATGCTTGTCGTCCCCACAGTAGAAGCAGAGACCATTCATTCTGCGAAACTCCCTACGTTGTCGAGGGGACATGGAGGCCCCGAGTTGCATAGGTACCTCCGAGTCCTCCATGGAGGGGCGAGGAGACGGGACCTCGGGGGAAATCGCAGAAAAGTCAGAGGGGAGCACACTGAAGCGTTCTAGCTGACGTTCCCTGAGACGTCGGTCAAGTCGTACTGCTAGGGCCATAACCTGGTCAAGGGAGTCAGGCGAGGGGTAGCTAACCAGCAGATCCTTCAGGGCGTCAGATAATCCTAACCTAAACTGGCACCTTAGGGCCGGATCGTTCCACTGAGAAGCTACGCACCACTTCCTAAAATCAGAACAGTATTCCTCAACCGGTCTCCTACCCTGACGTAAGGTCACCAGCTGACTCTCGGCTAAAGCAGTCCTGTCAGTCTCGTCGTAAATGAGTCCGAGGGCAGAGAAAAAACGATCAACAGAGGAAAGTTCAGGGGCGTCAGGAGCCAAGGAGAAGGCCCACTCTTGGGGCCCTTCCTGGAGTCGGGATATGATGATACCCACCCGCTGGTTCTCGGAACCTGAGGAGTGGGGCTTTAGGCGGAAATACAGTCTGCAACTCTCCCGGAAGGAGAGAAACGTCTTACGGTCCCCTGAAAACCGGTCAGGTAACTTGAGGTCGGGTTCTAGAGGTGAGGTGAGGGGTACTACTAAAGCAGCGTCACCCTGATTGACCCTTTGGGCCAGGGCCTGGACCTGTAGGGAGAGGCCCTGCATCTGCTGGGTCAGGGTCTCAAGGGGGTCCATGATAGCGTCAGCGTAGGAGAAATGGTAGACTAGGTAAGGGCTTGTAATTATGTAATGGCAGGAAGGAGGTGAAGGGAAAGTGAGCCCTAATCTACCCACCGCCCTGTCCCTGCCTACTTGCAGCGACCCGCCCTAGGCGACGAGGTACAACTGGGCGGCGGTCCCTACGCTGGCTAAGTGCACAGGAAGACAAACAGGGAACACGCAAGGGAAGGGGCAGTAGCCACGGAACGCCACGAGGAAACGGGGCGGCGAACGAACAGTCAGGACCAGGACGAAGTGAGTACACCCGAGCGGGCACGGAGACAGAAGCAAGCCAGGGCAAGCAAAGCAGGTCAAGCAGAACTGCAGCAAGGCAGAAGCACGGCAGAAGCAGGCTGGAGCAAGCAGCAGTGGGGCCAGGTATCCAAAAGAATTACAAGCACTGAGGGAGAGCACAGGGCAGGTAATAAAGGGCAGGGGCCGGAGCTAACTCCGGGAGACCAGGCCGCGATAGGCTCTCCCACTCCTGAGCCTGCCACCCTGGTTGGTGGGAGATGGTGTCAGTCGAACAGGTCTGGCCTCAGGTGTGGATTGATTAATCCCAGGAGTATAGCTAGATGAAGTACCTGGCAGATCCCTAACAGACACTAGGATAGAGACGCCACATTACCAATTCATACTATGCGGATCCATAATGTGGTCATATATAGAGAACCCTATGCTGAGAAATTTATTTCTGTCAGTGTCTTCCTTTACATTCACACCATTTATTTAGCTCTGTGTAAACAATATTCATGTTATGGTTGAACACTACAGTATATTTGCTATTTGCTCACTTTGAAACATTGGCAAAGTCAACAAGAAAAATCAACAGAACTAAGTTATATAAACCTTTTTTTTTTTAAACCCTTGTTACCAGTAATTATAGCGTACAGCTTTCAATTTAGAAATTGATGTATGCCAAAATCGGTCCTTGGAATCTTAAAGGATAGAATATACAGTACCAGTCAAAATTTGGAGACACCTCCCTGTTAAAGGAATTTTCTTTAATTTTCCTTTTTTACACATTTTAGAATATTATTAAAGTTCTTAAAGAGTCTCTGTCACCAGATGATCAAATCCCTATCTCCTATTGCATGTGATCGGTGCTGCAATGTAGATAACAGTAACAATTTTTTTAATTTTTAAAAACGATCATTTTTGGCCAAGTTATGAGCCATTTTATATTTATGCAAATGAGCCTTTCTAATGGACAACTGGGCGTGTTTTCTCTTATTTCCAACTGGGTGTGTATTGTGTTTGTAACATCTGGGCGTGTTTACTTGTTTTACTAGCTGGGCGTTGTGAATAGAAGTGTATGATGGTGACGAATCAGCTTCTGGCAGTGCACAGACACACAGCGTGTTCTTGCTTGTCCGACGCGATGAAGTTCCTGTGGGAGGAAGTGACGTCACAGCGTGATCTCTGTGCACTGATCTCTGTGCACTGCCAGACTATTGGATCTATACAGTGACCGAAAAAAAGTAATAATATTATTTAAAGAAGCCACCATTGGCCTTGCTTATAGCTTGGCACACTCTTGGTATTCTCTCAACCAACTTTATTAGGTAGCCACTAGGGATGCTTTTCCAACAATCTTAAAGGGAATGTGTTGCCAGAAAAACATGTTTTTTTTTTAAAAATTAAACATTTAGTGTGTGGGTGATTAAACATTGTTCAAATTTTTTTTATTTTTTTCGCGAGTCAGGAAATATTATAAATTTTTTCTAATTTATAATACTACCCATTTTTGGTCACTAGATGGAGCTAGTTCCCAAAATTGCAGCATTGCAACATTGGGTTAAAAGCCCTCGCTCTAGTGAGCTCTCAGCATCCCCCCCTCCTTTATCCTGGCTAGTGCCGGGATAAACGAGGGGTTTGAAAGGTTTAACCTCCTACACTGTGTGTCGCCATTTTTTGAGGTAACCCACAGTGTAGTAGGTTTACATACAGTAGTAAACACACACAAACACTAACATACATTGAAATCTCTTACCTGCTCCTGCCGCCGCGGCTCCCTCCGGCCCGTCCGCTCCCTTTGCTGCCGCTGTTCCATGTGCACAAGTCCGGAAGCCGCGACCGGAAGTAGTAATCTTACTGTCCGGCCGCGACTTCCGGTCCACAGGAAAATGGCGCCGGACGGCGCCAATTTCGAATAGGACTGTGTGGGAGCGGCGCATGCGCAGTTCCCACACAGACGCCGTACACGGCAGTCAATGGGACGGGAGCCGTTCGCAGTCCCTATGGGACTGTGGCTGCCGTATTCCATGTCTGTGTGTGTCGTTAATCGACACACACAGAAATGGAACAAAAAATGGCAGCCCCCATAGGGAAGAAAAAGTGTAAAAATAAGAAACAGTAAAACACAAACACACAAATGAAAATAAACGTTTTTATTAAAGCACTAACCTCTTTAACATATAAAAAAATTATTTGTGATGACACTGTTCCTTTAAAGGAGTTCCCATGTATGCTGAGCACTTCTCGGCTGCTTTTCCTAAATTCTCTGTTCCAACTCATCTTAAATTATCTCTGTTTGGTTAAGGTCAGGGGACCATGGAGGCCAGGTCATCCACACACCATCACGCCCCCTTCTCCATACTTTACAGTGGGGATCACACATCCAAATATCGGTTCACCTTCTCTGTATCTTACAAAGACACAGCAGTTACAAAGTTCTCATCAAATTTGGACTCATCAGACTAAAGGACAGATTTACACTGGTCTGATGTCCACTGCCTGTAATCTTTGGCCCAAGAATGGTGGAATAACGATAAACAACTACTTCACTGTGCCTGTATGTACTGTTTCTAGATGATTTATAAAATGGCTGCCTGTCTCTATGAGATGTTGTTAATAAAGTTGAATAAGAAAAATGAAAACCACACACCACACACAGAGGAGACAGGGGGAAGAAAGTAAGAGCTGCTCCTCACAGACACTGGCAGACATGATGAGATGTTGCTGTAGGTAGAAATACTTTATAATTTGCTCCTTAATTTATTTATTTTTTCGAAAAAGGCAACTACACTGGTATAAGAAAGGTATGTGATCCAAATTGTAAATACATTTATATTAGAAATCTGTATGATTTCCTATTCTATAAATAAAGTAATAGAAAAGATAAAACGTGGCCAACTCCTTTAATTTTGCCACTGCATTTTAAAAATAAACTTTAAAAGTTCTTGGAATTTCCCATATTAACAGACCTGCAATTCTTAGAGTAACGATGGATTGTTTTTTTTACTTTGCTTAGTTGAGATGTTCTAGCTATAATGTGGACTACTACAAATAGACCCATCCTACCTTGATGATTGTCATTAGACATGAACGAGGAAGGACATTCCACAAATTCACTTTAAAAGTCACACAATTATTATACAGTATATCCCCTCAAAATCATGACTGAATAATTGAGGTTTAACATTTTCCACCTCTAAATGTTACTGTATTTCACAATTAAATGGGTGCATTTCATAAATTGGTTTTTGAAACATTACTCTTACAAAGCCTACAATGTACTCATAAGTGACATGAACTAGAAAATTTATATTTGTATAAAAAAATTATTTCAAGTATTTAATCCATACGCCTTTAGATCAAAATGTTTTTGAATCAAGAGAAACCAACATTCAGTCAGGTTTGTCCAAACTTTTGACAGGTACTATATATAATATAGGCATAATGTTGCGGGAAGGGATAGTAATATCACCTATAATAAAAGTATCAATCTGGTCTTGCTATTGGTAGGAGAATGACTGTCAAATGCCTCAAAAAACATTCAAAGGTGTGACACTGATTTCATTGGTTGAGGCCATCAATGGAAGATTGATCTGTATGGAGAACCAATACTAGAAACCAAAGCATGAGGCTATTGTTTGGTTGCAGGTCCTTATTATATTGTCTGTATTGAATCAGATGGAGTCCGAAGCTCAATTTGGATCAGTGGTGTCAGACTTTGTTACATATTTTGAGTTGCTTACCTCTGCTGAACTGATTTTTGTGTCCCTTAATGGACCTGGCCTCTAACTGTGATCTTGGTTTTGGTAGACAGAAGAGAAGCATCATCTGCCATTAGTTCTCTGGCGTTAATTAAGAGGACACTCGTTTTTTTGGCAAGAGGATTTTAACTTGTGTCTTTAGTTGTTAAAGGTTTAAACTAGGAATTTAAATTCAGCAAGATTTGATAAACCTGACTTTAATTTTAAAATAAGAATCGAGTAATAAGGTCTTTTGTATACAATGAAGTTCTAAAGAAGATTTTAATGCACTTTTGAAACTAAAGATAGAAACACATCAGACACTGCATCAAAGCTGCACTGTGTGGCCCAGCCTAATGGAAACAATATCATATTATGGTAAAATGACATCCTTCTAACCTTCCAGATGTATTTAGATCCCCCTTTTTCTTTCCTGGAGGCGCTTTCGAAATGTTCAGAAATCTCCTCAGTCACACAGATTCACATGAGCGTGATATAAACGGTCCGTGTGTCGGCCGCATTTCCCGGACCGAACACACTGCAGGGAGCCGGGCTCTTAGCACCATAGTTATCTATGATGCTAGGTGTCCCTGCCTCTCCGTGGAACTACTGTCCCGTATTGAAAACATGATTACAGTACAGGACAGTTTTCCCACAGCGAGCCAGTGACACCTAGCATCGTACATAACTATGATGCTAGGAGCCCCTCTCCTTACAGTGTGTTCGGTCTGGAAAATGCGGCCGACATACGGACCGTATATCATGGACCGAACGCGCTTGTGTGTGAGGCTCCTAAGTAGAAGACAAGTTTTTCTGTGAGACTGAATGCTGTGAGAGGGGAGGAGGAGCAGAAGTTGGAAGACAGACATCTGAGTGGATCAGAGTACTGTTCACAGCAGGAAAAGTTTGCCTGCTCAGCAGGAATACAGAGAGAAGTATACAGTTTTACAGAAGGAGGAAGACACAAGAACACAGGTTAGACACGCAATCAGATAGAGATGATGATAGATAGATAGATAGATAGATAGATAGATAGATAGATAGATAGATAGATAGATAGATAGATAGATAGATAGATTAGATAGATAGATTAGATAGATAGATAGATAGATAGATAGATAGATAGATAGATAGATAGATAGATAGATAGATAGATAGATAGATAGATAGATAGATAGATAGATAGATAGATAGATAGTGTAATGACCGGGGGGTAGGGAAACGGACAAGTGAGCCCTAATCTACACGCCACTCTGTCCCTGCCTACTTGCAACGACCAGCCCTAGGCGACGGGGTACAACTGGGCGGCGGTCCCTGCACTCAGTAAGTGCACAACAAACACGACAAACATACAGGGGAATACAAGCAAGGGAAAGGGGCAGTTGCCCACGGCAACACCGTGAGCAACCAGAGTGGTGAACGAGCCGAGTCAAGCCAGGAGTGTGCGAGATACCAAACGAAGAGCAGAAGAGTAGTCAGTAAGCCAGGGTCTGTATGGAGCAGGAACAAAATAGAAGGAGCTGTAGCTGGGCCAGGAAACAACACGAAAAAGAATAACAAGCAAGGAGGAACAGGAAATGCAGGTATAAATAGACAGAGGGCGGGAGCTAGCTGAGTCTGGCCAGGCTGCGATAGGCTCTCCCACTCCTAAGCCTGCCAGCCTGAGTGGTGGAAGCTGGAGTCAGTCTCAGGGATGTAGATTCAGGTGCTGACTGATTAATTAAGGGAGTTAACCACGAAGCTGTGCCTGGCAGATCCTTTACAGTACCCCCCCCTTTTATGAGGGGCCACCGGACCCTTTCTAAGTGGACCTGGCTTACTGGGGAAACGCAGGTGGAACCTCCTGACCAATACCCCAGCGTGAACATCCCGGGCGGGTACCCAAGTCCTCTCCTCGGGCCCGTAATCTCTCCAATGGACCAGGTACTGGAGGGAGCCTTGGACCATCTTGCTGTCCACAATCCTGGCCACCTCGAATTCCACCCCCTCAGGGGTGAGGACGGGAACAGGAGGTCTCCTCGAGGGAGCCAAGGACGGGGAGCAGCGTTTAAGGAGGGAGGCATGAAACACGTTGTGTATACGAAAAGACGGGGGTAGCTCCAGCCGGAAGGAGACAGGATTGAGGACCTCAATGACCTTATATGGCCCAATAAACCGGGGAGCAAACTTCTTGGACGGAACCTTGAGACGCAAGTTCCTAGACGACAACCACACCAGATCCCCGACCATAAACAGGGGGTTAGCAGAACGTTTTCTATCAGCCTGAGTTTTTTGTACGCTCTGGGACGCCTCTAGGTTCTTCTGAACCTGGGCCCAGACTGTGCACAGTTCCCGATGAACGACCTCTACCTCGGGATTGTTGGAACTACCAGGTGAAACGGAGGAGAACCGTGGATTAAACCCAAAATTACAGAAAAAGGGAGAGACCCCTGACGAGTTACTGACCCGGTTATTAAGGGAAAATTCGGCGAGGGGAATGAATGAGACCCAATCATATTGACAGTCAGAGACAAAACACCTTAAGTGTTGTTCTAGAGATTGATTAGTCCTCTCCGTTTGACCATTGGTTTCAGGATGGAAGGCAGAGGAGAAGGACAGATCAATCCCCAACTTCATACAGAAGGCTCTCCAAAACAATGAAACAAATTGTACCCCTCTGTCCGAAACAATATTGACAGGGACCCCATGGAGATGCAGGATGTGTTTGACAAACAAGGTAGCCAACGTCTTGGCGTTGGGTAGTTTCTTGAGGGGCACAAAGTGGCACATCTTACTGAAGCGGTCTACCACCACCCACACCACCGACTTGCCTTGGGATGGAGGCAAATCGGTGATAAAATCCATGGAGATATGTGTCCAAGGTCTCTGGGGAATGGGCAACGAACACAGTAAGCCCGCTGGTCGGGACCTGGGAGTCTTGGACCTAGCACAAACCTCACAAGCGGCGACGTAGGCCTTAACGTCTTTAGGCAACCCAGGCCACCAATAATTTCTGGTAATGAGGTGTTTGGTACCCAGGATGCCTGGATGACCAGATAGTGCGGAGTCATGATTTTCCCTAAGTACCCTTAGCCGGAATTGCAGGGGAACAAACAGCTTGTTCTCAGGAAGGTTCCCGGGAGCTGAACCTTGATCAGCAGCAATTTCAGAGACTAAATCAGAATCGATCGAGGAAATGATTATACCTGGAGGCAAAATACAAGCAGGATCTTCCTCCGAAGGAGGGCTGGCCATGAAGCTACGCGACAGTGCATCAGCCTTAATATTTTTAGACCCAGCCCTATAGGTAACCAAAAAATTGAATCTGGTAAAAAATAACGCCCATCGAGCTTGTCTCGGGTTTAGCCTCCGGGCAGATTCTAGGAAAACCAGATTCTTGTGGTCGGTAAGGACCGTTACCTGGTGTCTAGCCCCCTCCAGGAAGTGGCGCCACTCTTCAAATGCCCATTTAATGGCTAAGAGTTCGCGGTTGCCAATATCATAGTTACTCTCAGTTGGCGAAAACTTCCTGGAGAAGTAGGCACAGGGGCGGAGATGGGTGAGGGACCTGGTACCCTGGGACAAGACAGCCCCCACTCCCACCTCAGATGCGTCAACTTCCACGATAAATGGCTCCATTTGGTTGGGCTGAACCAGCACCGGGGCCGAGATAAAGCACTTCTTAAGGACCTCAAAAGCCTGGACAGCCTCAGGAGGCCAGTGGAGGAGATCAGCACCTTTGCGAGTGAGGTCCGTAAGAGGCTTAGCGATGACCGAGAAGTTAGCAATAAATCTCCTGTAATAATTAGCGAACCCCAAAAAACACTGTAACGCCTTCAGGGAGGCAGGTTGGACCCATTCCGCCACAGCCTGAACCTTGGCGGGGTCCATGCGGAATTCATGAGGAGTGAGGATTTGACCCAAAAATGGTATCTCCTGTACCCCAAACACACATTTTTCGGTTTTGGCAAACAGTTTGTTTTCCCGAAGGACCTGGAGCACCTTCCTGACATGCTCAATGTGGGAGGACCAGTCCTTGGAAAACACCAGTATGTCATCAAGGTACACTACAAGAGATATCCCCAGGTAATTTCTCAAAATGTCATTTATGAAATTCTGGAAGACCGCAGGGGCATTACACAACCCAAAGGGCATGACGAGGTATTCGAAATGGCCTTCGGGCGTGTTAAACGCAGTCTTCCACTCATCCCCCTCTTTGATGCGAATAAGGTTATACGCCCCCCGTAGATCCAATTTAGAGAACCATTGGGCCCCCTGAACCTGATTAAAGAGATCAGGAATCAAAGGAAGGGGATACTGGTTCCTTACCGTGACCTTATTCAGGCTACGGTAGTCAATGCATGGCCTAAGACCACCATCCTTCTTCCCCACGAAGAAGAAGCCAGCACCTACCGGAGAAGAAGAGGGACGAATGTAACCCTTGGCCAGGGATTCCTGGATATACTCTCTCATGGCTTCACGTTCGGGACAAGAAATATTAAATATCCTACCCTTAGGAAGCTTAGCTCCTGGTACCAATTCGATAGCGCAATCGTATTCTCTATGAGGAGGTAACACTTCGGAGGCCTCCCTAGAGAAAACATCAGCGAAGTCCTGAACAAACTCGGGTAGCGTATTCGCCTCCTCAGGGGGAGAAATAGAATTAACAGAAAAACATGACGTACAACATTCATTACCCCATTTGGTTAGCTCCCCAGTATTCCAGTCAAACGTGGGATTATGCAACTGCAACCAGGGAAGGCTTAGAACCAAATCGTACGATAATCCCTGCATCAACAGTACAAAGCATTGCTCCAAATGCATGGAGCCAACAAGGAGTTCAAAAACAGGGGTATGCTGTGTAAAATAACCATTAGCAAGAGGAGTGGAGTCAATACCCACTACCGGGACAAGTTTAGGCAAATCAATCAGAGGCATAGCAAGAGACATAGCAAATTCCACAGACATAATATTAGTAGAGGACCCTGAATCCACGAAGGCACTGCCGGTAGCAGACCTACCACCAAAAGAGACCTGAAAGGGAAGCAAGATCTTAGTACGTTTCCTATTTACTGGAAATACCTGTGCGCCCAAGTGACCTCCCCGATGATCACTTAGGCGCGGAAGTTCTCTGGCTGCATTCTTACGCTTAGGACAGTTGTTCAATTGATGCTTGTCATCCCCACAGTAGAAGCAGAGACCATTCTTCCTGCGGAATTCTCTACGTTGTTGGGGGGACACGGAGGCCCCGAGTTGCATAGGTATCTCTGAGTCTTTCGTGGGGGAACGAAGCAACGGAACTTCGGGAGGCATCATGGGGGAGTCGGAGGAGAAAACACATAAACGTTCATGTTGTCGTTCCCTGAGACGTCGGTCAAGTCGTACCGCTAAAGCCATAGCCTGGTCTAGGGAGTCAGAAGAGGGATAGCTAACTAGCAGGTCTTTCAGGGCATTCGACAGACCCAACCTAAACTGGCAGCTTAAGGCAGGGTCATTCCACCGAGAAGCTACGCACCACTTCCTAAAGTCAGAGCAATACTCCTCAACAGGTCTCTTACCCTGACGTAAGGTCACCAGCTGACTCTCGGCAAAGGCAGTCCTGTCAGTCTCGTCATAAATAAATCCGAGAGCAGAAAAGAAACAATCAACGGAGGAAAGTTCAGGGGCGTCAGGAGCCAAGGAGAAGGCCCACTCTTGGGGCCCTTCCTGGATCCGGGACATAATTATACCCAACCGCTGGCTCTCAGAACCTGAGGAATGAGGCTTTAAATGAAAGTAAAGCCTACAACTCTCCCGAAAGGAGAGAAAAGCCCTCCGGTCCCCTGAGAACCGGTCGGGCAACTTGAGGTGGGGTTCAAGAGGTGCGGTGAGGGGAACTACCAAGGTAGCATCAGGCTGGTTGACCCTCTGAGATAGGCCTGGACCTGTAGGGAGAGACCCTGCATTTGCTGAGCCAGGGTCTCACGGGGGTCCATAGTGGTGTCAGGGACCAGGGTAGACTAGGTATGGGCTTGTTATTATGTAATGACCGGGGGGTAGGGAAACGGACAAGTGAGCCCTAATCTACCCGCCACTCTGTCCCTGCCTACTTGCAACGACCAGCCCTAGGCGACGGGGTACAACTGGGCGGCGGTCCCTGCACTCAGTAAGTGCACAACAAACACGACAAACATACAAGGGAATACAAGCAAGGGAAAGGGGCAGTTGCCCACGGCAACACCGTGAGCAACCAGAGTGGTGAACGAGCCGAGTCAAGCCAGGAGTGTGCGAGGTACCAAACGAAGAGCAGAAGAGTAGTCAGTAAGCCAGGGTCTGTATGGAGCAGGAACAAAATAGAAGGAGCTGTAGCTGGGCCAGGAAACCACACGAAAAAGAATAACAAGCAAGGAGGAACAGGAAATGCAGGTATAAATAGACAGAGGGCGGGAGCTAGCTGAGTCTGGCCAGGCTGCGATAGACTTTCCCACTCCTAAGCCTGCCAGCCTGAGTGGTGGAAGCTGGAGTCAGTCTCAGGGATGTAGATTCAGGTGCTGACTGATTAATTAAGGGAGTTAACCCTGAAGCTGTGCCTGGCAGATCCTTTACAGATAGATGGATAGATAGATAGATAGATAGATAGATAGATAGATAGATAGATAGATAGATAGATAGATAGATAGATAGATAGATAGATAGATAGATAGATAGATAGATAGATAGATAGATAGATAGATAGATAGATAGATAAATCCACCGTCCAGCAGCACCAGCGAGAAGTATAGTTGGGTGCAGGCCTTAGGGATCCGACCAAAGTTCCCAATTTAGTCCACATGCATACAAGAATAGGCAGCACTCCAATTCCAAAGTGAAAAAGTTGTTTTCTTTATTTTCCCTCATGCAACGTTTCGGTTCTAATGCTGGAGCCTTTTTCAAGCTTGAAAAAGGCTCCAGCATTAGAGCCGAAACATTGCACGAGGGCGAATAAAGAAAACGACTTTTTCACTTTTGAATTGGAGTGCTGCCTATTCTTGTATGTAGATAGATGGATAGATAGATAGATAGATAGATAGATAGATAGATAGATAGATAGATAGATAGATAGATAGATAGATAGACTGTAAGCCAAATCTTACAATATTTCTATCAGTATGGGCTGTGAATAGCATTTCCAAAATTTGGTTGCCGTGAAGTAAAAAAAAATGTTTCTTCTAAGCAGAAATCTCTGTGTAGACAGTTGCTACATATTAACAATTGTGTTCATACAATGAATATGGCTTTATAGTAAGGAGAATGATGGCATATATCGTTTTAGTTCTCATTACAGATTAACAGATCTGGGAGATGATGCAGAAATGTTCCTTGTTATCACAGCTTTATAGCCTGCCTCTGTACATCTGTTGTGGAATTCATAAAAAAATGATCAGACATTTAAATAATCCATTGTGGCTTGGAATTTTCATATTGTTTTGGTGCATTAAAATCTGGATGAAAAGCTGGTATATCTTAAATTTACAATATCCTAAATAGCATAACATCTGGGTTGTGTTTCTGTCCGCCTTTTCTTGTTCCTTTAAATTTAGTTAGAAGTTATGATGTGCATGAAACGCAAACGATCTTGAAAGTGACAGGTGTTAGTCCAAGCTGACAAAATATCTAAGAATATGTTCATATTTATGCTTAAGATAGTCTTCAAAATGCCTTAAAGATACAGTCCAGCTCTATGGTATGACAGATTGCCAGATTTGCATCCTGTGATTATTGGAGCTATTTTCTTTAAATGCATTCAGCTTTACATATGTAGTTTATATGCAGAAGATTTAGTTCACAGCTGATGTCTGAGAAATTATTAGTAACATTTGGGTGAGGAATAAAGAGAACTTTAAACAAGTTTTACTTTTTTATATAAATATATATATATATATATATATATATATATATATATATATATATATATATATATATATATATAAACAAATATCTATATTATCTACATATGAATAGTGAGTGAAAAATACAGATAGGAGAATTTATTTGTTTGTAGCTAAATTGAGATCAGGTCAAGTAGAATCATACTATGGTTTATAAATTGCAAAGAACATTTTAAAAGTTTCCCTCTTAGATAAGAAGTTAAGCCAAATTGAGCATATGTTGGCCCATAGCATCATGAGTAGACATGCTCTTCACTTGTCAAGCTCAGGGTAGGGTAGACATAGAGCCCACATACACGTGGAGTCAGGGGATCTGTTTCCGTGGCTACATTGAGGGCAGAATCAAGGTACCATGGCAGAGATCTTATGTATTACTCATTTTATTTAAATTGTTCTGTCAGTAAAATTTTTTAGAATATTCAATGTTTTTTTAAAAATTCTTAATTTCCATGAATCAACAGTTATATTAAAGGTTGTTTTCCATCTTGAACATTTATAGCATATTCACACGATATTCCATAAATGTCCGATAGATGCAGGTCCCACCCCTGGGACCCAATAATGTCTGGAACGGGCCCCCCTGAACCCTCATTCTGATCACTGTGCTAAACTGTTTCTGTAAATCCAATTCATTTCTATGAAGTGTGAGCTCGGCTATTTCCATACTCCAGACCACCTCGTCAGTCGGTGGCTGGAGAGCAGTGAGAGCAAGAGAAGGCAGGCACATTCTAGAGATAGTTAAAGGGTCCAAAGGTGGGACCCGCATCTAGCTGACAATTTATGGCATATTCTGTCCAAGATGAAAAAACCCCTTTAAAATTTTTATAGCACTTTAGAAAAAAAAATACACAACATACATTTTTACTAGGGGTATACCTGTGAAATATAACATGGCAGCACTTTCCTATCTTTTTTATGATGCTGTATGGGTGCCAGAACATTGTGGTAAACCTCTCTACCACCAAAAGATACCAACAAAGCAACAAAATGGGTCGGCACTCCAATTTACAGGTAGAATCAAATCATTTATTTTTGTATTAATCAATGTTGGATGTGACCCCACTGTGAAAAATTGTAGCACTTGTAGCAACATTTCAGGCAATCACCCTTCATAAGGTATAGTAACCTCACGAAGCAGTGATACATGGATATGCTCACCAGTAAGTGTACCCTGGCCTTGAACCGGGAGCAAAGATGCTAGCGTACATATTTTAATCCGGTCAGTAGAGACATTTTATAAAATCCGTATATTCTTTAACCCTTTAGTGACCAGACTTTTTTAGGCCTTAACCCCTTCTGGACTGCCATACGGCTATATACGTTCTAACTGCCGATACCCTGTGCAGTTAGCACGTATATAGACGTTTGCAGCATACAAGTGCAACTCTGCTCACAATGAAGCAGGCAGCACTTTTCTTTTCCCCCTCCCTCTCCCTCCATCGGCTTCTGCCCAGAGATAATGGAGCCAGTGTGCTCGTTATCTGGGCAGATAGGATACTAAAAGTGTTGTTTTAACTCTTTAGACTTCTTCTCTTTCCTGGAGAGTGAAGAAGGCTTACTGCTAAAGAGCTGCAACAGTGTATGTATATACATATATATATATATATATATATATATATATATATATATATATATATATATATATATAGATGTATGTATGTATATATATATATATATATATATGTACACACACATAAATGACAGATAAATATATAAAAAAAATACAACAGTGTTTTTTTCAATTTTTTTTCTATTTGTCTGCTCATAATATAAATTTAAAACATGGAATTAATTAAACTAATCTAGAAAAATAAAGCCTCGTAAGTCTTGTAAAAAAAACTAAGTAAAAATAGCTGGCTATTCGAAGCGGTTGCAAAGTTATTACCGTTTAAAGAAGTGTACATCAAAAATTTTAAATTTGACCTGGACACAGGGGCATCAATGAAGCTATTTTTTACGTTTTCCATCGTCGCATTCAAAGAGCTATGACTGTTTTCTTTTTTTTTTTTCGTTGACAAAGCTGTATAAGGTCTTGAAGGTCTTGTTTTTTTCAGGACAAGTTGTATTTTTTTAATAGCACCCTTTTGGGGTACATATAATTTATTGATTAACTTTTATTTACTTTTTTGCGGGGGAAATAGGAAAAAAACAGCAATTTTGGCACTTTTTTTTGCATTCTAAATTTACGCCGTTTATCATGTGGTATAAATAACACAATAACTTTATTCAGGGTTGTTATGATTGCAACGATACCAAATTTATATAGATTTTGTATGTTTTACTACTTTTACACAGTAAAAACACTTTTTTTTCTAACTTTGGTTTTGTTGTGTCTCCATATTTGAAGAGCCATAACTTTTTTATTTTTCCGCCGATGCAGCTGTATGAGGGCTTTTTTTGCAGGGCGACTTGTAGTTTTTATTGGTATTATTTTGGAGTACATACAATTTTTTGATCACTTTTGATCACATTTTTTTAAGGCTGAATTCACAGAAAACAGCATTGTTTTTTATTTTAACTGTTTACGGCGTTCGCCAAGCGGGTTAAATAATGTAATAACTTTATAGTTGGGGTCGTTACGGATGCGGTGGTACCAAATATGTGTAACATTTTTACTTTTTTCTTAATAATAATAAAGCATGTTGTAAGGGGAAAAAGTGGGTTTTTAATTTTTTGTTCACTTATTTATTTATTATTACATTTATTGAACTTTTTTTAACTTTTTTACTAGTCCCACTAGGGGACTTCACTATGCTATCACCTAATCGCTTTTATAATACACTGCAATACTTCTGTATAATACTTCAGTGTATTACAGTGTAAAACAGGCAGGCCTCTGGATAAGCCTAGCAGGCATTAACTAGAGGCAGACCTGGGGGTCTTTATTAGGCCCCGGCTGCCATAGAACTCACTGGCACCCTGCAATCTTATCGCAGGATGACGGTGGGGTGAGAGGGGTATCTCCCTCCCTCCAAAACCACTCAAATGCGGTGCTCGCCATCGCGCGCTGCTTCTGAGGGGTTAAACGAGCGAGATCGATACTGATATCGATCTTGCCCGTTAGAGCAGGGCTGCTCCCAGCCATCAGTTACCGGAGGTAGCTGAGAGCATGGAGATTTAACGACTCCCTACTCTGTTTATTTATTCTGATGCAGCGCCGTAAAAATACCTATGGGCGGTCACTAACGGGTTAAGGCATATTTGGTGTGAATATAAAATGACCAAACAAAGGGACGGTAGGCCTGGGGCATTAACAAACAGTCCACATGGCACTCAAAGTTTACTTCCGAAATTTAACAATCTATTCCCTGATGCATGACTATACTCCTAGGACTCTATGGCCCATATTACGCTCACGGCATGTGGGAGGTTTATATGTCCACGATTGTTATCTGTCTTTCTCTCATAGGGCATAGAAACATGGACCTCATCATCTCAAATGCAGTGCGGGGGGACTCCAGCCTCCACTTGCAGGGACTACCAATGCAGGAAGTCTCGCTCCCACCTGCTCATCCCAGGCACACAGCAAACAGTGCACTTTTGCTCTCTGTCAGGTCCCAAAGTTTCACCAGACTACTGCCATCATTTCAACTCTCAGCAGCTCACATGCCTACCAGATTCCACTGCCCTTCTGTAACTGACCCAACTCCTCAACAGTTTTACATACAATGTCTCTTGATGCTGCACCACACACTCCAACTTGCTTTTTCCTCGGCAATCAGTTACTGCTTCTGTAGCTTCCCTCAGCAGCCTCTCTGCAGCTGGCACTCTATCCCTCTTTGACTTTGGGTCTGTTTAAAACTGCCTCTGCCACTTCTCTCAACAAATACTCTACTATCTTTATACTCATAGAAGCTGAAGAATCTCCTTCCAGTCCATGTGGTTTCTACCACATTCTGGTCTCCTCTTCCTGTTATGGCTGGCCTTTTATATGGCTGATGCAACAGGGCAAATTAGTGGCAGCGGCATGAAACACCAGACAACTTTAACCTATATACAGTGCAAAATAAGTATATATATATATATATATATATATATATATATATATATACAGTGGAGAAAATAAGTATTTGATCCCTTGCTGATTTTGTAAGTTTGCCCACTGTCAAAGACATGAACAGTCTAGAATTTTTAGGCTAGGTTAATTTTACCAGTGAGAGATAGATTATATAAAAAAAATAAAAAAAATAACATTGTCAAAATTATATATATTTATTTGCATTGTGCACAGAGAAATAAGTATTTGATCCCTTTGGCAAACAAGACTTAATACTTGGTGGCAAAACCCTTGTTGGCAAGCACAGCAGTCAGACATTTTTAGTAGTTGATGATGAGGTTTGCACACATGTTAGATGGAATTTTGGCCCACTCCTCTTTGCAGATCATCTGTAAATCATTAAGATTTCGAGGCTGTCGCTTGGCAACTCGGATCTTCAGCTCCCTCCATAAGTTTTCGATGGGATTAAGGTCTGGAGACTGGCTAGGCCACTCCATGACCTTAATGTGCTTCTTTTTGAGCCACTCCTTTGTTGCCTTGGCTGTATGTTTCGGGTAATTGTCGTGCTGGAAGACCCAGCCACGAGCCATTTTTAATGTCCTGGTGGAGGGAAGGAGGTTGTCACTCAGGATTTGACAGTACATGGCTCCATCCATTCTCCCATTGATGCGGTGAAGTAGTCCTGTGCCCTTAGCAGAGAAACACCCCCAAAACATAATGTTTCCACCTCCATGCTTGACAGTGGGGACGGTGTTCTTTGGGTCATAGGCAGCATTTCTCTTCCTTCAAAAACGGCGAGTTGAGTTAATGCCAAAGAGCTCAATTTTAGTCTCATCTGAACACAGCACCTTCTCCCAATCACTCTCAGAATCATCCAGATGTTCATTTGCAAACTTCAGACGGGCCTGTACATGTGCCTTCTTGAGCAGGGGGACCTTGCGGGCACTGCAGGATTTTAATCCATTACGGCGTAATGTGTTACCAATGGTTTTCTTGGTGACTGTGGTCCCAGCTGCCTTGAGATCATTAACAAGTTCCCCCTGTGTAGTTTTCGGCTGAGCTCTCGCCTTCCTCAGGATCAAGGATACCCCACGAGGTGAGATTTTGCATGGAGCCCCAGATCGATATCGATTGACAGTCATTTTGTATGTCTTCCATTTTCTTGCTATTGCACCAACAGTTGTCTCCTTCTCACCCAGCGTCTTACTTATGGTTTTGTAGCCCATTCCAGCCTTGTGCAGGTCTATGATCTTGTCCCTGACATCCTTAGAAAGCTCTTTGGTCTTGCCCATGTTGTAGAGGTTAGAGTCAGACTGATTCATTGAGTCTGTGGACAGGAGTCTTTTATACAGGTGACCATGTAAGACAGCTGTCTTTAATGCAGGCACCAAGTTGATTTGGAGCGTGTAACTGGTCTGGAGGAGGCTGAACTCTTAATGGTTGGTAGGGGATCAAATACTTATTTCTCTGTGCACAATGCAAATAAATATATATAATTTTGACTATGTGATTTTCTTATTTTTTTTTAATATAATCTATCTCTCACTGGTAAAATTAACCTAGCCTAAAAATTCTAGACTGTTCATGACTTTGACAGTGGGCAAACTTACAAAATCAGCAAGGGATCAAATACTTATTTCCTCCACTGTATATATATATATATATATATATATATATATATATATATATATATATATATATAGACTATAAATAAATATATAGCATTAACAGTGCAGATGACAATACAGTTCAGTAACACTGCAACTCCACAAAATCAGAATTTTTAGAGGAACTCACATATTAAACAGTCACAAACATATGTACATAAGTCCCAGGCAAACAGACATGTTTTTAAAGGTGGGTTACGGAAACACGTTACATGAGCACCTTTCACAAGAAATTCTAAAGTTTTCAAATTCAGAAAGCTCAGATATTTGCTTTGATTATAATATTTGAGGATTAAAGGTATTGTCCAAGATAAGAAGAGACTCCGGTACCAGTCTCATCCCATGGGCAAGAGTGGTGCAGACTTTTTTTTTTACTAATCATATATAACTCCTAGTAATATTGTATAAGACCATAAAATTAGAATTTTGAAAAACGATCTAACTTTTAACTAAAGTGCAAGCTGTTAAAAATATTTCATTTTACAATTGGGAGCTTGTGAGCAATCATATAAGTTAAAACTCCTAAAAATATTTGATTTGACCTTTCACTCACCCTTAAAATCTGTTTTCTTAAACACTCACAAAACTTTAATAGCAGCACAAATCACGTCTTATCCAAAAAACGATAAAAAAAAATTTGCATTGTGATTATAATATCTCACATGGAAGTGGATTCAAATTGAATTGGGAAATGAAGACAAAGAACAAGCATGTCGTACTCAAGAAGGAAAAAAAAACTCAATTTTGTCTTAGCTGTAATTACCTAGTCAGTGAAGAAATAAAAGCCTGGAAAATCAATTTCATAAGAAAATCAATGGTTTAAACAATTTAAGGAGCACTCATAATTTTAAATCTTCCTACAAGGAACAGATGCAAGGCCCGATCACCTTCAAAGTGAAGTGCTTCAATAATTTTAAATTGTACTAAAATGAGAAGACTCAAAACCCACATTTTCTTCTAAATGGAAGCAATCCTGAATATCTGAATCCCTCTAATAATTGTAACTATCACTTTTCTCTCAAATTCTGCCAATTTCCCTAATGACTCCGTTATATGTAGTAGTGATTGTCTTTTTCCAGTTGTTTTATTTTTTATGCTTTTTTTTCTAGTTAATTCCTTTAAGTAAGAAGCATTGTTTTTTTTACATGTACAAATGCATGTAATAGATTCTTTCATTTTAAAGTAATTTGGCTTTATGCAGAAATTTTTTGAAAATCTTAAAAAAAAATACAATTTAAAACCATACAGCCATTTAAGGAATATAGATGTTATAAATTTTGAGGCCAAGCAATAGGTTTCACAGTGAATTGCAATTCTGCCCAGGAACACTGCACAAATTATGCAATTAAAATAGCAAGATCCTCTTCAAATTAGAAAAGCAAATTGTTACATATCATAAGTAGCTGCTTTTCTCTTTAATGGCAGTCGCTAGGATGAATCATGATCTACATTATTTTATATCAAAGTACAATGAAACACACATTACCAAAGATAATCTGCATAATGTCTGCGAAGGGATCTGAAGCCTCAGTGCAACAATGAATGCAGTATTTAAAATGCAAAACCCAAAGACATTATTATGTTTTTGATTTCTTGTGCCACAGCTTCTCCTGATCTGTTTTATTACTGGCACAGTACAATAGACCTGGTTCTGCATGTGTGCTGCTATGATAAAGGAGCGAGGGAGGAAATAAAAGTCCCTTTTATACATAAATTGTTATCGAAGGGATTATGCCATAAAACCATATGAAAATAAGAAAGATATAACAAAAATAAAACCGTGAAATTCCTTTCCCATTGACAAATGGCTGCTCATATTTTTAACATAACATGGTATCACTGTAAAATATACATGAGACAGTGGACTCCCTACTGTGGGCTGTAAAGTTATCACCAAACAGTTCAGTTGTCTCATAAAACACCAGGGTACATAATTCCTAATAAAAGATGATATGTAGCGACCAATTTTGTAAACCTCATTTCTGTACAATAATTTCTTTTCATGGATTTTCCTCCAAAATTGTAAGATTTGCCATCTGATGGTTATATGTTTCTATTTGGCAACTCAAATAATAGTGGTCGTATTTGTGGTAATCATTAGTTCTCTAGAAAGCAGATCGGGTCAATTTATTGTGATCCTAAAAACTGGAGAATTTAAGCAGCACAGTTATACATGTATGATCAGCTGTCAGGGATATCTACTATGATTTAGAATTGCAGCATACAGCATTGCCACATGCATGGACCTAGTATTGTGCCCCATGGATTCCTGTATGCCACCATGTAGTATTTCCGTGAGGCACTAAATTCTCCTCTAACGCAATTCTTCTAGGCAAGAATACTTCTTTAATACGTTAATGATTATAACGTGCCACAAACCTTTGTGCGCTTCTATATGTACTACTTGTTTATTATTTATTCCAAATGTATTAATTATTGTTATATTTATTGAATATAAATATGTGAATCAATAGCTTTCCTCCATAATTGACAGCTACAAAATTTTTATTATGAACTTAAGAAAATTTAATCTGGAATTTAAGCACTAAACTATATCTATCTATCTATCTATCTATCTATCTATCTATCTATCTATCTATCTATCTATCTATCTATCTATCTATCTATCTATCTATCTATCTATCTATCTATCTATCATCTATCTATCTATCTATCTATCTATCTATCTATCTATCTATCTATCTATCTATCTATCTATCTATCTATCATCTATCTATTTGTAAGATATTCTATATATGCACATTACTGCTTTAAGAAAACATGTAAGCCTTGAGAAATTACTCTCAGTCTAACGAGTTCTTTTCCACTGACTACAGACATCATTAGGGGATGGCTATAGCCTGAGGCTGTGCATGAACTTTTTCCTCTAACTGTACACTTTATGTATAATTTAGCTCGTGTGCCTAAATTATTCAAGCAAATAGTGAATGAAAATAATGGTGTTCACTGAGACCTAACAGACTACTAAAGAAATACTTTTTTATAATATTGATTTACATTTTAAGGCTCTTTTATCATAAAAATCAAATGTACTAGAATATGTATGTCTTTGAATCTCCTTAATGTGTTTTTCTGAAGTTGGGATCCAGTGGACGGTGAGTGGAAATCAAATTAGTTACAAACTGTTGGCATCTGGCGTTCTGTCAGTGGGCGGCTTTGGTAAAGATACATTAAAGGCTACTTGCCAGTGATAGAGGTGCATGTTACAGTCGGCAGATGTATTATATGTCATTTTGTACAGGACTTTCAGGCCTGTTTGGTTCAAGAAATACATCACTGCTTTAAATAATCGACCAGCACTATACCTTAAACACATTGGGACGCCATAATTCGGTAAACCGCCAAAAGCAACAAGCATCAGAATAAATGCAAAATATTATGAATATTTACACAACACAATAATTATATGGATCAAGTCAAGAAGAAAATATTATTTATATTCTAGTAAAAATACATTGAATGAAATTTTGCTTTCTTCTTGAAATCTCCTTTAAAATGAATCTATGGTCAGAAATGTATCTATTGCATAAATTTAGTTTTTAGGTTAAACATATTTTTTGGTGGCATTATTTATGTTTTCCATGTCACTATCTATATAAAAATGTTTTAATTTTGCTGTTTTCACATGGGCTACTAATATAGGCTAACACTTGCTGTCACTTTTAAGCTTGTGCTGTGTGCACTGCAGGCCAGGCCAATAATCATCTATTTATCTTTAAATGGGATGATTAAAATGAAAAGTAACACCTCCATTATAAAGCTAAATACAAATAACATAGGATCACTGATCTGTGCACATATCAGAGAGCATGCTCACAACAATCTCCCGTAAAAGTAGATAGGTTGTTTTCTGACTATTTTTCTTATGTTTAGATGCCTGACATAAAGCAACAGGAAAGATGGTTGCCCTATAATCATCCAAAGAAAATGGAATTAAAACACCCTACTATTTAAGACAATGGGGGCGTATTTACCAATCAAAATGCGCCAGAAATCTGGCCCAAATTAAGCCGGAATTATTGTACACGTGGCATGAACCGTATTTATAAAGTGTTTTAGACACTTTTTGCGACTCACTTGACAGGAGCATGACTTAGCGGAAAAGGGGCAAGGTTTTAAATGAGTTAAATTACGCAAAAATTTTAGCATAAAAAAATGGTCTAATGTAAGCCAACCAAGAGGTGGTATAAAGTTAGACAGAAGTGTCTAAGGATACACCAAATGTATCAACTAGTATGAGCCACTGTGATAAATTAGTCTAGTCTAATTTAAAGCTGTCTCAATTTAAGACAGTATTAGTAAATCTGCCCCAATGAGTAATTTTCTGACTTTGAAGAAAGCGATTGAATACTTATCAGTTTTCAATAACTTTGTTTGGCCTGTTTTGTGGTGGATTCTACATATTATGAAGCCTTCTTCTGCACATGCTGAACTTCTGCATCATCAATTTGCACAGATGATTGAAAGATGATAGATAGATAGATAGATAGATAGATAGATAGATAGATAGATAGATAGATAGATAGATAGATAGATAGATAGATAGATAGATAGATAGATAGATAGATAGATAGATAGATAGATAGATAGATAGTGTTTAAAATAGTGATTTAGATAATAGAGAAAGGTTTTATACTCTCTATGATATCCATTGATTAAAGGGCTTTTCCGGAACCAATTAACTAATTTCTATTTCACTGCACATATAAAAATAATGTAATTTGTAATATATTCCATCGCTGGTCACGTGATGCGTCTCCAGTAGCAAAATCCTTACTTCCGGCGCTAGCCCGTCAATGATCTGAATTCCGTTTTCCGGCTGGCTCAATGTACGGGTATGTCATATACTAGCGCTCTGCCCGGGACTCCGGCTCTGGGGAAGACCCTGACAACACTGTCCATATATGGACAGTGATGTCAGGGGATTCCCCAGAGTCCTAGAGCAGAGCCTATACTAGCACTCTACCATGGTCTGGGGCTCTGTGGTCAAATGAAGTATTTTTTTTCCCATTGTGTCAGAGAGCGTTGTTCGGTACAGCACTGATATGTTGCAGGTTTATCGTTAGCTCTCACTGATCTAATGAGAGCAGTAAAATGGCAACGGAGATTGTTTATAGCTGGATGTAGCAGGCGTTATGAGTCCCTTCTGCCGGCGCATTGCATGCTGGGACACAAGCGGTGCATGCCGGGAACTGTATGACTGGAAGAGCAAGACAACGAACACACAGAGGTAAACAAACCTCTCAATGTAAACAATAGAGAATAATGGTAAATAAAAAAATAAAAATGTAGATAACGATATTCAGGCGGCATTAATAGATAAATTGAGAAGCGTTGCAGTGATTTAAGAAAAAGAAAAAAAAATTGATTTTGTAAGTGCAACATTAGTGTAACACCAACATTAGTTACATGCTGAGAATGAACTGCATATGAGGTTTTGATTTTCCTTTTATTTTCTTTTAGATTAATATCCATGGGATCATCAGCAAGGAGAAAGGAGATACAATACCTGTATATATGTATGGGGGATGAGAACAGCAAGGAGTTTAATCTTTGAAATAACTGATTCTGGAGTCTGAACTTCGGACATTCACACTGTCGGGTTGTGAGCCACTTGAAAAAAGTTTGTTTGGCTGTAACATCACCCATTTGTAGGTAAGGTTTGTAGGTTTGTAGATTCCCAGTGCCATAGTGTGCTTGTCCATGATGTCCTGAAGCTCGATCTTAATGTGGAGTGGTATATAATTTCATCTCTGGGCAAAGGTTAATTGTTTAAAATCACATACTATTTGAAGAAGGAAAACCATATTAGAAACAGAAGCCCAAAATGTTATTGCTGTTAAATTACACAACTGGTGAATCACATGGCAGGAGATATTTGTATGCATGTAGATACACAATGATAATAATTGTGACAAAGTCCCTCGTGGAACCATAAAAAATGAATGATGCTTTCATGATGATTTGTCATTGTGGTTACTAAGTTCCCGTGATAACCTCTACTAGTGTGGTGTAATAATTCCTTAGTTCTGGTAATAATTAGGATGGTGATAGCTCTTTACACTTTATTTACGAGTATACTGGCTAACACTTTTTAGACTGAAATGATAGAAACAATAGAGGAACTACAGCCATTACAGTCTACCTTTAATTTGCATTGACTACTGGTTAGGTAATGCTTAACATGGCCATAGATGTCAATATAATCATTACCGATCCAATGCAAAACACAATTTTTAAGGGGGTTGCCAACTTTGAGCAATCCTTTTTTGTTAGTTAGAAGGGTCACCTGACCATAAGGTGATCACAGGTGCACCGCTGATTAGCTTTAATCTGTGGGGAAATCTGGTAGAAAGTGTTCATTTCCCCTGCAGCGCCACCACAAGGGAAATTAAGCATTACATAGCTCTCATTGAAATTAATGTGTTGCCTGTGCAATGTATGGAAGCAACAGGTCTACCAGAGCAAGAGATGTTTTTGTAGACACTCTCGCCTTTGGCTAAGAGATGGTAGTCTTGAATGGTGGACCTCTTTTATTCACTCAGAATTTCCTAATAGGGTATTTAACCTTTTTGTGACCAGCCTTCATGAAATAGCAACACTAAATTTCGAGCCGCACTGACTCTTAGTCATAGCCATATTTTGGGCCTTAATGACTCAGCAATTTTTTTTATTTATGGCATTCCAAGTACCATATGTTTTATTATTTTTCTGTCAAAATAGCCATATGAGGGCTTTATTTTATTTTTTTTGCATGAAGAATTGCCATTATTGTGGGGTACATATATCTTACTAATGAACTTTTATTAAAATTTTTAGGGGTAACGGGAAGAAAAGGCAATTCTGCCTTTTTTTTTTTTTTGCACTTTAAATGTATGGAATTTACCATGCGGTATAAATATTATGATAAGTTTATTATCCTGGTCAGTACAATTATGGCAATAATTTTTTTCTGTTTTTTAACTATTGCACAATAAAAACACTTTAAAAATATATATATATTTTTTGTTGCCAAATTCTAAGAGCCATAACATTTTTATTTTTTTGTTGGCGTAGCTGTATGAAAACTTATTTTTTGTCGTTTTTATTGGTACCATTTTAAAGGGTAACCTACAAAGAATAAAAGTGCAAAAGCAGCTATATAAAAATGTTTATTAATTAAATTTTGAACGCAACACATTAACAATGAGTCCTACAATAAGACAGCATCATTGGGGCACATTATATCATCAAAAAACATCCCTTAGGTATATAGAAACAAAGATCCCCAAAGGTGTAAATTGGAACTTCTGTGCCCCAATGCAAAATCCATACCAGGGCCCACCATCTACCATGTGCCATATATCATACTTATGTTGCAGATGGGGCTTTGAGCCCCCACAGTCACCAGGGCACGGGTACAACTGCTACCTCTGCACCCCGATAGCTACGCCCCTGGAGATTCCCCATATATTCAATAAACAAATAGTAAAGTGCACTAGTGCCAAATATAATATGTATTATTACAATTAAATCAACAAAGGGCATATCCAAAAGACCAATACATTACCAACCTATTAAAGACCACACCGGATTTTGTTTGCCCCAACCTGCTTTTTGGCAGGAGTGCACTCGATAAAGATTTTCATATGCATGCCATTGTTGTTATACTGTTCCTGTTTGTTCGCCGCATACATTCAAGTAAAAAATTTAAGAGCTGCCATTACGGTCTCAGCCATCTTTATCTTGTATCTCCTGCATCTCCTGCATATTTCATGTGCATAGAGTTCTATACAATGCCGAACAATACAACTGCCAGGTCTAGTCTCTCCCTACATGAGATGAAGCTACAGTATATCTCTCTTAATCCTAAGCTTTTTGGTTCATTAAAGTAACGCCAGAACTTTTCGAATTATTGCGTCACCCAAACAAAACGCAGCACAGCTCGTTCAAGTCGCAATACCTGAGATCTTGATCTAGAGACCAAGTTATTACAAAATATGCATTATATTAAATGCATTAGGTATATTACATTTCAACTTTTAGTCATAAGAAATAACATTCTCATTAACCCTTTCAAGACCGAACTCATTTTGGCCTTCAGGACCAGCCCCAATTTTTGAAATCTGACATGTGTTACTTTATGTGGTAATAACTCCGGAATGCTTTTGCCTATCAAAGCGATTTCTCGTGACATATTGTACTTTATATTAGTGGAAAAATTTGGTCAATAACTTCATTGCTTATTTGTGAAAAACACCAAAATTTAGAGAAAATGTGCAAAAATTATGATTTTTCTAATTTTAAATGTATCTGCTTGTAAAACAGATAGTAATACCACACAAAATAGTTACTATTTCACATATTCCATATGTCTACTTTATATTTGCATAGTTTTTTTATCATTATTTTATTTTACAAGGCTTAGTACTTTACCAGCAATTTTTCACATTTTCAAGAAAATGTCAAAAGGCGATTTTTACAGGGACCAGTTCAGTTCTAAAGCGGCTTTGAGGGCCTTATGTACTAGATAGACCCCATGAATCACCCCATATTAAAAACTGCACCCCTCAAAGTATTCAAAACAGCATTCAGAAAGTTTCTTAACCCTTTAGGCGTTTCACAGGAATTAAAGCAATGTAGAGGGGAAATTGACAAATTTTATTTTTTTTGCTGCAATTCATTTGTAAAACATATTTTTCTGTAACACAGAAGTTTTTACCAGAGAAACGCAACACAATATTTATTGCCCAGATTCTGCAGTTTTTACAAATATCCCACATGTAGCCCTAGTGTGAAAATGGACTGAAATACCGGCCTCAGAAGCAAAGGAGCTCCTAGTGCATTTTGTGGCCTCCTTTTTTTAGAATATATTTTAGGCACCATGTCGGGTTTGAAGAGGTCTTGTAGTGCCAAAACAGTGGAAATCCCCCAAAAGTGACATGGTTTTGGAAACTGCACCCCTCAAGGAATTTTTCTTGGGGTATAGTTAGCATCTTGACCCCACAGGTCTTCTGCTATATTTATTGGAGGAGTTTGCCTGTAAAAAGTGAAAATCTACTTTTTTTCTGAAAAAATATTTAAAAAAAAGATATTTGCAAGGAATAAAGAATAAAAAGCACCTCAAAACTTGTAAAGCTACTTCTCCCGATTACAGAAATACCCCATATGTGGTACTAAACTGCTGTTTGGACCCACGGCAGAGCTCAGAAGGCAGGGAGCGCCATTTGGATTTTGAAGCGCAGATTTTGCTGGATTGGTTTTCAGCGCCATGTCGCGTTTGCAATGCCCTGGAGGGAGCAAAACGGTGGAAACCCCCCAAAAGTGACCACATTTTGTAGACTACACCCCTCAAGGAATGTTTCCAGGGGTATAGTTAGCATTTTGACCCCACAGTTTTTTTGCTGAATCTAGTGGAATTAGGCCGTGAAAATGAAAATCTACTTTTTTCTCAAAAAACATAGAAATGTTTAATTTTTACAATGAATAAATGAGAAAAATCACCCCAAAATTTGTAAAGCAATTTGTCCTGATTACAGAAATATGCCATATGTGGTAATAAACTGCTGTTTGGACCCACGGCAAGACTCAGAAGGGAAGGAACAATATTTGGCTTTTGGAGCTGAAATTTAGCTGGAATGGTTTTCGGGTGTCATGTCACATTTGCAAAGCCCCTGAGGCACTAAAACAGTGGAAACCTCCCAAAAGTCCCTTTAGGGGACTGGAACGAGCGATCATTAGGTCGCTGGTACTATACACTGCAGTACTAATGTATTGCAGTATAATATCATTTTTACAGGCTCCTGTAACAGCGCGATCGCTGTTCCTGTCCATTAGTCCCGGGTGTCAGCTCTACTACACAGCTGACACCTTCAGAATATGGAGCGGGCACAGCACATGAGCCCACTTCATATATAACCCCCCGCACCACAACATGCTATTAAGTCGTGGTGCGCGAAGGCGTTAATGCGCAGCGGATGGTGCAAAGTGAAAATTACAATTTTCCACTGATATGCCATTTTAACACACAATATGTTGTGCCCAATTTGTGCCACTGAAGACAAATACCTCATACAATGTTGAGCGGGTTCTCCCGGATATAAAATATCATATATGTGGACGTAAGCTGGTGTTTGGGCACGCTGTGGGGCTCAGAAGCGAGGGAGCGCCATTTGACGCTGAGAGTCACACTGACAGGAAGCTTATAAGGACCGGCCTCTGGCTGGTTCTCATAGGCTGCCGTGCATGGCAGACCCGGGGGCCGTTGTGTGGCCCCCGGGTTCTTCCTTATAACCGACGGCAGCACCCGCAATCGGTCCCCGGGAAAGTTTGTTGTAGCAACAAACTTTCCAGTTTGTTGTAGTAACAAACTTTCCAGTTCGTTGCTACAACAAGCTTTCCCTGCGATCACATGACCGGGACCTGAACCAATTAGGTCCCGGTCATGTCTCCAGGACCAGAGGCAGGGGTTAACAGCGCGATCCGGGTGTCAGCGCTACTCTGAGACACCCGGATCGCGCTTTTAACACCCACTGTGAATTCACGTCGGCACTGCACAGAGCCCAGCAAGTGCCGACGTGAATATATAGTGGGCGGTCGGGAAGCGATTAAAGAATCATCATTATCTTTGATTTATAGTTTCATGACGAACGTTATTACAATTACTTATATTGTTTAACTACTTAATTGGAAATGTATTTTGTTAACAGTAAATCATTTTTGCTTGTTTACCATTTGAAACTGAGGACCCAAGACATATCTATATAAAATGTGTGCAAAACATCCACATAAACCACTGAAACTCAATTACAAGTGACAATGATATGACATTAAAGAGAGCTCTAGTACCGTTCCAGCATTGCTCAAGTCAAACAGTTGAACAAAAAGTTATCTGATTAGATCTTGCCACTATCCTATGTGACACGCAGAGCTTTATGGTCAATAAAGTGTATTTTTCTAGTTTTTTGTATTCATATATTTAATATATTATTATAGTATAGTTGTTCTCTGTCTGACTGCTCATTCCATTTAAAGAAAAGGAAGCCAAATTGGAAGAATTTGTATTGTTAGCTCCACTCTGCATATGATTTGCCCTATGCCTGTTCTTAGTGATGTAGACAGGGCTAGATTTAAGCCCCTATTACACCTTCCAAAATCTTGGCCGGTGCAGCGAGCGCCGATCAACGAGACAGCTCGTTGATTGGCACTCGTTTGCTCCTGTCCCAAGGAGCTATGTATGGGGACGAGCGGTCGTTACTCCGATTGCTCGTCCCCATACATTATCATAATGTCGGAGCGGGTCAGGGAGATGTGCTGCCGACAACGATAATAGTTCAGTTTTTTAATGAGCACTCTATGAACGCTTGTCTGTCCGATAATTGCCCAGTGTAAAAGGACCTTTACCTACAGTCAGAACTGGGGGAAAGGCACCTATTGAAGGTAACATTTACAGTGTGTATCCATTTGTAATTATGAGTGAGAGGAGGACACCTAAGGAGAGGCAAGGGGAAGGCTGCAGAAGGTGTTAGATGTTGTGAGAAGCTCACCCCAATGTAATGCCTTTTTTTAATAAGAGCAGAAAAACATTCCAAAGCTATACATGACTTAAAGGTATTTATCACCAGGTTTATGCTGCCCTAGTTGACAAAGAGACTCTGATTTTAGCGGTGTTCCACTTAGGGTCTCTTTATGGTGTGGCCTACTTGATGGGCGGAGTCTAAGGCACTAGACAATCTATTCCTACTGGCTTCTGGGATCTAAATCCAGTACTGGACGTATGTGTTCCTTAGGGTCTGTTCACATTACCGTTGCCCTCCAGTTGAGGGGTTCCGTATGAGGTTTTCATTGCGTTAACCCCTCAACGGAAAGGCAAACAGAAACCTAAGCTTCCATTTGCATCACTATTGATATCAATGATGACAGAAACATTGCTAAAGGTTTCTGTTTGTCACTGTTGTGACAGGGTTCCGTTGTTTTGACGGAATCAATAGCGCAGGTGCAGTAACAACACATTGTTATAAGAACAGTGCACTTGCATGATATTTACAATGCCACTATGCGCCAAACCCCTTTGAGGGTGAGAATGCTCCCCCACATAAAAAAGAAAAGTGATTTTAGTGCCAAAGTAGTAAAACAAAAAAAACAAATTACACATATATACAACTCATAGAATACATGTAACTGTTATTTATACCACACGATGAATGACATAACAAAATTCCAAGAAAACAATGGTACAGGTTCATGCCACCCAGTGGATTGGACCAACCAGTGTTTAGCCTCCTTTTTTCAAAGGCCCCATAGCAGCCGCATAGTCTGCCTCTATATTACGTACAACCTTGCATATAAGTGTTTCATTCAAATTCAGTTTATTCTTTCAGTTCTTATTAACTATTCTATACCTGTTAATGCATAACATTAAATACATTTCTGGTTAACTTTTTTGTATAGTTCTGTTAACTTCACAATGTAATTGTTTATATCTATTAAGCTTCACTTTTAAACCTTTTGGGGTGTTTACACAGCAGTAGATCATTTCTACATACATTATGAATTTATAATTCTTTTAAATGATAGTTATGGGTCAGCAATGACATGTAGCGATTGCAGTTTTATCTACTTGGTGTTGCTTTCTAAGCATTGATACGTCATTGTTTTATTTGCTATGTTTAAAAATCACATAAAATATAAGTCTGGTTATGATGATCATTAATTCTTATGCATGGCCAACATTTTCTAAGCTCTTCATTTTCTAAAATGTTAATATGTCTGTAATCTCATAATTCGAAATAAAAAAATACAAGAAAAAATATATTGATGGAGAAAACGTGGCCTGTGAAAAAGTTAAAAGTATGTAAAAAGTCGACAAGTTCATTATGATATTGCTATTTAGTACCTGCCGAGTCTACCATTATGTTTTATTAAATTCATATATTATTGAGTATAAATCCTTCTTGCCTCGTTAGAAATGTGGAATATTGCTTCTCTTAAATTAAAGTGGTGCCTTCTTATTTGAATAAAACGACATTATCCGCTGCCCGGCATGATAATCAGAAAAATGCATTAGGCAGGTAGTACCATTGAAATTAAAAAATAATGAAACAAGAGTTTGCAGTCAGGCATTGTTTGATTGCTTGAACTTCCAGGGTCTGGGTTTCTTACTTTGACTAAAAAAGACAACAGCAAATGAAGATGACAACATAAAAAGAAAATCATTCGCTGCGGCAGTAATAGGTTCCACCTGTAGAGATCAAAACTCATTTACATGGTTTCAGAAGAATTAGAAATTTGTAAGGCAATTAGTCTGTTCTAGATTATGTGCAGCGTCAACCGATACTACTCCAGAGGGCAGTAGTGTTAAAGTGATTAGAAAAGACGATCCTCTGGCCTATACAAACATTTTAATTAGCTGGAAAACTAGATTGCTTATTTAAAACTGTCCTCCGTGAACTCTGACCGATACATAGCATTGGAATCAGATGTCTTCAAATGAAATCCTTATTTATTTGCATAAAATTTTTAAATTAGTTCATACTTACTGAATATAACCATTCCAGACCTTAAAGTGATTTGATTTAGAAATTTACAGTGGAATGTTTTAAGCTGGAAATGTTCAGTCAGGAAGCGGGCCTTGTGAGTTTTATTTTCGTAGTAAAGAGATCTTTTATGAGTTTTACCAATATTTTTGTTCAAATCTGAAGAAAAAAAGATAAAGTAACTTTGAAAATAATTTTCTTTACTTACCAAGGTGGCTTAAGAGGTGGAAAAGGATCAGGTGCATGTGCGGCCACCTCTCCTATATGTGGCTGTGATAGGAGGTCAGGTGGGGTCTGGACTCCAGAGATGTTTTTATTTATCTGGGCATAAATTATTCCTGTGTGGTCCTCATCGAGTTCTATAAACAAACAAATGACCTCTGGTGACAACAAAAAATATACCAGATTTCAATATCTAGTCATTTAAAAAAAAACAAAAAACAAGTAAACCAAATTTCCGAAACCTGGTGGGAATAAATAAGTCCTACTTTCATACTCATTATGAGAATAATTTGGAGCCAGACACATTTGATTAGTAAATCAATTGTGAAAGTTTAGTTAATCACCAAGAAGCATAACTATCTCCATAAAAGCAGAACTTTTGGCAGCTTGGTGTTCTGGAGCACTTAGATTTGTGTCAATGTCATGCCAAGAAAAAGGACATCAGCTATGACCTCAGAGAAGCAATTGTTGCTTCTCATCAATGTGGGAAAGGTTATAAGGCCATCTCCAAACAATTTGTAATTCTTCATTCTATAGAGAGGATTGTTTACAAATGGACAGCCTTCAAGACAGTTGCCAATCTTCCCAGGAGTGGACGTCCAAGCAAATTCAGTCTAAAGCCTTAAAGTTCAATGCTCAGAGATATAAAGAAAAAACAAGAGCTGCATCACTTGACCTACAGGCCTCTGTAAGCACATAAATTGTTTATGTTCATGGCAAAACAATTAGAAAAATACTAAAAAGTATGGCTTGTTTTGCAAGGTTGGCTAGGAAAATGCCCTTTCTCTCCAAAACGTATATTGTAGCACGACTTAGGTTTGCAAAATTTCATCTGAACAAGCCATGAAAGTTCTGGAACAATATTATTTTAACGGATAAGACCAAGGTGGAGATGTTTGATCATTATGCACAGCACTATGTTTGGTGAAAAACAATTATAACGTATAATACCAACTGTTTTGAACTTAGATGTAAAAGAAACGCAGGACCTGCTGACCCCGTCAGTGCTGCTGACCTGACAGATTCAGGTCTTAGCGCAAGATACAGCTGCTCTGTATACAGTATACAAAGCAGCTGTATCTCAAAAAGTTTTTTGTTTTTTTCTTAAAATGTAATCAGAAAGTTGCACCAAACACATTGATAGACATATTTATATATAAACGTTTTCAAAGGTGTACATAGCCTTTAACTCCTTCCCAACATCAGCCTGCACCATCACCGATAGTTGTCAGCTGTATGTTACAGCTGACACCCTGCTTTAATGGACAGAGCCGGAGCCAGTCTCCGAACTCGCCGATTAACCCCTTATATGCTGCGCTCAATAGAGAACGCAACATCTGAGGGGTTTTTAATCACCGTCACGCCAGCGACGTGATCGCTGGGGTGCCAATGGTTGGTATTGCAACCAGAGGCCTAACAATGGCCTCCGTGTCTGCCTTGCACGGAAGACTATGAGAGCTCGCCAGAGGCGGGTCCTCATAGGCGTGCTGTCAGTGTATGACTGACAGCTTTAATACACTGCACTAGGTATGTAGTCCAGTGTATTAGAATAGCAATCAGCGGTGCAGGCCTTCAGGTCCCCTAGTGGGACCAAAAAAAAAAGTAAAAAAAAAAATAAGAATAAAAATTTTAAAAAAACAAGTTTCAAGTTAAAAAAAACCCATATTGTCTTTTAGTCTTTCATTATTGCAAAAAAATGAAAAAAAAACCCCAGAAAACTATACATAATTAGTATTGGCGTGTCCGTAACGACCCAAACTATAAAACTATTACATAATTTATCCTGCACGATTAAAGCCGTAAAAGAAAATATGAAAAACAACGCCAGAAGCGCTGTCCTATCTCCTCCCAAAAAAAGGAATAAAAAGTGATCAAAAAGTCACATTTACCCCAAAATAGTACCGTCTCGCAAATCCTTGACACAGCTTTGTTCACGCAAAAATAAAAATTTATGGATCTTAGAATATGGAGACACAGAAAACAAATGATCTTTTTTGAAAAGGGATTTTATTGTGCAAAAGCTGCAATACATGAAAAAAACAATATAAATTTGGTAACGCCATAAACGTATCGACCTGCAGAATAAAGTTAACATGTAATTTATGGCGCACGTGAATGCTGAAAAAAATATACAATAAAAAACAATTCCAGAATTGCTTGATTTTGGTAATTTCCTCTTCCAAAAAATGAAATAAAAAGTGATCACACTGCTCCATCAACTGAAAAATAAAAAAGTGATGGCACTAGTAATGCGGTGATAAAAAAAACCTCCTGATGTGCAGGACGGAAGAGAACATTCCTTCAGTTTCAGGGCTTAGTATTTAGGAACTAGGAAGGGAAGGGACATAGCACATCTGCTAGAAGCGAGGGCGCCCGTATTATACAAGGGCAACACTTTCCCAGCAGAATTCCCTAAACTACAAGAGGAAAAATCCCCAAAAGGTACAGAGTGTTACAAAATGGGGATAAAAAAAGAATACCGTTTATCAGTGCGACACTGGCCTGCGCATAACGGATTGCTTCACAGTGTACCAGACATCTATGGATAATTGGATTATTTACCCCATTATTATACCCTCTTATTATGCCCTGATGTACTCCGCACAGCTTACATATACCCTGATGTACTTCGCACAGCTTACATATGCCCCCACATTATAAACTGAAATACCAATAAAAATCCAAACAAAACTATTACCAAGCAAAATCCACGCTGCAAATGGCGCTCCTTTCCTTCTAAGCCCTACAGTGTACCCAAACAACAGTTTACGTCCACATGTATAGCAATGCTGCTATAACTATCCTGCTTAACAATTTATGGGGTAAGATTCTCCAGTGGGGTAAGATTCTCCAGTGGGCACAACATATTGAGCGGTGAAATGGCATATCAGTGGAAAAATTGCAACTTTCACTTTCCATCATCCACTGCGTATTAATTTCTGAAAAACACCTGTGGGGTCTAAATGCTCACTACACCCCGTGATAAAAGCCTTTAGGGCTGTAGTTTCAAAATGGGGGTCACTTTTTTTAGTACATCATGGGTTTTGCAAATGCGACATGGCATCTGTAAACCATTCCAGCAAAATCTACGCTCAAAAAGTCAAACACAACTCTTTTTTTTCTGAACCCTCCCATATGTCCAAACAGCAGTTTATAACCACATATGGGGTATTAACATACTTGGGAGACATTGCTTTACAAATGTTGGAGTGCTATTACTTATTTATTCCTTGTGAAAATTAAAAATGTTGATCTAAAACAACACCTTATTGGAAAAAAAACAAAAACATTTTCACAGCTTCTAATTAAATCAGAAAAAAACATTTGGGGTCAAAATTGTTACTTACATGATTCCTCAAGGGGTGTAGTTTCCCAAATTGAGTCACTTTTAGGGTGTTTACACTGTACTAGGACTACAGGGGCTCAGCAAATGCGACATAGCACCCAGAAAGCATTCCAAAGCCAAATAAAACTCCTTGCTTTCTGAGCCCTATCATGTGTCCAAACAGCAGTTAATGACTGCATTTGGGGTATTGCCGTACCCCAAATTTATTTAATGTTAGGTGCTGTTTCTCCTTTTGTTCTTTTGGAAATTAAAAAAAAAAAATAGCTAATCCCATATTTTATTGGAAACAATTTCAATTTGAGCCATTGTAAATGGATGTAGAGACAGCTGAGCATACTGGGATTAGATTTACCTATACTGTACAGATGCACATTGGAAGGTATATGGGTGGTCTTAAGGCGGAGTCATTGGAATGGGTGGATTCAACTCAGGGATAGGGAAAATATAGGCCATGTGAAGTTCTGGGTCTCGCTCTCTTGTCCTGCCAGCCCTGGACGATGAGCACTTAACATCAGGAGCAAGCTTAGGTATATCATATGTGTGCTTTCTGTGTGGCCTCATCCCCACTTCAGTTTGTTTCATCAGCCTGCTATCCGTTTTTTTAACTGAGAGCACCCTGACACATTAATTTCAATGGGGCCATGCACACTTCCGTTGTTTTAACTAAACCGTGCGGCCGTTCCATCAAAAGTAGTGCAGGTCCTACTCCTGCCTGTTTTTGACGGAACAGTCTCGGCCTTTGCATTTATTTGGTCCGTGAAACAATGGCTTCCGTGTGCAGTCTGTGATTCACGGAATCATCATTAGTGGCCGTTCAATGGCACACGGAAGTGTGCATGAGGCCTAAGTATAATAACATTACAGCAGACTTTATATCTATACATAGAGATTTTCTAGGAATCTTATGTGGATTATGGATGAGTAGAATTATATATATATATATATATATATATATATATATATATATATATATATATGCTGTTTATGCATGAGTCTCTATACACTACCATTCAAAAGTTTGGAATCACCCAGACAATTTTGTGTTTTCCATGAAAACTCACACTTATATTTATCAAATGAGTTGCAAAATGACTAGAAAATATAGTCACGACATTGACAAGGTTAGAAATAATGATTTTTATTTGAAATAAGAATTTTCTCCTTCAAACTTTGCTTTCATCAAAGAATGCTCCATATGCAGCAATTACAACATTGCAGACCTTTGGCATTCTAGCTGTTAATTTGCTGAGGTAATCGGGAGAAATTTCACCCCATGCTTCCAGAAGCCCCTCCCACAAGTTGGATTGGCTTGATGGGCACTTCTTGCGTAACATACGGTCAAGCTGCTCCCACAACAGCTCTATGGGGTGGAGATCTGGTGACTGCGCTGGCCACTCCATTACAGATAGAATACCAGCTGCCTGCCTCTTCCCTAAATAGTTCTTGCATAGTTTGGAGGTGTGCTTTGGGTCATTGTCCTGTTGTAGGATGAAATTGGCTCCAATCAAGCGCTGTCCACAGGGTATGGCATGGCGTTGCAAAATGGAGTGATAGCCTTCCTTATTCAAAATCCCTTTTACCTTGTACAAATCTCCCACTTTACCAGCATCAAAGCAACCCCAGACCATCACATTACCTCCACCATACTTGACAGATGGCGTCAGGCACTCTTCCAGCATCTTTTCAGTTGTTCTGCGTCTCACAAATGTTCTTCTGTGTGATCCTATTTAATGAAGCTGCCAGTTGAGGACCTGTGAGGCGTCTATTTCTCAAACTAGAGACTCTAATGTACTTGTCTTGTTGCTCAGTTGTGCAGCGGGGCCTCCCACTTCTCTTTCTACTCTGGTTAGAGCCTGTTTGTGCTGTTCTCTGAAGGGAGTAGTACACACCGTTGTAGGAAATCTTCAGTTTCTTGGCAATTTCTTGCATGGAATAGCCTTCATTTCTAAGAACAAGAATAGACTGTCGAGTTTCACATGAAAGCTCTCTTTTTCTAGCCATTTTGAGAGTTTAATCGAACCCACAAATGTAATGCTCCAGATTCTCAACTAGCTCAAAGGAAGGTCAGTTGTATAGCTCCTCTAAACAGCAAAACTGTTTACAGCGGTGCTAACATAATTGCACAAGGGTTTTCAAGTGTTTTCTAATCATCCATTAGCCTTCTAACACAGTTAGCAAACACAATGTACCATTAGAACACTGGAGTGATGGTTGCTGGAAATCGGCCTCTATACACCTATGTAGATATTGCATTAAAAAACAGACGTTTGCAGCTAGAATAGTCATTTAGCACATTAGCAATGTATAGAGTGTATTTCTGATTAATTTAATGTTATCTTCATTGAAAAAAACGGTGCTTTTCTTGCAAAAATAAGGAAATTTCTAAGTGACCCTAAACTTTTGAACGGTAGTGTATGTACATGTACTAATGGCCAAGAGCTGTATGTGGCTTTGGTTATAGTTATAGTACCAGGAGACCGTATAGGGTTGGGACCTGAATTTATATTATACATACATACACATTACTAGTCACATGTGCAAAGTGCTCAGGGAACGTAGGAAAAGGAGGCAGCTGTGTGCGGTTGGGTTGTCTATGTAATATATTGTATCTTGATGTAATGTATATTGCTTTGTCACTTCTATCTTAAAGCATTTAACAGTAAAGTATTTTTTATATATTTAAAGGAACAGTGTTACCACAAAATTTTTTTTTATATGTTAAAGATGTTAGTGCTTTATTAAAAACGTTTGGATTAATTTGTGTGTTTGTGTGTTACTTTTTCTTATTTTTACACTTTTTCTTCCCTATGGGGGCTGCCATTTTTTTTTCCATTTCTGTATGTGTCGATTAACGACACATACAGACATGGAATACGGCAGCTCCAGTCCCATAGGGACTGCGAATGGGGCCCGTTCCATCCACTTCAATGTACGCCGTCTGTGTGGGAACGGCGCATGCGCCGCTCCCACACAGTCCAATTTGAAATGTGCGCCGTCCGGCGCCATTTTCTTGTGAACCGGAAGTCGCGGCCGGACAGTAAGATTACTACTTCCGGTCGCGGCTTCCGGACTTGTGCACTTGGACCAGCGGCAGCAGACGGAGCGGACGGGCCGGAGGGAGCCGCGGCGGCAGGAGCAGGTAAGAGATTTCTATGTATGTTCGTGTTTGTGTGTGTTTACTACTGTATGTAAACCTACTACACTGTGTGTTAGCTCAAAAAATGGCGACACACAGTGTAGGAGGTTAGACTGTTCAATCCCCTCATTTATCCCGGCACTAGCCAGGATAAAGGAGGGGGGGGATGCTGAGAGCTCACTAGAGCGAGGGCTTTTTACCCAATTTTGCAGCATAAAGCAATGTGGTTGCTTTACCACATGCAATGCTGCAATTTTGGGAATGGCTCCATCTAGTGACCAGAAATGGTAAATATTATAAATTAGAATCCAATTGAATCCAATTTAGAATATTTCCTGACTCGTGAAAAACATAAAAATAATTTGAACAATGTTTAATCACCCACACACTAATTGTTTAAATAAAAAAATAAATTTTTTTTTTGCTAACAACACATTCCCTTTAAGTATCTGCGAGGGTTGTATGTTACTCCTGTGATGTGTGAAGGACAGGAGTGTGTGCACATTGTGAACAATACAAAGTAAGCGGACTATATAGGAAACAGAAGTAATGGACTAGGAACGGAGTAAAGGGAGATAATACAGATAGTCAAAAGTCTCCTATTACAACCCTATACTTTATTTTTGAGTGCTAGCATATTCAGGAAATAAACTTAAAGGGAATGTGTTGCCAGCAAAACATGTTTTTTTTTTTTTTAGTTAAACAATTAGTGTATAGGTGATTAAACATTGTTCTAATTTTTTTTTTTTTTTTCACGAGTCAGAAAATATTATAAATTGGATTCAATTGGATTCTAATTTATAATATTTTCCATTGCTGGTCACTAGATGGAGCCATTCCCAAAATTGCAGCATTGCATGTGGTAAAGCAACCACATTGCTTTATGCTGCAAAATTGGGTAAAAATCCCTCGCTCTAGTGAGCTCTCAGAATCCCCCCCTCCTTTATCCTGGCTAGTGCCTGGAGAAATGAGGGGTTTGAACGGTCTAACCTCCTACACTGTGTGTCGCCATTTTTTTAGCTAACACACAGTGTAGTAGGTTTACATACAGTAGTAAACACACACTGAAACACAAACATACATAGAAATCCCTTACCTGCTCCAGTCGCCGCCGCTCCCTCCGGTCCATTCGCTCCGTCTGCTGCCGCTGCTCCATGTGCACAAGTCCGAAAGCCGCGACCGGAAGTAGTAATATTACTATCCGGCCGCGACTTCCGGTCCACAGGAAAATGGCGCCGGACGGCGCGCATTTCAAATTGAACTGTGTGGGAACGGCGCATGCGCCATTCCCACACAGCGGCGTACATGATAGTGGATGGAACGGGCCCTGTTCGCAGTCCCTATGGGACTGGAGCTGCCGTATTCCATGTCTGTATGTGTCGTTAATCGACACATACAGAAATGGAAAAAAAATGGCAGCCCCCATAGGGAAGAAAAAGTGTAAAAATAAAAAAAAGTAACACACAAACACACAAATTAATCCAAACGTTTTTAATAAAGCACTAACATCTTTAACATATTAAAAAAAAAATTGTGGTGACACTGTTCCTTTAAGGAAAATCAACTTGTGCTGAAGTCCTGGGACTAGAAGAGTTCCAGTGACCATACCAGAAAACATTTGGAATATAGGGATATGAAAGTGAAGAGTAAATACATTTACATGTATGTTGCTGTTAATTGGTACAGAACAGTATTATCATGCAGGCACTGTAGAACACTATTGTTTTAGCACTGTTTTGCTGTTTTATGTGAGCACTGTATGTAACAGGGTCTCCCAATTTTATATGCAATTTGTATGGTATTCTATTATGTGACATGGAAACTATTAGGCCACTACAGCTTCGTACCCAGGTGTGACTGCAACCTCTGTACCTCATTCTTATATTTATGTCACAGAAAATGGATTATTCACACAATATTATCCTACTAAAAGGATATTAAACACAATGAATTCACAATGCAGGGATAACAAACAGTATTCTCACAGTAAGATAATAATTAAAGGTGAGTAGCAGCAAAGAAATAATAGTAATAGTGAGGTCACAGTGCCAGAACAATACACACAGTGATGTCACAGTACGGGGTAATAAACACTGAAATCATAGGAAAGGGTTATTGCAGAATGATGTCACAATACATTAATTATGCTCACAATATATCTCAATACAGAGTTGATAAACAAAGTGATGTCACACAACAGGAATAACTAACACAACGATGTCACAGTACATGGAAAATAAATAATGTAAAGTCATAGTAAAAGGTTTATTCACTGGGATGTTACGTAATGTATAATGCACATGCACAGTGATGTCACACACAAGAGATAATGTCACAATACAGGCATAATAAACATATTGATGTCACAGCACAGAGATAATATAAACACTTAAATTCCCTTATACAGCAGGATGGCCATTGAGCTCCCACAAGCAATATGGTTTAAGTGCAACTGCAACCTCTACAGTCCCTATAGAGGACCCCTGGCCCTTATTACTGGAAAATTGAGCCATGAGGATTTTAAAATAAGAAAATGTGAACTTCAAATAAAATAGACTTAAAATTGTTTGCTTTACTAAACATATATTTTAAGACATTCAGGACAGGATGTGTGAACAATATTGCACTGCCTTGATGCCAATCTCTACTGATAGGTACGGTGTAAATTGCCTTGGAAGCTTCATTCGGAGTGCTATTCTTTCAGTCAAAGCAATAAACACCAAAACAGATCCTTGACAGACCTCCTTATTAGTATATGGGTCCATTGGATGCCGGTGGCATATTTCATATGACAGGCTAGGAACAGGAGAAATCCAATGTGGATAAATAGAAAATGTAAATTGTGGCAACAAAAAAAGAAAGCTTTTAAAATACTAAATTAGGAAGGCAGTGAATAAGCACTAACAAGCTAAATGGAAAAAAAATAAATGGTGTCAAAATGGTACCACATAGGTCAGTATTGGGCTCTATTCTATTAAATAAATGTATTAATGATCTTGTAGAGGGATTGCACAGTAAAAATGTAATTATTGCAGATGATACTTAACTGTGTAAAAATAATAAACAGAAAGGAGGACTGTATTATGTTACAAATGGATCTGGATAAAATGGAGGCTTGGGCAGAGAAGTGGCAAATAAGGTTAAACATTGATAAATGTAAGGTTATGCACTTGGGAAGGGAAAATACATGTAGCCATTACATAATTAGAAAGAAAACACTCGGTAAAACTTACATGGAAAAAGACTTAGACATTTTTAGTTGACACTAAATTTAACCATAGTGTAATGTCCGTGGCTGCGGGCTGTCAGCTCCAACCTCCCCCTAACTGCCGCAGCCACGAGTCGGCAAGCGCTGGCCCCAGCCTCCTCCTCAGGAGACCCCAGCGCTCGCGTCCACTCACCTCAGCTGTATAGGGTGTGGACGCACGCTCGTGCCCGCTCTTAAAGGGGCAGCGCGCGCCGGACCTCGTTGATGAACTTTGACCCGTGAGTGTCAGGCAGCTGCTGCCAAGGCAAATAAGATCATGGGGTGCATTAAAAAAAGCATAGATGCACACGACGACAACATAATTCTACCACTCCATAAATCACTAGTCGGACCGCACATGGAACATTGTGTACAGTTTTACAGTGCACTAGAAAGACATAGTAGAAGTTGAGTGGGTTCAAAGGTGGGCAACTAAAGTAAAACATTTAATGAGTAGACTACAGTATTCAGAAAGATTATCAACATTTTTTATTTAGTTTAGAAAAAAGACAGCTGAGGGTTACACAATATTGTGTATAAATATATCAAAGGTCAATACAGAGATCTCCTTCATGATCTATTTATACAAATACTGTAACTATAACAAGGGGGCATCCTCTTTGTCTAGAGGAAAAAAGGTTTCTACACAAACATAGAAGGGGATTCTTTACTCTAAGTGCAGTGAGACTATGGAACTATTTGCCAAAGGACGTTGTTATGATAAATTCACTGAAAGATTTCAAAAGGGGCCTGGATGCCTTTCTTAATCGTAACAATAAAGAAGAATAGAAAGGAATTTTTTTCCCTAAGATGAGAATTTTTTTTGTCTCATTGGGGTTTTTGCCTTCCTCTGGATCAACATTACAGAATAATGGGCTGAACCGGATGGACACATGTCTTTTTTCCGCCTTACAAACTATGTTACTATGATTGATCTGACACTGCGCCATGGTTTCCATTATCAATAAAAGCCACGACGCAGATGTGAAGAGAGCTTTTTATAGTCTTGAGGTTGGCCATGATTTGCTTTAGTTTTCGATATCTCCTCATCTGATAATTCTTTAGTTGAACACAACATAGCCTAACAGAAGTCTGTGGTGCTAATTTAGAATTGAAGTTTATGACATGACTATGTGATTCTGGGGGCTTAGAATAATGGTACAATATCACAACCTATTTTTACTTTTGCAGACACAACATTTTTTCAGTAGGCAATTTTAGGCAAACATCCAATTCTCTGTGTTATTGAAGTGAGTTATTCCAGTAAAGAAAAAAAATTATTGAGTTGAATTATCATTTAATTTGATGACTCTGAACAATTGTGGAAAGAGCTTTTTAAAGTTTGATTTTGTACAGTGTTCTGCATAATGTATTGTATTTGCTGAAATAGTTAGTCCCCATTCACACGAGCGTGAATCACGTCCGTGTGCTGCGCATGGAAATAACGCGCAGCACACGGACCCATTGATTTCAATGGGGCCGTTCACACATTCGTGAGTTTTCACGCAGCGAGAGTCCGTTGCGTGAAACTCACTGCATGTCCTATATCACACACCTACACCCCATTGAAGTATATGGGTGCGTGAAAACTACGCACTGCACATGGATGCACATCCGTGTGCGGTGCATAATTTGCACATCAATTCGACTGAAAATAGCAAAAAAAAAAGATGTGCTTTGCGAGTGCGTGAATAACGCATGCCACTTGCAAAGCACACTGATGCATAACGCAACACTGAATCTGATATGCTCGTGTGAATGGTGCCTTAGTCTAAATAAATTTTATTATTGGTACCATTTTGGAGTACATGCAACTTTTTTTTATCACTTTTTATCAAAACATTTTTAATACCGATAGAACAGCTATGTGTTGCCGCTTCCCCTCCGGAGAGGACTATCTCCCTTCTCTATAAGTGTTTGCAGGAGTTAAAGAACGAGGTTCCACCGTCCTATGTGAAAGGGTGGGAGAGAGATCTTACATCGCCTCCATCGTCGGCGGACTGGTCTACAGATTTTGCCCTGTGTCATAGCTTTTCCATCTCCTGCAAGGCCCTGGAGACCGACTATAAGATCTTGTCGCGCTGGTATAGGGTCCCCGCATTGCTACATTCCTTCTACCCGGAGGTACCAGATACATGCTGGCGGTGTGGCAGAACTGGTAGTACGATGCTGCACATTTGGTGGGAGTGCCCGTTACTCCACTCATTCTGGGTGTTGGTGGTGGACCTTATACAGAAAATCACGGGCCAAGTACTTTCCAATACTCCGGAAGTGTTGCTTCTGTCCATGCTCCCTGGGGCGATCAAAACATATTCGAAAACCCTGATCAGTTTTCTGTTGATCACAGCCCGCACAGTTATTTCACGGTTGTGCAAGACCAGTAGCGTGCCGACCATCACTGAATGGTTCCAGGAGATTTTACATCTGCAGAGAATGGAGGAGGCAACACAGGCCCAACAGGTAAATCCGAGAGCGGGGAGATTGGTTTGGCAGGTGTGGCAAGAGTTCTGTGAGTCGGACGAATATTTACTTTATGTGTAGGCCTCATAGGACATAGCAGGGGAGGGTGTGGGCTTGATCCGCCTTGACGTTGACAGTGGGAGTCCGGGTTCTGTCTGTTTTCTTTCACCTCTATCCGATGTGGAGTATGAAATTGATGCCTTATCACATCATGATACTGATGCTGCCTGCCGTGGTGCCCACTGTCCTGGATGCAGTTTCTGTATCGTTTGTAATGTATTACTATGTTTCCTCGATGCCCATGTATCCTGTTCATCATATTACTCTAACCTCTGCTGGTACAGAGGACTGTCTTGCATCGTCTGGATGTGTCATATGCATAATATGGTCTGTATATTTTCTTTTGACCTGCTTTTTTGCTCTTGTTGCGTTTTTCTGGCCTGCACTGTAAGATGGATGCGTATATTTTCTGTATTGCTGTTTATTTCTGGCTTGTTATGATTTCTTTGTGTTGAAAAATACCCGAAAATAAAGAATGTTTAAAAAAAACAAAAATATTTTTAATGCAGGATTCACAGAAAACAGCAATTCTTGCATTGTCTTTTATTTTATTTTTTACGGCGTTCGCCAAGCTAAATTTGTTAAATAATGTATTAACTTTATAGTTGGGGTTGTTACGGACGCGCCAATACCAAATATGTGAAACTTATTTTTTTTCACTTTTGATTTTTATTTATTTATTATTAACTTTATTAAACTTTTTTACTATTTTATTAGTCCCACTAGGGGACTTCACTATGCGATCATCCAATCGCTTTTATAAAAAAAACCTGCAATACTTCTGTATTGCAGTGTATTACTGTCTGTCCGTTCAAAACATACAGGCATCTGCTAGGTCATGCCTCTGGTAGATCGCAGGGTGCTGGTGGGGTGAGAGGGGGAGCCCCCTCCCTCCAAAACTACTCAGATGTGGCGCTCACTATTGTGCGCCGCATCTGAGGGGTTAAACGGGCGAGAGCGATACTTATTTCGATCTCGCCCGTTCAAGCAGGTCTGCTCCCAGCCCTCAGCTACCTCGGGTAGCTGAGAGCAGGCAGGCATAACTGCTCCCGGCTCTGTTTATTTATTCTGATACAGCGCCGTGAAAAGGCTACTGCATCGGAATAAAGCCAGTTAGTGTCCACCGTAAAAACACTAATGGGTGGTCACTAACAGGTAATGGTATTACTACTAAAGCAAGAATTAAAGGAAAATGTTAGATTTTTTATGTAGAGAAATCTTTGTTGTTGTTTTTTAGTTCCAATATCAGCCCAAATCAACATATTCATGATGTTCCTGACATTATTTGTGGTTTTACATTTTTTTATTATATTTACTGAAATCCTTTTACTAAATTAATGAAGATTTTATAGCATATCCTTTATCACAATAATACAAGAAATCCCCATAGAAATAATCTGTTAGAGAGCAAAAAGGTCCAAGATCACTGGCTTCTGGCCTATATCTATGAATTTTCACAAGTATCTATAACACCAAAATATCATTTTGCCTCAAATCTTCCCTTTAAAGACTTAACTAAAATGGCAACTGTACCTCTGAACATGTACAGTAGCTTTAAATTGAGAGATCCTGAGGGAAAGAAAAAGAGATTAGAGTTTGTGGTCTACACGCTTAGTCAGATATAAACGTAAAAAAATAAAATATAACTATTTAATTTAAAAATAATAAATAAAAAATAAATAAATTAAGAATCATTTTTAAGGTTCTGTTTCATTTCCACGAATAATAATAATAATGTCTATGAGCTTAAAATTTTAAAAACATTTTCTATATACCTTCCTGCGTCACAAGTCTGCTTGAAATCTTTAAACATAACTTTGTATAAAATTGTGTTGTCCACTAAGGTCATGTGATGTGTAATCTCTATGGACAATAAAATATAATACAAACTTGCACACAGAGAGGAGGGGGGGGGGGAGAGCAGACCAGCAATGCAGGAATTGGTTAGAATAGATAGGATAAATATATTAAAACTTTTAATTTTAATCACAGAGTTCTTCAAAGTTGTTGTAATTCCTTTAAAACACCCTTTAAATGAGTCATAAAGTTTATGGGTTTAGAAGTTGGATCGCACAAATTAGATAAGCATGCCTCAAAAAATGGCAAAGAGGCAAAAATGTGGCTATTTTGTGCAATACATACTCTAACGTTAATTTAAAAAAAAAATTTAAGCCAAAAATTTAAGATGGAACAAGTCAAGACCAGAAACGGGCAAATTTCCTAGTGTGATAAACAATGTTCCAAGATTGTCATAGATATCTTTTTTTCTTTCCTTCAAAGTGAATCAAAATGAAAACCAAACCAATAACAAGGTGTCAGAAATAGTTGTTGTTGTTCTAAGCATTTTTAGCTTTGCAAAAAAATTTCTTGTTTCCGGAAATGAAGCAAAAAATAAAAATGCACACAAAAATACAAGAAAAAACTGGCAGCATTGCTTCATTAGAACATGTGTTTTCTATCACACATAGAAGTGGATTAAAATGAATTCAACTCAAATAAACATAGCTTACAGTACAGATGTCTCATTTCACTATGTAGAGTACCAGTGAAGGGTAAGCATTTTTATGGCTCTCTGCATAATTAATATGTATATTGTTCTTGTAAAAACACAATTCTTATGCAATTTATACAATAAATAGCCAACGTTTCAAAAGTCCACTGTATTTCGAGCTCTGCCATATCAGATATCTTTCTCAGCAGACGTTATATAGTATTTCACAGTACATCACACATTTAAGTGGCCACGATCACTCAGTATGCTGTCCCGAATGTTCTGTTCCATACCGTTTTAGATAAATACCAAGATTATTACTTTATGCAGCTCAACTGAAAGACATTTATTATTCTTCGTGCACAACGAAATCCCATGAAAAGAGCAAATTGAATTGCATTAACAAAGTCACACTCGGAATTCAGCCAATAATTGAAGGAAAAGGCCATGTTTTATGGGCTCTTTACTCTTCTTACCATAACTTTGCAGTAGACAGCAAAAGACGAACCCATTTCCTGGAAAGCTACTTCAGTGCTTTAACATACACAAGTTATGCCAAGTCTATCTGTTCGACTTCTTAACTTTGCTCGAGATTTTTTTTTTCTTTCTTAAAAAAGCAGATGTTGTAATGCTAACTGTAAAACATCTCCACAGTCTGAAGGATTGAAATCTAATATCTAGAATTAGTTGCTCCAGTGAGAACTTTTTCCATGGTGATCTTTTGTGTTGAGAAGTAGCTTGGCAATGAATTAAAGTTAGCTTCCTGCTAGTAGAAATCATTGATGAAGGAGGACATCTAGTATTCTGCATGCCTCAGAATTGATTTAAGTGGGGTTGTCCTTAAAACCTGGCTAATGGTAAGCATGGAAATAAAATATCAGGAACCACATCATGATATCATACATCTGTAAACTAATCTTTGTTTTCCTTTAAATGAATGAAAACTGTTCATTGGTTTAAAACCATGAATGTACAAAGCTGCCTTGTTTAAGTTTATTGCCAAATATATTCAAAGTACAATTGTGATATTGTACAGGATTAGTGTATTCCATCACAAGAACATTGAGAACAGGTAGGGAGAATTTCAGGCCCTTTTTTTCCTAAGAAAGTTATGCAAATAGGCTCTACTCCCACTGGAAAGGAACTTTTGTGGTAACTGCATTCATTTGGTTACCCAGCAAAGCATTACTTTGCCTACTAGACATTTACAGGAGAGGAATGGAGCTGTCATGTTCAATAGACAGGTCCAGTTCAGCCTTTTTTTCTTCATCAGTACAGGAAAGAAACAATGGTCATGCTATAGGACTCATAGGAATGAGATAGAGAAGCTCTCCAAAACTCTCCTCTATTAACGTAACAGAACCCTTATCTGAATTTCATGCTTTCAACTTAGTCCAGGACGGATCCATTTCCCATAACTGCTTCTAGATTTATGGGTGAGGTCTCACTGCCCTTTCTCTCCCAGGCCCCACTTGATTTATTGTGGGTGACCCCCACAGTTAGGTCTGTTAGTAGGCTAGTCCATCGGAGTACCACAAATAGTGCCTGTCGGGCAGAACTGGGCAGATTCTCACTACACCTCACAATCCAGAAGAGGGCGCTATCATTCTGGGCCCATCTACACAGCAGCAGGCAAAGTTCCTATCACCATAAAGCCCTGCTACACCAAGGGGTCCCAGGTAAACCAGGCCCCCCAGAACATCTCACCCTGACCCGGCCTGAAGAAAATGTCACTCAGCGCGGCCTCACAAAAGCCGAAATCAAGGAGACAATAAACAAAGGCCAAGAGGAGTATATCAGTGACTGGAGGAACGACATAAAGACATCCCAGAAACTGACAATATACCGGAGTCTGCAGCGAGAATATAAACTGGCACCATATCTGGAGAAACTGCCAAACCCCAGAGACAGACAGATCCTGAGCCGCTACAGACTGAGCGCCCACAACCTGCTCATCGAATCCGGGCGCCACAGACAGACCTACAAGCCCAGGGAGAACCGACTGTGCCAACAGTGCGACCAGGAGGCCGTGGAGGATGAGGCCCACTTCCTGCTACACTGCTCCAAATACTCAGCAGTGAGGGACACTCACTTCAGGAGACTCTCTGATCTCTTACCGGACTTCAGCTCCATGGAAGAGGAAGAGAAACTCTACATCCTGCTGGGTGAAGAGGAAACCACAGTGGGCACAGCGGCATAATATGTCACTGCATGCCATGGACTGAGAGAGACATGATATGCCATGGACTTGTATAACCCCGACCCTAAATGTGTCCCTATCCCCCAATCCCTCAGTCCCTATCCCTCATTCCCTTACTTCTTACTTGCTTTGGCAATGCTAATATGTATTTGGTCCTGCCAATAAAGCTTCTTTGAATTGAATTGAATGGCTACACTCTGTAGTTCCTGGAACAGGAAGGGATGTCACTTGATTGATAAATATAGACAATAGGATATGATCTACAACAGAAGTGAGCATCACACAGGCATTTTATTTTTAAGGCAGGCATGTTTTTGAAAGGTTATTTTTTACGTTTGAGAACGTTACTAGTTGTTTTGTGAGTTTATTCTCTTAGAAAAAATAAGAGTCAACAGGGTTATACAGGAAGTCACAGAATTAATTTCAGCTTACAGTAAATTCATCAACACCAATGATTAACTATATCAGGGCACCATGTTTTTTTCGTCTGACACAGGGCCGGATTGTAGAGAGGGTAAAAGGGGAAATTGCCAAGGTCTGTAACCAAGTAGGGACCTAATGTACACCACCTAACCTTCTAGTTCCTTCAAGCACTATCCAGGCACTCCTTCAGGCAAGACAATAGTATAGAAGTGTACCTCCAACAATATGTGTTATAAGAGGTGATTATGCAGGTTTTACAAAGATATATATTACTAAGGTTTGGAGCTCCTTTTTATTTCTTCACGTCCCCAACTGCTTTTCCAAGTACATTATACAGTACAATAAGTGCTGCTGTGAAAAAACTACAATTCGTCTGGCAAAAAACAAGCCCTGTTTACGGCTATATTGACAAAAACATAAAAAAGTTATGGCTATTGGAAGGTGGGAAGGAAAAAATAAAAATGAAAAATGGCTGCGGTGGCAAGGGGTTAAGCATTCTAGAAGGTGGGGCATGGTTTCGCGGAAAAGGTACGTGGCTTAAATGTGCTGACGTGCACCCAAATTTTGGCAGAAAAAAACTGGTGTAAACTAATCCAGCCAAGAGGTGGCATAAGAAAGAGAAAAGTGCCTAACATATCTAGTAAGATGCACCAAATTTATCATATAGCATTTGCTACGTTGGCGCATCTTCTGAATGGCTGGTCTAAGTTCACAATGTATTTTAGTTAAAACGTAACTTTTAATAGTATAGTTGACTGCCCTATGCAAACAGCAGCCCAATGAAAGTGTGAGGCAGACACAGTGCTCCACTTTGAATACCCGTTCTTTTTGCCCACGGACCCCCTATTGAACCCAAATACACCTGGAGGAAATGCATCTGGAGGGACAAAGGTTAGGACTAGATGCTCAGGGCTTTTTTAGGGTAATGAGGTTATTTTTCCTAGCAATGACATGAGTTATTGGATAGCCCATAAACAGGGCATAACAGGGAATGGTGATGTCCCCCCTCCCTCCACAGGCAGGACATCTAAGTGACCCCTTGCTCGTGGCGCTTGACACATGCAGAACCAGTAAGATTGTTCAGTTTTTTCATATAGTAGATTGATGTGTCTTACATTACACACTATACAGTAATTTGTAACTGTGATGCAAAACTGTATATTAATCGCCTTTTAGTACGGTGGGGCTATATGTACCCCCGCTGTTTCTTGCATATCTTTGTGTGTATTGTTTGACTACACCTTTTTTGGTCTCAACTTTTAATAGTATAGTTGCAAAAGGTAAAGTTTTAACTAAAATACATTTACCTTCTTGATACTATATTTGACATTTGGTGAACTTGTGGGGTCTGTATCACGAACAGCACCATTACTGGTTGTTTCTGTCTAAGTTCACACTGTCTAAATATTAGACAGCATTAGTAAATCTGCCCCATTTTGCTTTGGGGATGCTTTGTTGCTTCAGGTTCTTGACAGATTGATATGGTTAATTAACCCATGATCTGCACAATTTGCCAAAGAATATATGAGCAACATGCAAAGCCATCTGTTTAAAATCTAGAGCTGAACTGAAAAGAGATGTTGTAGCATAAAAATTAAGTCCAAACACATTCAAAACAGAGGAGCACAAAAACGTCACTGGACCACTTTAAAGAGGTCCTATTACTTCTAGGGAAACCTCATGAAGTAATAGGAGACCAAAATCTAAAACCTTTCTGAAATACTGAAATACACACATTATATATATATATATATATATATATATATATATATATTTAGAAAAAATTAAGGAAATCCTCTCTCTAATTTAGTTATAGAAGCTTTGACCCTTTAAGAAAAGGAGAAAACTTCAGTAGGCAGAAGTGAGCAGTCAAAAGGGAGAATATATCTACGTATCTATGCCAGTCTCTTATTTCCACCCACAAATTTACTCTGGCATCATTTATAGTGTAAATCTGTGCGAGCTCCTAGCTGTTGTAGATTTCCCTTTTGTGCGCACGGGCAGCCAGAGATGCATCTCTTGATAAATAAGGCGCATTATGCTCCAGTGCTCTTTATATTAAGACTGGCTTATAAATTCCCCCAAAGTTTCATGAGATTCTGACTGCTCTCTGACATTTCATACTTCTAAACTGGGAGAGCCCACTGTGTGGGGGGAGCCTATGAGTGTTCAGCATGTGCACACAGGGAAGATCTCTGCTGCTAATTTACTTCATGCTAAATGTAGTTATATTATCAGCAATGTAAAATGGAATCCTGTGTATTATGGGGCAGTAGGAGGGAGACTAGAAGAAGCAGCACAGGCAAATCGTGTCACAGCTTTCTCCTCAGTGACTAGTGCTGGCTCCAGTGGCAGATTAAGTAGACCATGGGCACTGGGCTGTTACCCAAACTTGGGCCCTCCTTCCGCATCGCCGCCCTGCCGCGCCGTAACTATTTTTAACACTACCTTTTTGGGCAAGCATTAACAAATGGGTGTTACCATTCCCCTTGTCACAGGGCTGTGTCCCTACATACTGACAGTATCACACTGTGCAGGGACACGTCCTCCTGACAAGGGGAATTGTCTATCAGTCCTGGACTGCAGAAAGACTTTTTGTGAAATACAAGGATTTCCTATAATAAACATGTCAGGAGAGGTGACAGATTCTCTATAAATCTTGTGACTCACAGGTGACGACGTATCAGATTCTAGTAGTTTTTTTCCTCTTTTCTTCTCCATCCGGTCCAGAGCTCATGACAACTTATCCCGGCCATGACTCATTTCTGCAGAATTTGCCACTCAGATGTCTTCGGCTCCTCACTTTTCCAACATTTCCACACCTATACACAAAAATAAAGTTATCATGGTGCCACATACTGTGCCCCTAAATATAATAGCACCAAACAATGTGCACCTTAATATATAATAATACCACACACTGTAAAACACCACATACATACAGCCCCCTGTACATAGTGCCACACACAGCCCCCTGTACATATTACACCCCCCATAGATAGCGCCACATACAGCCCCCTGTAGATATCACACATCCCCCCATAGAGAGCATTACACACAGCCCCCTATAGATAGTGCCATACAGCCCCCTGTAGAGAGCGCCACACAGCCCTCCCCTCTTGTAAATAGCGCCAAAAAGCCCCCTTATAAAGAGCGCCACAGACATACTGCTGTGGATAGCGCTACACAGCCCCCTCTTGTATATAGTGCTACACAGCTAACCCCTTTTGTACATAATGTCACACAGCGCTCCCCCCCTTGTATATAGTGTCACACAGTGCTCCCCCCTTTGTATATGGTGTCACACAGCGCTTCCCCTTTGTATATAGGGCCACACAGCGCTCCCCCTTGCAAATAGGGCCACATAGCACCCCCCCCTTGTATATAGTGACACAGAGCACTCCCCCCTTTGTATACAGGCCCACACAGCGCTACCCTCCCACTTGTATATAGGGCCACCCAGCACTCCCCCTTGTATATAGTGTAACGGAGCAATCCCCCCCTCCTTGAATATATACACAGCGATAGTCCCCACCTAAAAAAATATATACAGTTTACTTACCTTACCCCGTGGCGGCCGCTCCAGCTGGACGCGTGTGAATCCTCCGGACTAGACGCATGCGCAGAACGGTCGTGATGCAGTACCTCATCACGCCGGCCTTCGTAGGGAGTCTTCCCAGCGCCTTATAGGCTGCAAGCCGAACGTGACCGGCTGCAGCCTATAGTATTCATTTGTATCTAAGTTCTGAGGACTCAGATACAAATTAATGTGGCTGCCGCTAGCACCGGGGCGCCCTCCGGTGCTAGCGACACCATCGGGCATGAGGGGGCCCATGCGATCATGTGCGGTTCGGCCCGGCCATGGGATCCCCGGGAGCCTTGCGCGGCCGCCCGAGCCGCCCTAATGATAATCCGCCACTGGCTGGCTCTGTGTGTGTGTGTATGTAGTGAGAGACTCTCCTCCTTCTCCTTCTCCTTCCCCTCCTCTAAGCTGGGTTGCAGAATACATAGGGAATACTTAGGGAAATCTTATTACATGGCTGACAACAATATTTTATATGAAGTTCAGGCTCGTGGCTGGAGGGAAAAAAAATTTTTGCCAAATTTGCTTTGCTTTGCTGAGTCGCCTCATATTACAAAGCACTGGAGAATTATTTCACCAGGTTTAAGATTCACTTTTGGAAAATTTACGTGTGAAATATTATAATCGATTCTCCAATTTTATTCTACGGAGCAGCAAATAAACAAAACACAAAACAGATGTATCAATTTGTTCACACCTTCTTTTGGCCAGATCTGAGCACAAGGCTCCACTTTGCCATTCAGATGCTTTATAGAATTGGCTCCCCCCACACAGTAGGTGTCTTCCAAAAAATAAGATAATCTCATCAGATTTGGACCTCACTCTGAGAAAAACACAAAATATGAAAGTAAATAAAATTATGACACATGTTTTACTTTTATTTCAGCAGAGCCGATAGGTTCATTCCAAATCCAGGTGCTAATCCAATTAAAATACTGAGTATGAGTTTCGACATGAGTTATAGATGCAAAAGATGGCTATGACTATAACTGGTTGACCAGTAAAAGGAGCCATTTTTTTACAGTACCTGCCAACAAGAACAGATATAGTAAAACATGTCTACCTGGATGTGAAACTAAACTACCGCTCAAAAGTTTGGGGTCACCCAGACAATTTTTATATTTATCAAATGAGTTGCAAAATGACTAAAAAAATATAGTCAAGACAATGACAAGGTTAGAAATAATGATTTTAATTTGAAATAATAATTTTCTCCTTCAAACTTTGCTTTTGTCAAAGAATGCTCCATTTGAAGCAATTACAGCATTGCAGACCTTTGGCATTCTAGCTGTTAATTTGCTGAGGTAATCGGGAGAAATTTTACTCCATGCTTCCAGAAGCCCCTCCCACAAGTTGGATTGGCTTGATGGGCACTTCTTGCGTACCATACGGTCAAGCTGCTCCCACAACAGCTCTATGGGGTTGTGATCTGGTGACTGCGCTGGCCACTCCATTACAGATAGAATACCAGCTGCCTGCTTCTTCCCTAAATAGTTCTTGCATAATTTGGAGGTGTGCTTTGGGTCATTGTCCTGTTGTAGGATGAAATTGGCTCCAATCAAGCGCTGTCCACAGGGTATGGCATGGCGTTGCAAAATGGAGTGATAGTCTTCCTTATTCAAAATCCCTTTTACCTTGTACAAATCTCCCACTTTACCAGCACCAAAGCAACCCCAGACCATCACATTACCTCCACCATGCTTGACAGATGGCGTCAGGCACTCTTCCAGCATCTTTTCAGTTGTTCTGCGTCTCACAAATGTTCTTCTGTGTGAGCCAAACACCTCAAACTTCGATTTGTCTGTCCATAACACTTTTTTCCAATCTTCCTCTGTCCAATGTCTGTGTGCTTTTGCCCATATTAATCTTTTCCTTTTATTAGTCAGTCTCAGATATGGCTTTTTCTTTGCCATTCTGCCCTGAAGGCCAGTATCCCGGAGTCGCCTCTTCACTGTAGATGTTGACACTGGCCTTTTGCGGGTACTATTTAATGAAGCTGCCAGTTGAGGACCTGTGAGGCGTCTATTTCTCAAACTAGAGACTCTAATGTACTTGTCTTGTTGCTCAGTTGTGCAGCAGGGCCTCCCACTTCTCTTTCTACTCTGGTTAGAGCCTGTTTGTGCTGTCCTCTGAAGGGAGTTGTACACACCGTTGTAGGAAATCTTCAGTTTCTTGGCAATTTCTCGCATGAAATAGCCTTAATTTCTAAGAACAAGAATAGACTGTCGATGTTTCACATGAAAGCTCTCTTTTTCTAGCCATTTTGAGAGTTTAATCGAACCCACAAATGTAATGCTCCAGATTCTCAACTAGCTCAAAGGAAGGTCAGTTTTATAGCTCCTCTAAACAGCAAAACTGTTAGAAAACACAGTGTACCATTAGAACACTGGAGTGATGGTTGCTGGAAATGGGCCTCTATACACCTATGTAGATATTGCATTAAAATACAGACGTTTGCAGCTAGAATAGTCGTTTAGCACATTAACAATGTATAGAGTATATTTCTGATTAATTTAATGTTATCTTCATTGAAAAAAACTGTGCTTTTCTTTCAAAAATAAGGAAATTTCTAAGTGACCCTAAACTTTTGAACGGTAGTGTAAGTAGCTGCAAAATACTACTGTAGTTCTTTCAGTTTGTCTAGCACGTTTCTTAAAAATATGTTTAATCTATAGGTTTCCTAATTACAAACAGTGCCTATATTATCATGGCTTATTTTCCTAGGTGCTGTATATCTACCTACAGTATCTATGGGTCTATCCATCCATTCATCTATCATCTATCATTCTATCTATTTATCCTTGGAAAACAACGGAAACTATGACGAAAACCCATCAGAACCCATTAAAGTCTATGGGTGCCATTGGTGTCCATCATGTGAGGGATTTGGTACTTCGGTTATTACTGTTGTGCAGTTCCTATGACGGAACAGAAAACGGAAATAACAGTGCAGATGTGAACAGAGCCTAATGCAAGTTTTTGTGAAAATGAAAAAGATAACAAGTTGACTTCAAATTTACTGCAAAATCACAGCAGCACTGCTTTTCTTAAATAATTGATTAGTGAGGGTTCAAAAGCCAATAATGGGCCACAAATGTCAAAATAATGAAGAATCCCCCCAATTTGAAAATGTGATAAAGTGCAAGGTAGTCCGTTGTATTGGCTTACCTAGTGCTTTCAGGCTCCAAGGCCTCGGAGCAACTACAACCTCCACACTCCGTATAGTTAAACCCCGGGGCGAAAAGTGTATCAAATGGAGGACCCACGTATGTTGAGTTTGAATTTGGCAGCTTCCTCTAGAGGCTAACAGCTTATCAGAATAAATTTAGAAACACTTCTGAGCAACAATAAATATGATTGTCCTGACTGAATGGCTCTACAAGTCTACACATCGACATGACCCAAAGTTGCTAAGTAACACTTGCTTTAATCTAGCCATACAAAAGCGTTTCGAAGTGGCCAAACACAGGTTCTTTGTGAAGCAGGGGCAAAACATCAAAATATGGCCCCCAAATAAAAACAATGTGACAAATGAAATTTTTTTTTCTTGTTTTTTTTTAACTGATCAGTTGTTTTCTTAAAAACATGGCAAATGGGGTACAGTAGGGAAAACAGTTGACATTTATGATATGTGTATGGCCAGGTTTATCGTAGGACTATTTATATATTTGCTCAGATTTCTGTAAAAGCTGTTTGATGTAAGCACCAGAGAGGAAACCAGCAACTTTTACTGTTTAACTATTCTTTAGAGACTTTCTCTAATTTTTAATAATACTGACCGTCACCTGTTTTTTTTTTTTTATAAATATGGCTCTTGAGCTAAAGAAAAAAAAAGTGTACTTTTGCTGTTAATGGAGGGTCCAGAGGAGTTATTGTGATTGCATTCAGCATTTTGCAATTCAGATCCATTGACAAGGGAGCAAGGCGAAAAATGGGCGATGGTATAGGAACATATTTGGGTTTTACTTAAAGGGTAACTAAATGTTCAAACGTCTGACATGTTATAGTGACATGTCAGAAGTTTTGATTGGTGGGGGTCCGAGCACTGAGACTGATCCGCTTAGTTTCTGTTCGGCTTTTTCCGGAAATTGATGTAACGTGTATGGACTCAATAGAAAGTCTATGAGCCTGTACACCGCTAAATCAGCTTTCCGGAAAAAGCCGATCAGAAACGAAGTAGCTCAGCGCTCAAACAAGCACTACTGCCGCTTCGTTTTAGCGATTGGTGGCGGTCTCAGTGCTTGGACCCCCACCAATCAAAACTTCTGACGTCACTATGTCATGTCAGAAGTTTGTTGAATGTTTAATTACCCTTTAATGCTCAACTCACATTTTACAGCCCGATTGTCAATGCTATGCATTTACATAAGAGTCGAAAAGATATTCAAAAGAACTAAATATGAGTCAAGTAGAAATAGGCAATAGGATAATATGTTAAAAATGCAATCAAATATTTTTACCTGCTGCATTAAGATTTTATTACTATATATTTTTTTAAGTACTTCATTCCTTTATGATCTACTGCACTATAAATCTATAACGTAGTAAATGTATTTTACATATGTCTGTCTATATTTTTCTGCTCATGTCAGGCAGGAGACTTTTGCAATTCACACCAGAAGTTCTCAAATTGTACTTGGCATGGTTGATGATACACAGTGATGTTGACAGTTTGCCAGAACAGATGGTGATGGCATTCCATAGCTTACTAAATGCATGAATAGCATTACTATCCTAATACAAGATGAAAGTTTTATCACACTCGTGATTTCTCTCTAGTATTAACAAGTTTATATGAATAAGGTGAATTGACATTTGTAACATGGGTGAAATGTTATCTTTTCTACCTAGTGCTGGATTTAATGAGGATGAGTAGCATCAATAAAAATATAAATAGTTGAAGAAAGAGAGACCCATGCGCAACATTTTTAGACTACAGTGAGCATGTGTGAAAATTGAGTACTTGTATTAAAAGGGTTGACTCAGTAAAGAGTATATTGCTAGGATATAAACCTACAAGAAACCTTAAACTAAACCAAAAACAGGTATAAGGAGTCCCCACAATACAAGTAGACAACCTATGAGCAAAAGCACAGGGGACAAAGCACCCTAGAAATAAATGAAAATGTACTGAAAAAATATATAAAAATCTTTAATACATAATAAATATCAACAATACATGGTATCAAAAACAATTGTATAACGAAGGTAATGATCAGAGAAAATATCAGGAAGGTAAGATGTTAAAAACCTAGGGGTCAACAGAACAACCCACCTCAAAAATAGCAGAACCACTCCCACCACTCTATAATCCAAAAAGTCTATGATATGATATGTAAATAATAATTGGAAAATAGTATTAGATGGATAAAGGGTACATAGATAAAGCACCAACTGTAGACATACACCATCTACAAGGCTGTATACAGATATGCTATTAGAAAATGTAATCACCCATACCATGTAATGACAGGGAGAAAAACCAGAAGGATATTAAATGAGCATACCTCAAGTCATGGCGGTGAAAAGGAGGGTAGCTGCATGAGATGTGGCAAACGACCGCATCCACATGTGTTTCTAGCTAACATAAAAAATCCTGGGGTTTAAATAGGGATACTAGGGACGCCAGATAGTTCTCACCTCTATTGAATGCGCAAATCAGCGCTCGGTTCCCATGTTGGGAGCCCCCGCATTACCGGAAGCGCCTCGTGTCCACATGGTGACGTAGCACCATGTCATCACTGACGCACACCACCATAGCAATGCGGACCAACACCGGCACTCTGGAAAACGATGCCCCCAGCGCATGCGCACATGAGTGTCTGTGCGCAATAACACAGACAGAAGATCGGGAGACATGCAATTAGAAGGCAGCTCAATACTATACATAGTAGTAAGAATATACATATAAGAAAGTAGATGGATACGGCGTTATATAGCCATAAATCCATAAGGGAATAAAGGAAGAAACAACACCCCTGTATCTTAAAAATCAATATGTAAAAAATAATAGTAATTCAATTACAGAGTATATAAATATGAAAAGAAAAAATTTATATTTTATAATAATATTAAATAAAAATAAATACACTAAACAATAATAAATATCGATAATAATAATAAATACACTACCGTTCAAAAGTTTAGGGTCACTTAGAAATTTCCTTCTTTTTGCAAGAAAAGCAGTTTTTTTCAATGAAGATAACATTAAATTAATCAGAAATACACTCTATACATTGTTAATGTGCTAAATGACTATTCTAGCTGCAAACATCTGGTTTTTAATGCAATATCTACATAGGTGTATAGAGGCCCATTTCCAGCAACCATCACTCCAGTGTTCTAATGGTACATTGTGCTTGCTAACTGTGTTAGAAGGCTAATGGATGATTAGAAAACACTTGAAAACCCTTGTGCAATTATGTTAGCACCACTGTAAACAGTTTTGCCGTTTAGAGGAGCTATAAAACTGACCTTCCTTTGAGCTAGTTGAGAATCTGGAGCATTACATTTGTGGGTTCGATTAAACTCTCAAAATGGCTAGAAAAAGAGAGCTTTCATGTGAAACTCGACAGTCTATTCTTGTTCTTAGAAATGAAGGCTATTCCATGCGAGAAATTGCCGAGAAACTGAAGATTTCCTACAACGGTGTGTACTTCTCCCTTCAGAGGACAGCACAAACAGGCTCTAAGCAGAGTAGAAAGAGAAGTGGGAGGCCCCGCTGCACAACTGAGCAACAAGACAAGTACATTAGAGTCTCTAATTTGAGAAATAGACGCCTCACAGGTCCTCAACTGGCAGCTTCATGAAATAGTACCCGCAAAACGCCAGTGTCAACGTCTACAGTGAAGAGGCGACTCCGGGATGCTGGCCTTCAGGGCAGAGTGGCAAAGAAAAAGCCATATCTGAGACTGGCTAATAAAAGGAAAAGATTAATATGGGCAAAAGCACACAGACATTGGACAGAGGAAGATTGGAAAAAAGTGTTATGGACAGACGAATCGAAGTTTGAGTTGTTTGGATCACACAGTGTATGACTGTATGGCTGCACATAGCGATATAGCTATATCGCCATGTGCTGTATAAATGAATGGCGAGAAGTGTATGACGCTGATTGGTCAGCATCATACACTTGTCTCCACAATGCCCACTTGGCCATATAGTAAAACACGCCCAGTTGTCCATTAAGAAACTCATTAGCATAAAGCTAATATAGGTCATAACTTTGTCAAAAATGATCGATTTTCTAAATAAAAAACACTGCTGTAATCTACATTACAGCGCCGATCACATCATGTACAATAAAGGCCCCTTATAATGTGGTGACAGAGCCTCTTTAAACAGAGTGATCCATTTTATTTCTTTCCTAAGCCCGGATTCACACTAGCATGTTCGGTCCGTGATATATGGTTCGTATATCGGCCCCATTTCCCGGACCGAACACTTTGCAGGGACTCGGGCTCCTAGCATCATAGTTATCTATGATGCTCAGAGTCCCTGCCTCCCCGCTGAACTACTGTCCCGTACTGAAAACATGATTACAGTACGGGACAGTTTTCCTGCAGTGAGGCAGTAACTCCTAGCATCATAGATAACTATGACGCTAGGAGCCCGTCTCCCTGCAGTGTGTTTGGTCCGGGAAATGCGGCCAACATACGGACCGTCTATCACGGACCGAATACGCTCGTGTGAATCCGGCCGAAGGAGTGCTTAGAGAATATCAGCTCCCATACACCAAAGATTAACTTTGTCAATACCACGCACCCTAAGGCTCCTGGGGTCGCAAGAGTGATATTCACGAAAATGACGGGGAATATGCTGTAGTTTATCTACCTCACTAGCAATGACAGCCGTCTGAATTTTGCTAACATGTTCAAGTACCCGCTTTTTCAAAGATCTGCTTGTCATTCCTATATAAATCAAGTTACAAGGACATGTAGCAAAATAAATAACAGCTTCTGTATTGCAGGTGAGGTTATATACTATTTTGTAATCCCTGTCTTTATTGGAATTATAAAAAGTGAAAGTGCGTAAGATGTATTTGCACGCGGCACAATTACCACAGTTGATTGATCACCATGGTGGACCCCAACTCCCAAAAGGGTTATGATGCAGATTTGAGATATAATGACTAGAAGTCAGAAGATCTCTCAAATTGTTGGACCTTCTCCATGTAATGGAGGGATACCCAGGCAAGCAAACAGACAAATTACAATCAGTAAGGAGGATGTTGCAATGCTGTCGCAAAATGTTGCGAACTTCCATCCACTGAGAGTTGAATGTGGTAATAAACCTAACATTCTGATCAAAAACATTTCTTTATTTAGACTTACTCGCCAAAAGTCCCTCACGAGATGAATATTTGGCTCTCAGGTACCCTCGTCTAATATCCTTCTGGTTATACCAGCGGTCACGGAAACGCGCTGACATAACTGATGCTTCACATTCTAAGTTAATATCATTGGAGCAGATACGTCGAGCCCTTAAAAACTGACCAATGGGGATGGCCTTCTTGACCTTAGGATAATGAGAGGAGGTAGCGTGGAGGAGTGAATTAGTCGAAGACTTTGTCCTGAAGATATCAGTAGAGATGACACCATTACAATCTTTAGCAATCAAAATGTTTATAAATTAAAAAGACGATTTACTAAATTTCCAAGTGTGTATTTACGGAAGCACCCATAGACTTCTATGGGACAGTCCATGTATTAATTACGGACAAGAATATGACAGGTTCTATAATTTATTCAGCACAGACAACCATCGGTAAAAATATGGAAATGTGCCCGTGGCCAATAGAAATGAATGGGTCCGTTATTACTATCCATAAATACGGATGAAAAATATGGTCGAGTGCATGGGGCCTAATATGTCTATTGATCCTGTGATTTCCACATTTCCAAAACTCTTCCTTCTTGGTGTTGCAATTTTAATTTGAAAGAGTGTATAAAAGTCTTTAAGATATTCACCAAAATATAGTTTCACAAGACATCAATTCAACCATTAATAGAGTGTAAGATATTAATAATTAATTTTATGTCACCGGATGCCCATGATCATCTTCAATCCATTATTGTGTGGCCCCTAGTTTCAGCCTACGTGTTCTGTACATCAATGAAATGTGCAATCTAAAATCAAACAAGAAAAATATTAAAATCACAACATAAAGTTAGGCACAGCATCTTAAGTTAAAAATTTTATGCAGATAAAATGTCACTATCTTCACCCTTAGGTCATAGTCCAATATGAACCCCCAATCTTAAACTCGTTCTTAAGTCCTTCAGGGTTTAACTCGAAAATCTATTTGAGCTCGAGTTTTTTTTAATTAATTTTCTCTATCCTGTCCGCTTTTAAGAGGGGGATTCCATCTATGATTTAAATTGTAACTGTGCTATATTGTGTTTGCACCTCAAAATGTGTTCTGTAGGAGGAATTTAATTATTACATTTCTGATCGTGTATTTGTGTTGGTTAATCCTATTGTAACATTGCTATGTGGTCTACCCTAAATGGAGAAGACCACACGGACACTGGATCACATAAACGTCAAAATCCGATTGGCAAGTAAAAAAAACTGTTTCATCCGTTCTTTACTATAAGAATGCAATTCTACGTACAGATTATTGCAGTTACAACAGTTTAAACACCAAAATAATCCCTTTTGAGTTCAATAGTAGCTTTATAAATTCATATGCAGGGGATTTAGAGCTGAATGGGGAAAATGTATTGATGAATTAATGCCAGATAACTGGCGTAAATACATTGAAAAATATGGCATTCCGACAGCTCTATTATTTCGGTGTCTTGAAGACAGGTGATTAGTATTATTATTTTCTTTAAAAATAATCCAAAATTTTCACATTAAATAATTCACATATATATATATATATATATATATATATATATATATATATATATATATATATATTTAAACCCATGCAATGCAGTCCAATAAAAATAGAAAAAAAATTAACAAGAAATTCCAGTTATATTACATTGGTTTACACATTTATTTTCCCTTTTATTTTGTTTTGTACACGCTCAGAACTCTCCTATCCACAAATATGATGACTTGTGTATTTATAGAATATGATCCCACAAATTCAATCTTAAGGCAAATGGTTAAGATTATTTTTACAGGCCTTCATAAGACATGCAGTTTGACCTTTATGGCTGAAACAGAGAGCCAGAGTGTTTTCTGGCTTGGATATGTAGAAAACTGGCCGTCTACACGTTCAGTTATAAAATAGACATGCTTTGCTGGGCTTGTAATAAATAGTAACTCTGCTGTTGAGAAATACAGAAAGACTTTTGGCCAGCGCTTGACTTGTTCTTAAAAACACTTGACATTTTTATGAGCAGCGACTGTATAGGGAATCCAGCTAAGAGACTCGCTTCACATTAAACAGGAAATAGTGTCATTTTTTTCTTACTGAAGGAAGCATAAGAAGAGGAATAAATTTACAACTCAAATTATATTTATCGTATTTCTTTTTAAACTATTAAGAAACAAGCGCAGCACATACACAAACATAATGCAGGCAGCATGTATTTTAATAAGTACTAGATATTTAAGTGCCACATGAAAAAAAAAACAAGGAACATGTTGTAAATAGATTTTTTTACCTCCGACAAGGTGTTTACAAGTGTACAATGCTGACGGATTAGACCGGCTTAGGTTATTTCAAAGAAAATGATTATGTCTTGGAATGTTAACCTTACTTCTGACCAGGCTTCTCAGCACTCCGGTGTGTAAAATGATGGAAATATAATGTTTTTTTCTTTTTTTCTTGAAGGGCGGCATTTGAAAGGAATGCTTTGCATGCCCTGGTGCTACTCTGGACTAAAGGTGATTTGTCTCTAGTATTCCGATTATGCACATCTTAATTATCTCCTGACTAATTGCACTTGCCTTCTTCAATCTCTCCAGGTAACAGGAGCAAGGCTTTCTCTTTGTTCATTAGACCATGAAGGTAAGTAGCTCAATAGTTCATCCTTTCTGATACCTTCTAAACAAAGGAACCATTCTCAGAAGAAGCTCTGAACAAAATCAATGCTAAAATAAAAGGTATACAAGACACAGTGTCCTTGGGTTTGCTTCAGACGCAATAAAGAACATTACATTCTTCCCAAGGATTGCCTTATCCTACAAAAATCAGCTTCATTGTAAAATGATTACTGCAGTAAAAAATAAATATCGGAAAAGAAAAGGATTTTTAGGAATTTAAACAAAAATTCTGCAGGTGTGTCAATTATCAGGTCTTTATTTTATAGGCCATCAAAAATTAATTCAAAAACATGAGTTACGTAGTGAAGGGAATGCATTTCAACTTTAGTAGTTTCTAAGTTTATTTCAATTTCAAATTTGGCAACCAATTGTCTCATGTGGTTATTTGGTTAAGTAAGTGAGAATATAGATTGCAGAGAATGTGTCAGAAAAATATTTTTGAATTTTTACCACAATAAAAATGTGATGAAGCTTGAAGATATTGTCCTATGATGAATGTTATGTGTGTATGTTTTTTTTATAGTAAGAAGAGACATGCACTAATCATATGTAGTATAATAAAACCACTTTGCCATTGTTGACTGTGGGCAGTTGTGCATTACCCTCAACGACAGATGATTTGTATTAAAATAGTTGTCCCATTAGAAAAAAACCCTGTCCTATTAGGAGAAATGGATGTCATAGACAAGAACGGGGCTTCCTGCTCATAGACTCCCTCTATGAGCCAGAGAGAGAAAGCCATTGCAGTGAGCAGCTCTTGCTCCGGAGGAATCAAAGCCACCATGCATTACAAGGCTGCATATTCATTTGAATAGGTGCTTTGTATTACCACATTTCTCCTGCAGTGGCCGCTGCAGAAGAAATATGCGGCCGCCTGCAGTTTCCCCTGGCAATAATCAGCTGATCACCAGCAGGTGCTGTCTAGATGGTACAACACCCTTAATCTGATGAAATCCGACACACGAGATCTAAAAGGAGGCTCAAGTTTTGTTAGAACTAATATGAAAGATGAGGACCCAGAACTGAGAGTCAGCCTAGTGTTCTGGGTTTGATTGCCACATGCAGGAGCACAGCAGGGTGCAGAGGTCACCGCTGTTGATGGCCTTAACTAATCATAGCAACGTATAAAGCTCACTCTGCTGCCTAAATTAACTCAGGAGGCATGGGGGCATGATGAGGAAACATAAGAAAACTAATGTATTAATCTATAAGTATAGGAAGGGACAATGATGCCTTCTAGAGAAGCTAGTATATTTTTTTTTCTTGAATTTAACTTAGTTGGTACTTAAGAATTTAATAAATGCAGAGAAACTTGATAGTATCTCTTGCAAGCCATCTAAAGGTTGTATGGGATTAGAGAAAAGGGTTTGCATATTATACAGAAACAGTGCCACTCTATGGGCTATGGCTGCTATGGCAGCTTAACCCCATTCAAGTGAAGGGGCAGAGCTGCGCTACCAGTCCCAGTTCAAAGACAAGAGTGGCGCTGTTTGTAGAAAAAAAAGCAAACATTTTTTTGTTGTTGTCTTTTTGTTGTTATCTCTGTTGGGATCCTTGGGATAGTCAATCATTGTTGTAGTCCCGGAGAACTCTTTTGATGCATAGCTAATTACAGCTTAATAATTGAAACACTTACTTGTGTTTTTTATTACAATCATTCTTAAGATTTTCTGTATAATACAGTATATTTTATGTTTATTCTACTAAAAAAACAAACCCTGCCAGGTAAGAAAATAGGCCTCGTTCACATCTGCGTTCGCCTTTTCGTTGTTCTGCTCTGTCAGAGGAAAAGAACAATGGAATAACCGGAAGCGCCGGTTCCATTGCAACATGGACATCACCAGCGCTATAGTTTATGGTATTCTCTGACGGATCTGCAACGTAAGCCCTTAATGGAGTCTTCAATGCAGATGTGAATGAGTCCATATTTATAAGAAGACACTTTTGATTAAAATAAATTGTTATTCTTAATTCTAAGAAGAGTTTCCCTATCGAGGTTTTATCAACAGTGTCTCCCATTATGGCTATAGCCAGACTAGGCTGAAACTTTCATTATAGTGTTGTGACTTATGAGAAGGATGCCTGGGGTCTGCTGGCTTTAGGGCCCAATCTCAGTAAACAAATTCAACTGCCCCTTTAAGGACAATAATTGTATTGATGCTAAGAGTTTTATTAGGGTATTAGAGATAGTACAGGGTCTATTGGAGAAATCAAGCTACTCTAGTAAGGGCAACTCTAATTACATAGTTCCTGGCAGTCAGGGAGGGGAAAAAAATATTTTTGGCTATAGGTCGTGGGAAAAATAAAATATTTTTCTTCCTATGAAAGTTACTCTAACTGCATAGGAGAAAAGACATAGTCATGTAACTAGGATCCCATTTGCTAAACTTATAGCCAATTGCTTAAATTCCAGTATAGCTTAGCGCAATATATCGGTTTTGCCTGGAGTGTTCCTTTAATTGTAGATTATCTCCTGCTCCCACTTCCCCCAAAAAAATTCCACAGTGGATTTCCCTATTTCTCACCTTGAAATATAGATGTGTGCTTTTGCATATAGTGTTGGCACTGGTTACTGGACCAATGGTGGTGTTTAAGTCATAGCCCTCAAATTAATTAGATAAAAGAGGTCTAGCCACTATTTCGAGATCATGTGTCCCCTTTCCATATCCTTTTCTCCACACAATTGAACAGTAAACAAGTCAGGGGAATGTACAAGTCCAGGCCCCCCATTTACTATGGGCCTTATATCAATTGTATGACAGATTTAATAGTATCTATGTCACAATCATTTTCTCTCTGGTATGCTTTCTTTGCTCATATACAATTGCATCTAACATATTTATTAAAATATATTTAGAATTGTGTGATTTTAAAAAAGATATTGTACTCTGAACGTGTATTTTATTTAAATTACATTGTTTAAGGGATTTGAAATGAAATCCACGTTATAAATAAATATAGGAAGTGGTTATATGTGTTGGGTCAATATATTTTCTGCACCCACTGACATGGCCAAATATTGACCAACATATCGATAATGTGTATAGAAAACACATGGAATAATGGATGTACAAATGTTTATTACAAATGTAAGCTTCGGGGAATAATTGTAGCATGCATTTAAGGTTTATTTGTTACTCGGATAGAAGGAAATGTTTTCCCAGCATTGCAGTTTTCATAAGATAGCAATGTTGTATTCAGATTTATTTTCCAATGAACCAATCCCAGTGAAAGCACAAATAAACAGCAATGCAGAGCTAAGAAGCAATTGAACAGCACTCTGGGCATTGAGAGGTATGATTCTAAGAAGGACATTGACTAAAATGTCAGCAGGGCTTGTGTTTTATGGCAGCAATTGGCATATTGATAGTCAGTAATCAATATTTGCAGTCTACATTTATATTTTGAATGCTGTTTCTCCAATGACCGTTCCTCTTCCATCCCCATTAGTCTTTCCTCTGCCCATTAATTCTTCTATAAAATAAGTGTGAGGAAAAAATGCTGCTCATGAATAATGATGCTTTACTCAAAGTTTATTGGCTTCAAGGTCTTGGGAAGTGAATAGATAACATTGATCTATTGTCCTTTAATATTCATTACAAAGTCATGATACTATTGGAGAGATTTTCTAAGTGTTGGAAGGTTAGGGATTATACTGTTTTGTACATTACTATTGTAAAAATATAACTCTAAAAACTTTATACCACAGTGTGGAAAGATGGACAATTCAACAAACGCACAAGTATTTTTTGAATAAATTCCCTAAGCAGAACAATGACAATCTGACATCATGACGATCTGACATCTTATGTTTTTCTGCTGGCTCTCTAAAACTGCCCAAAAACATAAGATTAATATTGAGGAATTCCAACATGTGTATGTTGGGCCTAACGACTATCCCCTGATTGCAGACATTGAGGGAAATTAGTATCGGGCATGTTGGACTTTAACATATCTTTATGTATAGCAGGAGGTAAGCGAGAGATAAGCCGATGCCAGAACTGTCTCCCTCTCCCCACCTAAAATACATGCACACTCAACATGGATGTTCATGAGGATGTCCAGTGAGGCAGCTGTAGGCAGAACGAGTGATTAGGAACAGCTTATGTGTAAGGCCATAAAGAATATATCATCTTAATGGGAATATCTTATGTATTTAAGTTTAGTTTCAATAATTAGATGTAAGTCTGTAGAATAGAAAAAATGTGTTTGTTGTTTTTTTGAAGTGTTAAATCTATTTTGTGCTTTATGTGCTTTGGAAAATTCGGTCCAAATTTTCCAAAGTTTCGGATTTTCTTAAATCCAAAAACTTTGGTATTTGTGGCATACATATTGTCAAAATTGCGGCTGCCAGCGAGCACTGGCTACAGTTTTGTCAATTATAGAATTATAATTTTGTCAATTATAGAAAAATAGAGGAGAGGAGATAAAAAAAACAACAAAACCTACTCACCACATCCCCTGGTCTACAGACTCGCACCTGCCAGCAGGTGAGATGACGTAGCTGTCCTATCGGATCGCTGCAGACAATCACAGACTGCAGTGGTCACATGTGACAGCTACATCATGACATAGGTTTGTGTCATGTGATCCCATGGGACAGCTACAAGATGCTGGCAGAGATGTGTTTCTACGGGAGACCAGGGGAGGTGGTGAGTGTTTTGCTTTTTTTGTGGAATCGCCAGTTCACCCAATTGCCTTGTTTGACTCTCTGATGTATTCCAGAACTGTTTTCCAATTTGAAACATTCCTTGAAGACATTAGAGAGTCTGACCCAGCTACCACTGGACTTGCTGCAAATTTATTTGGACCGAAAGGAATTTCAGGGCCAATTCTATAGAATCGGGCCGAAATAAATTTTAGGAAATTCGCTCATCACTCAAATGTCAGTAGGCTATTACAGTCTCCAGGAAGTGATGAAGTACAGTCTCCTTCCCCAAGACACTAGGGGTAGACAGAGGGGATTCATACAGAGCCTTTACTGTGTGTATAATGTTACTATCCCGTATTATCTAGGCCTACAGCAGTACAATAAATCTGTCATTAAAGAATCCCCCCGCCCTCTGTTGACTCTGTCCTAGACTACACAGTAAAGCAGACAAGTGGGTGTTAGAAAACAGGAATTATCAACCTATTGAGTCTGCTCTAGTGAACAGTGTCAAATCTGAAAGTTTCAAAATGTTAAATATCTCAAATACTTTTCTTTATATGAATAGTCAGTGAATATATACAAACACCACCATAACTTAGAGAAGAAAAAGTTTATAATAAAAACATGATTTAAATAATATGTGATATTCTAATGTAGTTATTTAAGTCATCAGCAACACTATGTGGACTAGAGCCTGAGATAATACTGATGCTAAAGTCGCCGAGGGAGCCTCGTGAATAAGATATAACCACGGATCCTCTATTAACCCACTAGGCGTAATCTGATATAAAAGAGCTGATAACCTATTTTCCAGAAAGCCACTATCTGGGGACATTATCAATACCTGTGAATTAGCACATGCCTAACAACATTTTGGGAATTCCTGCTTATACTCTGGAACATATTTTTCTAAAGATAGAAAGCATAGTATGCTCTGAGTATAAAATGGAACATGACCTATCTCCAAGATTTTGAAACTACTATTTCCCTCTCCCTAGGATGTCCTGTTATTAATTTAAAAGATATTTTCTCCACTCACAGTTCTGTATCCAAAACTTTCCTACATTTTCCTGCTAATGGCAGGATACTTGGTGTATTGTTGTAGTAAACAGCATATTATTATAGTAGACAGTTTGGGGAGCGATACATAAAGCTTATTAAAAGACTGAAAGAGAAAAAAGCCTTTTTTCTTAGTCAAAGTCAAATTCTTGAGATACAAAACTACATACATATGAATAAAGTACTCTTTCAATGGAAGATAATAAGGTAAAAAAAAATGCATTATCGCAGTCATAAAGCTGCAATATGGCTATCAGTCTTTTTAAATCCCATTCTTTTCCTACATTTAAAAGGTACAATATGTAATAAACCCGGATATTGTATAAATGGCACCATTTTATCAAAATAAATTTGGTGATTGTATCGTCTATGTCTAAAAAAGTAGGCGAGCATTTGGGAGGTTTACCACTCCTTGTAATCTCTCTGTCATTAAAGAGAGAAATGCTGTAATTGACCGTCTACCCTTCCATATAAATCTAGAGAATGATCTTTCTATCATTTTGATATCTATTTTAAGTAAAAATTTAAGATTTTACATTGGATATAGCAAACAGGCAAGACTTACCATCTTAATCAGGTAGCACCTATCTAGCAAAGACATAGGGGATCTACCCATTTGGCTAGTTCTTTTTGAATTTGAGATATTATGGGGAGATAGTTAAGTTTATACATTTCAGAGTACAATCCAGTTTTATGAATCCTTAGACAAAAGAAGAGGTTGCCACTCAAGACCCAGTTGACTAACCTAACTTAGATTTTTGGGGGATGTAGAAAAGAAACTTCTGACTTCTAGCTATCCTATACCTTAAGAATTCAAAACAAATGATAAATGTAGTTATGGGGATTTTAAAATCAGTACTAGATCATCCGCAATAGTTACCAAGCCAGAGGGTCAATAGAAATGTTAAACAATAGGGGCGACAGAGGACACACATGTCTCATGCCTTTGCTCAAAGATATCTGGTCTAGAAACACTAAAATATTTGTGTCTTAGGAGCAATATACATATATACACTGTATGGATCGCATATAGGGGCCTTTAAAATAACATGAACTTGGATCAGCCACCTCCAAGACACATGGTCAAAAGCCTTATCGGTATCAAAAGTTATAACCACTGCTTAATATGTGCCCCAGAAGTGGCCCCAACATCCAAGACCACTAGTATCTTTCTAATATTTTTTATTTCTTATCTACCCTGGACAAAACCCATTTGGTGCTGTTGAATAAGAGAAGGTAATATCCCGGTCAGCCTGTCAGCTAAAATTTTGGACATAAATATAACATCCAAGTTAATGTAATATAGGTTGGTAAGAATCAGGACTGGCAGGATCCTCGTTCTTCTTCAATGGTGCCTTAATAAATGCAGTATTACTAACAAGTTATTATATAAATTAGTTGCAAATAATACTTACTGTTACATTACAATCTTATAAAATTTAGAGGGTAACCTCTCCCTGTAGCTATTTTAATTACCGTATTTTTCGGACTATAAGACGCACCTGACCATAAGACGCACCCAGGTTTTAGACAACAGAAAATAGGAAAAAAATTATTTGTTAAAAAATAATTTATTCTGTTTCACCACATTCTGAGAGCCACATTTTTTTTATATTTTTTTCATCGATTGAGCGGTGTGAGGGCTTATTTTCTGCAGGACGAGCTGTAGTTTTATTGGCACCATTTTTTTGGTACATACGATTTTTTTGATCACTTTTTTCTTTAATTCATATTTTAAGCACTAAGATGACCAAACAACTATTTTGATGTTTTCAATTTTTAAACTCACCATGCGAGTTAAAAAATGGTATATTGTAATTGATCGGACTTTTACGGACGCAGAGATACCAAATTATTTTATTTTTTACATTGTGCTTGGGGAAAACTGGGAAAAGGTGTTTTTTTTAACTTTTAATATTTTTTTTTACACTCCTGAAAATGTATCTAACATTTATTTATTTTTTTCACACATTTTATTAGTTCCCCTAGGGGACTTGAACCAGCGGCCACTTGGTTGCATGTGGAGTCACTGAAACAGCGTAACTCGCTGAGCTATGCTGTTTCCCTAATTCCCATAGTAGTGAATGGCAGTTATGGAAGCAGCGTAGCATGCGAGCTACGCTGTTTCCGTAACTACTGTTCAGTTCTATGGTAGTTACGCTGTTTCAGTAACTCCACATGTAATCAAGTGGCCAGAAGAGCACAGAAAGCTAGAACTGGGTTTAGGGGGCCCGTTCTAGAGATAGATGCGGGTCCTGCATCTATCTGACATTTATGACATATCCTGTGGATAAGGACCCTCAGCGATAAGAAAAACAGGGGACCAAAAGTCACCCAAAGCGCTACATGAGAAGCCCAGACTTCCGGATTCTGTGTCCGGCTTATCTGTTCCGCAGCTCCATAGAGATCAATGGGGAGCCGCTCGCACATGCGCAGAAGAATCCCATTGATCTCTATGAAGCTGGCGGACACAGAACACGGAAGTCACAGCTTCTCATGCAGCGCTCTTGGTAACTTTCGGTCCCCGTTCTCCTTATGGATCACACATGTAGTGGATAGGGGGATGCTTGTGTTTTATGGCACAAGCACTTTAAACTGCCAGGAACAGCAAAATTGGTGTTTTTGGCCGTTAGAGCAGCGTGTCAGAAGCTGACACCTGCAGTGTATGGAGCGGGCACAGTGCGTGAGCTCGCTCCATACATCATCCCTCTCCAGCTCCATAATGTGCCGGCACGTCATGGGTCGGGAAGGGGTAAAGTAACGAAGCGGTCATGGGGCCCGGCGATACTTGCTAAAAACTGCGTCTTATAGTCCAAAAAATACGGTACTTTCTTCACCAACATTGGATTTATACACAATTATCTGATGTGCGTCTGTTGCGGGAGTCGCTTCGAGAGTTTATGTTCTTAGAAAAGTTGGAGGCAGAGACGCCACGAAAGGATTAAGTTGATATTTTTTTAAGCATTGATGATCTCAGAAGAAAATAGGCATAATTTAAGCATGTCTTTATACTTATAGGCTAAGGAAACTGATCAAAATGAAAATAATTGTCCTTGTTAGTAGAAGGGTACGAGGGCCGAGACACAAGAGGGAGGGGTGGTTGATTTTTTTTAATATTGTTGTATGTAATTATTTGTTTTCAATGACAAAAAATATCAAAAATGCAATAAAATAATATGAAATAGTGTTCTAGACAAATAATAGCTGCTAGGTGAAAAGCACTAATGGGAAATATTAACTTGACTATACAAGTTGCCCCCTACTTGTGCACAAACTCTAAATGGAATTTAAATATGCATTAATATTTGTAACTTTCCACTATAAAGTAGATTTATGGGCCATTTATTATCAGTAGAAAGTTGGAGTATGGCTCAGCTGAGTACAACTCAGGGTTTTTTAGTTTTTGTTGCTTTTTTTATATTTCTTAGTCACTTTCCAAGCAGTATATTTTTTCTTTAGTTAGGTTGCACTAATAACTAAAAGCTGCCATAGTTTAAGACTACTACTTCCCCTCATGGGTCATAGGGGAATGCAGTAGTAGAAACATCCTCTTCATGACTGTACTTTTGCCCAATTCTAGACATCAGTCTTCTCTCTGGAACAAGCTAGGAGAGGCTGCTGAGACAGTGGTAAGGTTCGCACTTATTTCCTTTGTCTGATATATGGATGAATATAAATTTGTTGACAGTCCAATAGATTAGGAAGTGCATTTTCTTCCATATGCATTGCAAATATTCTAATATACAGTAAAGTCATGGGAATATGGGTATTTTACTTTTCGTAAAAATTACCACATATTAAAATGTCTTGTGTTTTTCTGTTGTCACCATAGGTTATTTGATAGTTTATATAAGTTGGTGAGGACCCCACAATAGTTATTTAGGCCCTAATAAATAAAAACATAAAACGGAATGTACAATGTACAATATTGAAAAAATAAAAGAATAATTCCACCTAAAGACATCTGGTACAATAGGATACATGAAAGATGGACTCCCCGAGTGAAAGTCTACAATAAAATTGTAATTTACCCATGGATATCTAAAACACTTATCCCAGTGAGAAAGAAAAAGCTTTTTATTGTAATTTACTCATCGGTGTCCACTAGGTTAATTTTAATGAAAAATTTGGATTTATTTCTTGTAAATGCTAATTTTAAGGAGGCTAATGTTAGAGCGTTTCTAGAGAAATCAATACTTTATTATACAATAATTGCATCTGCAAGTTTAATGTTCTTCAAACAGCTCAGAAGGAATAAATGAGGTTGCCAGGTTAGACCATGCAAATTGGACTGTATGACCTGAAAAGTGATCAAGAACATCAGGTCTTCTAGGACAACCCTGACTGTATTCTCTTGTATAAGAATATCTCAGCATCTCAATATTAGTAACATCGACAGAAAAGGCATGTCAAGTAATATATATAATAATACAATCATAATAGTATAACTTACTTAGGGTAAAATTGGAGTGTTCAATTAGGGTACTCTACAGACCTCACTATACTATTTATTTTTGTTAAAGCTAAAATTTTCAATTCTACACTGGAATTTACTGCACCCAAATTGTCTTTTAAGACCTATGAAAGAAAATCGATGTCTGGCTTAGGCTCTGTTTACATAATGTTAGAGCACTAGTTTTGGCATATAAGTCAGGAAAACTCCCAGCACATACAGTGAGCAGACAAACTATTTATTACTTCATTATCCCACAAAAACACATACAATTAAAACACCATATATAGTAGTATCAAGGCCCGGTCCAAAATAAGACACGGGACCAGAGACCAGCACTAATACAATGCACAGATACACACTAGTCTCACCCACCAAGAGAATCTATTATGGAAAAAAACACAATACAACAAATGGTACACAAATAGAACATATACAAAGTGCCATGTGCAATATACAATACCAACTGTGGCTACTATGATCTCAAGATGGAAAAGCATGTACATGGTAAAGCAGCGGGGTAGCCACTAAGTGAGGCTAGCCTCAATCCCTTCCCCACTGGTATCGCCGGAGTGACCCGGCTTCGTGAGGGGTATGTTAAAACTGTGGCTAACTCAAGCACTTTTATATAAGTAGCTGCAGATGTAGTCATTGTATAAGCTGTAATAATTGTTAGTTAATTACCATTATGGCTCGATGGGTAAGTCAGCATGTGTCCCAAGTGCCGGCATCTACAGTCCTATGTTCTGTATTGGCATTCACTGATCATGTCTGACAGATTCTCTATAAATCTAGTGACTCACAGGTGACGACGTCTCAGATTCTAGTAGTTTTTTTCCTCTTTGGTTCTCCATCCAGTCCAGAGATTCATGACGACTTCTCCCGGGCATGACTCATTTCTGCAGAATTTGCCACTCAGATGTCTTCGACTCCTCACTTTTCCAACATTTCCACACCTATAAATGAAAATAAAGTTATCATGGTGCCACATACTGTACCCCTAAATATAATAGCACCAAACACTGCGCGCCTGAATATAATAATACCACACTGTAAAATACCACATACACACAGCTTCCTGTACATAGCGCCACACACAGCCCCCTGTACATAGTGCCACACACAGCCCCCTGTACATAGTGCCACACACAGCTCCCTGTAGATATTACACACCCCCATAGATAGCGCCACACCCCCCCTGTACATATTGCCACATACAGCCCCCAGTACATAGTGCCACGCACAGCCCCCTGTAGATATTACACACCCCCATAAATAGCACCACACACAGTCCCCTGTAGATATTACACCCCCCCATAGATAGTGCCACACACAGCCCCCTGTACATAGTGCCACACACAGTCCCCTGTACATAGTGCCACACACAGTACCCTGTACATAGTGCCACACACAGCCCCCTGTACAGTGCCACACACAGCCTCTGTGGATATTACACCCCCTTCCCATAGATAGCGCCACACACAGCCCCCTGTAGATATCACAAATCCTCCCCCCGTATAGAGCATTACACACAGCCCCCTATAGATACAAATGAATATCCCCCCAAACGGAAATCTTTAGCAAAGTTTCCATCACCATTGAGATCAATGGTGATGCAAACGGAAGCTAAGGTTTCCATTTGCATTTCTGTTGAGGGGTTAGCCAGACGGAACCCCCCAACGGAAGGGCAGCGGTGATGTGAACAGGGCCTTCGATACAGGGCCCTAGATACAGGGCCCATGTGCATGTGTGATACTGTTTGTTGGACCCTGTATCTAAGCCTAATATAGGCTTACATACAGGGTACAGCAGACAGTATTCTTATGCAGTATAAGCTGGGGCCCTGTATCTAAGCCTAACACACGGTAGGCTTTAAAGGCTGTCCAGTCCCTAAACATTGATGGCCTATCCTCAGTATAGGCCATCAATAGCTGATGGGTTGGGGTCAAACACCCGGGACCCCCGCTAATCAGCGATTCAGTGTGAGAAAGTGACCGGACATTTGATTCCTCTTGAAGCTTTACATTGGATCAACCAAGAGGCTAAAATAGAATGTAAGTCTAATTATACTATGATATAGGCATATAGATATGTGAGGGGGCAAGAACCAAAATAGGTCATCCTGAACCATGTTCAAACAGGGTTATTGGGGGTAAAATGAGGCAATTGCCCTGTGGTGTCTTCGACCTAAAAGCCTCTACCTCCCTGTTCCAATTAGTCCTTCCAGCCCTTCCCAGTAGCAAGAGATGGGCTTTTGAAAAGACGTAAAGCATATCTACACTATCAAAGCTTTAATATGGGGCAGAAGTGGTGATTATGCAGCTTTAACTAGTGGGATAAGCAGCTGCAAGATACATCTAATAACACTTTTTCCCGAGATTAAAAGAGGATAGGGCATGTTAAAGTCCAACATGAACCTTGTTACCCTCAATAGCAGACACCAGCTAATCAGCTGTATTGAAGGGGTTACAGCCGCTCGTACGAGTGCTGCTTCCCCTTCATTTCCCTCACTTGCTCAGACTGTGAATCGCTGACACGTCCGTGTCGGCGATTCAGTGTGAGAAAGTGACCGGAGTGAAGGGGAAGCAGCACTCGTACGAGCGGCTGTAACCCCTTCAAAACAGCTGATTAGCAGGGGTCCCGGGTTTCTGACCCCAACCCATCAGCAAGACACCAACATTAAACTTACCTCCTCTTCGGCCGCAGGTCCTCACTCCCTGAAGTGTCGGGATGCTGTGCGCGGCGCATAGCATATGTGACGTCAGGACCTCCGATGCGCTCCAGGAAGAGGAAGGGTAAGTACTGTCAGTTACTGTAGTAACAGGGGCCCATGTAGTTTATTACATAGGCCCCAGTTGCTATAGTAACTTTTCATTGACGTGTGAATGTGGCTGCCGCTAGCACCAGGGCCCCCTCCGGTGCTAGCGACGCACCACCGGGCATGAGGGGGGCCGTGCGATCATGTGTGGTTTGGCCGGCCATGGGCCCCCCGGGAGCCTTGGGCCCCGGGCGGCCGCCCGAACTGCCGTAATGATAATCCGCCACTGAGTATATGCATTATGGCCATATTTATAGCTGTACTAACTTTATCCTCCCCTTTTTTTCAGTGTAGTACTAAATATGTCTTTAGGATCCATGTAATGCATACAATATAAAGAAATATAAAGCAAAACTTTCACATACAGTATAGATAGAATATTGAGAAATCACCCCATGACGACGACTACTGAAGCTATCCCTCTATGTGAATCCTGCTTTGACTGAGAAAAAGGAAACCTCATGATGACCACTAACACTATCTCTGCTTGTGAACCCCACTATGACTGAAGAAAAGGAAACTCCTAATAACAAAATTCCTGGGCCCATAACTGAATCATAAGTATCTTTATACCACAATATGGACAAAAAAGTGGATCCTTCTTTTTCTATATGTAAGCTTGTAATTTGAACTTCAAGATCCATGTGTTGTACCTATTCTAGATGTATTGTGGTTATTGTACCTGGTTAACAAATGTGACATGTCAATTCCAAGAAATGATGGACAATCAAATCTAGTCTTCTATAAGGACCGGTAGTCCACCCTTTGTTATGCATGTAGTTTATGCCATTTACATAGGGCGTCCTATAGGCCATCACATTGTGAATATAACTATAGTTTGTATTTAAACATAAGTGCTTTTTATCCTGGCTGTAATCCTGGCAATAATTGTCGGCTCCGTCCATTTTCTGTTTTATTTAATTGTCACTTTATTAATCTGTCCGATATAAATAATAAAAAATATTATTTTTATGCATACCTCCAAACTTTAAAATATTGCTAAGAGGGACAACAGATGCGGTGAAGAGGCAGGGCTTAATAGGAGCTTGCAAAAATCACGATATACTACCTGTGAAAATCACAATATACTGCAATACAATACAACGATCGCTGGTACAATTCCCCTAGAGGGACTTATAATTATAATAATAAAAATAAAAAAGTTAAATACAGTTAAACAAAGTATTTTATTTTTTTATATGTACAAAAAAAGAATAATATTAAAGGTAAAAAAAAAAAAAAAGAACTAACATGTTTTCCTCCAAAAGCACTGTAAAAAAATATAATAACAACTGGAAACCGCCAGAATTGCTTATTTTTATCACCTCATCACCCACAAAAAATATGTAATAAGTCTTATGTACCAATAAAAACGACAGTTCGCCCCACAAAAACAAGCCCTCACACCGCTCAATCGATGGCAAAATAAAAAAGTTATGACTCAGAATATGGCGACAAAACATTTATTTTTAGCAACTAGTTTTGTCCTTGTAAAAGTAGTAAAACATATACAAACCATAAAAACTTGGTATCGCAGTAATCATATTGCCCCGCAGAATAAAGTTAACTTGTCATTTTTACCACATGGTGAACTCCGTAAAAACGAAAAAAGACAATGGAGGAATCACTGTTTTTTTCCCCATTCCACCATAACAATTATTTTTTTTTACAGTTTCTCAGTACATTATATAGTACAATAAATGGTGCCGCAGAAAACGACAAGTCTTTCTGCAAAGAGAAAAGTCTTCGTATGGCTATATCGATGGAGAAATAAAAAAGTTATGGCTTTTGGAAGGTGGAGAGGAAAAAGCAGAAATTAAAACTGAAAAATGTAGATACTCATATAATCTCTGAATTTCAAGGTATGTAAATGGAGCATAAACTATTGATTGTGAACATTAGTCTTAGGGTATGTTCACACGCAGAGTCAAAAATGTCTCAAAATATGGAGCTGTTTTCAAGGGAAAACAGCCCCTGATTTTCAGAAGTTTTTGGGCAACTCGCGTTTTTCGCGGCGTTTTCGCTGCGTTTTTTACGGCCGTTATTGGAGCTGTTTTCAATAGAGTCTATGAGAAAACAGCTCCAAAAACGTCCCAAGAAGTGTCCTCCACTTCTTTTGACGAGCCGACATTTTACGCGCCGTATTTTGACAGCGACGTGTAAAATCACAACTCGTCTGCACAGAACATCGTAAGACCCATTGCAAGCAATGGGCAGATGTTTGCCGACGTATTGGAGCCGTCTTTTCAGGCGTAATTCGAGGCGTAAAACACATCCATTACGCGTGAAAAGAGGTCGTGTGCACATACCCTAAGGTTACATTGTTCTACGATGGAAATCATTAGTGGTTGGATGTCTTTATCATGCGAGCGCAATGGAATTCATGGAATGATATGGTAAACCAAGCCCTGATTCAAGTTTTGCAGGCATGACGAAACATAAAACAATTATTTTTGTATAAAAAAAACTTGAAAGGGTGCAAAGGCATATGATTAAAAAATAAAATTAGGCTTACAAACAGAGGGCCAAATAACTGGGCTTCTTCAGTAAACAGAAAAAAAAAACCTTGCTTCTGAAACAGTCTTGCAGAGAACACGAGTGTTAAATTCCTCATGATTCGAACCAGCTTTGCCATCAGAGGTCCCAATAAGTCTCACCACCACAACTTTATTTTAATGTTAAAATAGTCAGCCTATTCTTATTAATAGTAATTAATAAAAGTTAAAGGAGTGATCTGTGACTTTTCAAAAAACATTCTAGGGCAGGCAATGGCAGAAAATAATTAACTATCCCATACTCACCCCTGAAAAGCCCCTCTGCTGCTCCGGTCCCCATTGCTCCAGTCCTGGAAGCTTCTGCAGCAGTCATTCGATCAAGTGCTGTCAGCGGTGATGCTGCCATGAAGGGTGACATAACCGCTGAGGTCAGTTCTTGGCTGCAGTGGCTGGCGCCCGATAAACAGTGCGTGACTGCTGCAGGAATTTTGGGACCAGAGCAGCTCGGGGGGGGGGGGGTTTGATTTCATGGGTGAGTGTCAGCTTATTACTTTACACCATAACCTGCCCTAGGATTTTTTTTTTTAAAAGTCCCGAATAACCTCTTTAAGTATTAGTTAATTTACAATCTCTGCTGTGATACAATTTGGGATACAAATAGAGAAACCCGATTTCTTACATTTTCAAGAGTTGTCAGTGAATAGTTACTGTAGTATACCCATTTCTTTTACAATCAATGTTACTTTAAGAGCTATCATTAATAGGAGGGAAGTATGACGTTAATTTCATACAGTGAAATTACTTAATTGCTCTTAGGGTTCGGAAGAATTTTTCGCCCTCGAGGCAAAATTGGACACAATCACCAATGGGGTTTTGTTCTACCTCCCTAAGGACCCAATAGCTGGGCTTGAAAATGACTTAACCTACTGAAAATCTGCCTCTTTCCGCTAATTTAACTTATAATAACCTTTGCCACATATTCATCAATTCTACAGAACGGCAAATACTACACATATCTGTTTTACTTACATAACAAGCTATGGCACAATGGAACATAATAATAAAATCCTAAAGAAAAAAGTTTACAGGAATGCACTAACCTGGCTCATAATTCTTTACTATAATTTCACATCCCAACTGCAAACAGCAAAACCAGAAAAATCAGTCTCAAGATTGTTCAGATGTCACCAAAGGCCATTTTCTTTACCACTGCACCACTGCACCATTAGGGCATGGTCAGACGTGGCGGAATTGCTGTGGAATTACGCTGCGGACAATCCCCGCTGCGGACCATAGGCTGCGGTGCGAAATTTTCCCTCTGCAACATGCACTGACTGTTGCGGAGAAGAAGCGGAATTTCACTGCGGATTTCAGCCTTTGCAATGCAAAAACTCAAATCTGTGGCAAGCCTGCTGTGTTTTCTGCAACGTCTGAATTATCTGTCAAATATGCAAAGTTTGGTGCAGATTCGTTGCGTAATTGCCCCAAATCTGCACCAACATTTGCAGCGGAAAAACTCTGCTACGTCTGGCCGTGCCCTTGAAATATAAATTTTGATAAAGTCCATGCACTGTTAAAGTATTTGTCATCAGCAATCACACATGAAGCACTGAGATATATATACATATATATATATATATATATATATATATATATATACAGTGGAGGAAATAAGTATTTGATCCCTTGCTGATTTTGTAAGTTTTCCTACTGTCAAAGACATGAACAGTCTAGAATTTTTAGGTTAGGTTAATTTTACCAGTGAGAGATAGATTATATTTAAAAAAAATAAGAAAATCACATTGTCAAAATTATATATATTTATTTGCATTGTGCACAGATAAATAAGTATTTGATCCCCTACCAACCATTAAGAGTTCAGCCTCCTCCAGACCAGTTACACGCTCCAAATCAACTTGATGCCTGCATTAAAGACAGCTGTCTTACATGGTCTCCTGTATAAAAGACTCCTGTCCACAGACTCAATTAATCAGTCTGACTCTAACATCTACAACATGGGCAAGACCAAAGAGCTTTCTAAGGATGTCAGGGACAAGATCATAGACCTGCACAAGGCTGGAATGGGCTACAAAACCATAAGTAAGACGCTGGGTGAGAAGGAGACAATTGTTGGTGCAATTGTAAGAAAATGGAAGACATACAAAATGACTGTCAATCGACATCGATCTGGGGCTCCATGCAAAATCTCACCTCATGGGGTATCCTTGATCCTGAGGAAGGTGAGAGCTCAGCTGAAAACTACACGGGGGGAACTTGTTAATGATCTCAAGGCAGCTGGGACCACAGTCACCAAGAAAACCATTGGTAACACATTACGCCATAATGGATTAAAATCCTGCAGTGCCCGCAAGGTCCCCCTGCTCAAGAAGGCACATGTACAGGCCCGTCTGAAGTTTGCAAATGAACATATGGATGATTCTGAGAGTGATTGGGAGAAGGTGCTGTGGTCAGATGAGAATAAAATTGAGCTCTTTGGCATTAACTCAACTCGCCGTTTTTGGAGGAAGAGAAATGCTTCCTATGACCCAAAGAACACCGTCCCCACTGTCAAGCATGGAGGTGGAAACATTATGTTTTGGGGGTGTTTCTCTGCTAAGGGCACAGGACTACTTCACCGCATCAATGGGAGAATGGATGGAGCCATGTACTGTCAAATCCTGAGTGACAACCTCCTTCCCTCCACCAGGACATTAAAAATGGCTCGTGGCTGGGTCTTCCAGCACGACAATTACCCGAAACATACAGCCAAGGCAACAAAGGAGTGGCTCAAAAAGAAGCACATTAAGGTCATGGAGTGGCCTAGCCAGTCCCCAGACCTTAATCCCATCGAAAACTTATGGAGGGAGCTGAAGATCCGAGTTGCCAAGCGACAGCCTTGAAATCTTAATGATTTACAGATGATCTGCAAAGAGGAGTGGGTCAAAATTCCATCTAACATGTGTGCAAACCTCATCATCAACTACTAAAAATGTCTGACTGCTGTGCGTGCCAACAAGGGTTTTGCCACCAAGTATTAAGTCTTGTTTGCCAAAGGGATCAAATACTTATTTCTCTGTGCACAATGCAAATAAATATATATAATTTTGACAATGTGATTTATTTTTATTTTTTTTATATAATCTATCTCTCACTGGTAAAATTAACCTAGCCTAAAAACTCTAGACTGTTCATGTCTTTGACAGTGGGCAAACTTACAAAATCAGCAAGGGATCAAATACTTATTTCCTCCACTGTATATATATATATATATATATATATATATATATATATATATATATATATATATATAAATAAAATTATTATTATTTATTTATTTTTAAGATATTTGGCGCAGTGGGCCAAAATCAGAATTGAGCTGTGCAAATTATCTCTTAAGACTTCATGACCAAAAGCTCAACTTTTGTCTACAAACAGTAAATCTCTCATTAAAGCCTTAGCAATTAGGGTGAGCAATAAAAGTTGTGCTTAGATACTGTCTTCTCTCAGCTACCCCCTCAGATTTATGTCTAAGAGATGATTGAGAATATCCCAGAAGAAATAAATTACAAGCACATATAGAAATTAATCTCTAAACTAATTTAAAATGGCAGCTAATGTTTCCAGGCGAAAAAATAAATAAAAAAATAAATAAATAAACAAAATTGAAGAGCTGCATTATCTGTGCCCTATTATGTCCGATTCAATTAATTTTTACTAGAACAGATTTCACTTGTTTTAAATTAAGAGCACCTAAAAAGATGGACTGATCTTGCTGGTGCTTTAAAGATGTTTGTACATGCAAATTTGTGGAAAAGAAATGGATATACAGACTGGGAAAGAAACAACAGACGGATTCACATCTGCGAGTCTAAAAAGGTTTCTAGCTGACTGATTTGCTGCCTACAGAACATTTTGTACTTGGTTTTGTTAATATTGTGTTAATATTAGTATTACACATTCAATGGTGTTAAAGTTTTATCCCTAAAGCATTCAGGCAAAAATTTTATATAACTTAAAAAGATACTGGATTAGAAGCTGTTTCTTATATCAATACTCAATAATATATATCTTTTTTTAATTATACCTTTCTCCCTATTCGCTTAAAGTGAATGTCTACCATGTTGTTATTATTAGCTCCAATATTCTGTGCTGATTAATTTCTTAAAGAAACTCTGTCCCCACATTATAAGTGGCCTATCTTGTACGTAATGTGATCGGCGCTGTAATGTAGATTACAGAGTTATGACCTATTTTAGCTTTATGCTAATTACTTTCTGAATGGACAACTGGGCGTGTTTTACTTTTTGACAAAGTGGGCGTTGTGGAGAGAAGTGTATGACGCTGACCAATTTACAGCAAGGCAAGCGTAATCTCGTTTTAATTGACACTCGCGAGATTACGCTTGCCTTGCAGTAAATCTCACACAAACGTTACCGAAGTGTCAGGATTCTGAATAGACATCACGTCCTGGCTGGAGGTGATGCCTATTTATTGTCAGGACACTTGAGTAACGTTAATGTGTGTGTATGTGGCTGCACATAGTGATCTAGTAAGATTACTATGTGCTGTGTAAATGAATGAGGAGAAGTGTATGACGCTGATTGGTCACTGATTGGTCAGCGTCATACACTTCTCTCCAGAATGCCTATTTGGTCAAAAAGTAAAACACGCCCAATTGTCCATTAAGAAAGTAATTAGCATAAAGCTAAAATAGGTCATAACTCTGTCAAAAATGATCATTTTTCTAAATAAAAAACACTGCTGTAATCTACATTACAGCGCCGATCACATTATGTACAAGATAGGGCACTTATAATGTGGTGACAGAGACTCCTTAACATGTCTTTATAGCTCTGTTGCTGATTTAGCGGTCCAAATCCCCATAAACATAGAGGTAAATGATAAAATTCAGGCTGCCTGCTGCAGACACACAGAAAAACCATAGCTTGCTGTGTTATTCTATAAAAGTAGTATTAGGGTTTTCTTCCAATAAAATTTTGGGGTAAAAAAATTAAAACACAGTCGTGTACATTGTAAATGTATTTTACCTTGTTACTCTGAAGTTTTTAAAGTACACATTTTATGTTATCTCTAAAAGCTTTAAAAATATGGGTGATCGAACCGAACATAAATGTGCATACATAGATCAATGCACATATCCCCACGTCAAGGATGAGACTTATGTAAAGACACTGTGTTACTTTTTAACCCGAACTGATAGTCTCCATACATCAAGATACATCCCAGGAAATAAACATTGATAATTACTTTATATCAGTTATTTATCAATTTTCCAATTCTTCACCTTTTTTTTTTTTTTTACTCCTATTGACTTTTAATGGGTCTTTCATCTGTCTTTTTCTTTTTTTATTGGACAGAATAGCATAGCAAGCTGCGCTGTTTAGACCTTCAAAAAACAACGGAAATCTAACGGAAAAGACATAAGGCCCTGCCAGATCCTCCATGCTGCTCTATTCACCCGGTCAAATCTGACAGGACTGCCAGCAGAGGCTCCAAACTGCCAATTGTGCCTCTCCGTGTGATCAGAGCATCATTTACTTACGTTGGGGTCCTTCAGGTTAATTTTGACAGTAAAAATAGAGCTCCATACAGAGATATTCCTTTTGTCAAGTCTGTGGGTTCTGATGGGTGCATAAGTAGGGGCCAAATCCGATATCTATATTGAAGATGTACTATGCACACCAATTGGAGTAAATGCAAATCATATTTTTTTTTCATGCCAGTGTGACGTTTTGATCTAATCCTAGACCTTCCTCAGGCACTATGGTATTCTGGTTCCTGCGTGATGGCGCTATAGAAACGCGGCTTATCATTATGGAGGCGCTCATAATAATTTACAAACAATGGAAGCAATGAACAAATAGCAAAATTAACATGAAGGTAGTTTATCTTTATATGTTGACTATTATAATTCAAGGTGACAATAGGCTGCTAATCTTTTTTTTTAAATTAAATTATCGATTGCTGTGGGATAAGCATTTCCAAAATTTCCAATGGGAAACTTAAAGAGGCTCTGTCACTAGTTTAGTAACGCTCAAACTCCTAGCTAATCTAATAGGTGCTGTCACGCTGATATTGCTAGTAAATATTGTGTCCCCAAAAAAAATATTATTTTAAAAGTTATGAGCTTTTTTCTAAATATGCATATGAGGCTAAACTACACAAGTGGGTGTCAACACCAGAGATTCTCCTGAGGTGGAGATACCTCACAGCCTCTGGCGCTGTCCTATCAGCATCAAGCTGCATCAAGTGTGAGAGACTGAGGCAGGAGGGAAGGGGGATCACTTCAAACAGTCATATCTCCGGCTGTGGACCACCTAGAACAGTGGTGGCATATGAAAGATGAGGTTCTAATCTTTCATATGGCACCAGGATCGCAGCTGTTAAACAACCAGAGATATCACCATTTGAAAACACAGTCGGGAATGGAATGTATACTATATGATCACGCTGTGTTGCTTAGCTGGAAAGAGGAGAACTGGATGACGCTGATAGGACAGCGTCATACAGAAAACATTACACCGCCCAGAGTGAAAAGAAAGAGTAACCTCCCATTTGGCAAATATAGACAAATTATCATATTTAGAAAAATGCCAATAATTTGGAATATTTTGACCAGATTCATCAAGGGTCCACATTCGAATTAGTTCTGATGTGATTGCTCTCAGGTGTCAGAAATTGTCAGAAATTGTAATTATCCTTCCCAACCCTTTTATGTTGATTGACAAGATGGCAATAATAATAATAACAATGAGCATTTCTAAATAAAAGTTGTTAAGAAAGAAAGAACTTAAATGATCTTCAGTGACTTGTCCTATGTTTTCTGCATAAAACTGAGACAATTATTTAAATATTAAACATGTTTGGATTGGGTAAAGTAGGTAAGAGGCACAGAGCCTGTTAAGCAGTAAACAGATACTGTTTGGCTCCTTAGTATGGGGCTGGGCAATTGAATGCATGGAGATATTCTTTCTTCTAGGGGAGAAAAACTCTTTACATTTAAGGACCGATGGACCACGATTTTGGTTCTCTCGGATTTGTACAGAATCTGACAGAAGAAAACTCCATATGCTTCCATATGAAATCTGAGGCATGTAGAGGTACAGTATACATTGCAGTTGTATGATGGCTTGAGGCTGGGAAAAAAAGAACTTCAGTTTTCAACATTTTATATCATGTTTTACAGTAAATTGGAAATATTAACAAAAATGCAAATGTTCATGGATTACTAAAAGTATTTACCCATTTCATTACATTACCGTGACATAAACTCAAGCAACATGTTTTTGTTAAATACACTTTTCAATGTTTTTTTGAACCAACTTTAAATGGGTTATGGAAATACCGAACTATTCAAAATTCTTTAAAGTTCTTTTGGGATGTAGCCAGATAGTTAATATTGTATTACATTTTATAGTTGTCACTTAATCAAGCTATTTAATATTATAGTACATTTTAAACCTGTCACTTAATCACATTTTCTTGACCCTTTTATGTGAATTAAAGATCACTGAAGATAAAAAATGGCAAGCTCGAGTTTAAATAGATTCAGTATGTCCAGTTTGACAGTTACTTCTGAGACATTAAAAGAAAATTGTGTGATTAATGTGACCCACACACGTAAAATGGTGTAATGCTCAATTTCTCCAGCCATTAGACGAAACAGTTTGAGATAAAAGAGCAAAAAGTTACCTGCTGTATCTGATGCTCCAGCATATGTTTAAGGACAAGGTATGATCATGTATGTTATGTCATAAAAAGGCAAAAATTTATATTTGTATGTTAGTGGGCATAGGAGAAGGAGTAACGAAGGGAAAAATCACATTGCCTCAGTTCAATTATGAAATCTTTTCCCATTTAGTAGATTTGCGCAATATTTATCATCGTGTCATTTTGAAATTGTTAACCTGTGAAGCAGTGTGTTGGAATTTTAATATCAAAGGTGTGGTGTGAACATCGACACTGATAAATAATATAAAAATATTGCAACCCTAAATTGTACATTTTAGTAAGTTGTCCACTTTAGACAATAACTTTGTGTTTGAAGAGTTCCCTTGAATAATAAGCTGATTACACAGGGTTCTACTGTTGGAACTCCCAATGATCAACTATAAAATGTTCCGGAACACGGAAGAATGTGTTAAATTCGCCTTCAACTGCACCACAGTTGAAGAGGAGATTAGGCATTATATGGTTCCCATTGAGATCAATAGTCTGTCCATGTCATGTTTAAGTATTGCTCTTTGTAGCCTCTCTCCACTCTGGTTAATAGGTGAGGGTCCTGAATATAGCATTTTAATTAATATATAAGTTAAATGGCACATGCGTTCTATATGTGCACTAATTCTATATAAAAAAACAAAAGTAGCTTTTGGAAGATACTGATTTTCCTTGTAGACATCCAGCGGGTAGGGAATCTTAATGGCAATCCTCCCATGGGAAAAAGTATGCAAAACAGCTCTCCTCCAAAAGGAAGAAAACTGTCTCTCTAATGCTACATGTAGGTGACTACCCTGTAAGTCACTGTCCAACCCTTTACAAAACCTTGAAACATGACTTGGGTTAATAGCCAAATCAGCGGCACCCACTCCGCAACAGTGCTGTCTACAGATGGTTGTTTCTGGTTTGGCTATTAACCTGAGTCATGTTGTAAGGTTCTATGAACAATCGGAGATTGACTAACATGGTAGTCACCTATAGCTGGCACTAGAGAGACAATTTTCTTCCTTCTGGAGGAGAGCTGTTTTGCATACTTTCTTGCCAGGGAGCATTGCCCTCAAGACTACCTACAAGCTGGATCTTCGCAAGGAGAATCAGTACCTTTCAAGAGCTGCCTCAAAGGCATCTCATTCAGCCAACTAGAACCTTACTTTGTGCTGATGAGGAGCAACAATTATGACACAGATTTGTACCTTTTCCATGTTTTGGACCCACTGCTTGTTATAGCTTCCAAATACTGACCAAAATACTGCCACCTAAACGTGGCCTAAAAGGCTCATTGGCTCTGTTAAACCACAGTGAAATTGTCTCCAATGTTTTTGCAGGAAGGTACAAAGCATTCCAAGAGAACATTTAAAGAACTGCAATTCTAACCTCTAACTGCAACTCTAACCTCATCTAAAGTCAGAGAGCATTATCCTTAGATTAAGAGGCAAAGAAAAGCAAGAGACTGGTCAAATGAACAACAAATCAGAAACATCAATGCCGATATAAATAAGTGATGACAGGTTATGAAAGAGTAAAATTCTTTAGTTACATAATATGTATCAATAAACCAAAAACATCACAAATACAATAAAGCATCATTGCCATTATCAAAGGAATCATGGTTTTTGGACTATACCAGAAAGGTCTTTAGGAATATGTCTGGTCACCTGTCTCTAAGCTGAAGCATTTACTGAATTATGCAGCCAGACAATAATCCAAAGCACACAAACCGGTATGGCTGAGATATGCAAGATTAGAATTTTTTTGCAGGGTTGCAAAGTCCTGGCACGAACCGAAAGGAGATTCTGTGTCAGAACCGGATATTAGTTCATACTTAAAAAAAAACTACCAATGCGTCTAACAAAAATCGTTCTGAAAAGAAGAGTGTGTTAATACCCCCCCCCCCCCTCCTCCAAGAATTATAAAAATGTATAGAAAAATTATAGGAGGTATCTGGTTGTAATTCATGCTGCTTGAGTTTGGTGTAACCAGTTATTAAAATGGATCTACAGTCATGGCTGTAAATCTTCAAGATGTTTCTCAAGATCCTGTATTAGAACACTATGTGCTGAACTAATTTTCTAAGTTTTCACTCCTAGACAGAAAGAAACCCCAGACAGGAAAGGAGAAAGTTAGCAGGAATATGGTTTTCATTAAAGCAAAATCTGTGAATCTGTGATGGAATTAAACCTCGACTGCACCTACATTTTACATTATGTCAGTCACAATGGCCATCCTGGATTATTACCCAACTGCATTATTAGCAATTCCCTAACATAATGCAGAATGACGCTTCACTTTAATGGATATTTTGTAAGCAATTATGGTTGTTTCAATCTAATACATTCTGCTTGAGGTTTAAAAATCACTGCGAATATGTTATATTTTGTAATAAGGGGGTTTCTTTCTTCTTATTCAATTATTTCCTGTCCTCATATGGAGTTAAACTTTTGAACAGGGTGAACAAGGCAGCAGATGGTGATGTTTTCCCTTTTGCGTTAATGAATCTATTACTATCCCCACTCATACACATGCTATATTGAAATGTTTTTCTTCATGTTGACTTTGAGCATCAAAGAAATAACAGATAATTGAGAGAAATGGAATCTTGCCTGAAAAAATACATTTTAACATTGCCAATTGTCTCCAGGTGTCAGGAATGGCTTCAAAAGACTAAAGAAGTCCAATAAGAGGTCCATTCATTCTTGAAGTTTATTGCAAACAAAAGTTGAGATGTAATAAAGTTTGGTTTGCTAGGAAAATACTTTTATTGAAGCAGAACTAATCCTAAAATTTGCAAATTATTCTCTCTCATATACTGTATTAAACATGGAATATTTAGTTGATTTCATTGTCCCCTATTTATCAATGGAAATATAGACTGTTTATCCCATAAGCTCTTAAATCATGTAATTGACCCATAGTTTTGACAGATCTTAATTCATTTCTTGGAAACATTCCTATTAAAATCGACTGTTTTTTTGATTTGCAAAAAAAGTAGAAGTAAGAAACTTGTCTCTTAAGCTTTACCTATAGGTAGATATCATTTAAGTCCATGTCTAACCCCTTAAAGAGCCTTGAAACATGATTTGGCTTTCAGTCGAACAAGAGATGCTCCTAAGCATTACAGTGTAGGGTTTCACAGCTGTGTAAGATGCTGTCTGAATATCCTTACCAAAGGTATTGATTTTCCTGGTGGACATCCCTCAAGTGGTAGGGAGACTTTAGGGGGGAAAAAAATCCCAGGTATCATTTCCTTAACCCTTTCAGGACCAACCTCATTTTGGCCTTCAGGACCAGCCCCATTTTTTAAAATCTGACATGTGTCAATTTATGTGGTAATAACTCTGGAATGCTTTTGCCTATCCAAGCGATTCTGAGATTTTTTTTCTCGTGACATATTGTACTTTATGGTAGTGGAAAAATTTGGTCAATAAATTCATTGCTTATCTGTGAAAAACCCCAAAATTTAGAGAAATTTGCAAAAATTATGATTTTTCTAATTTTAAATGTATCTGCTTGTAAAACAGATAGTAATACCACACAAAATAGTTACTATTTCACATATTCCATATGTCTACTTTATATTTGCATCGGTTTTTGAACATTATTTTATTTTTCTAGGATGTTACAAGGCTTAGAACTTTAGCAGCAATTTCTCACATTTTCAAGAAAATTTCAAAAGGCTATTTTTCAAGGATCAGTTCAGTTCTGAAGTGGCTTTGAGGGCCTTATGTACAAGATAGACCCCATAAATCACCCAATATTAAAAACTGCACCCCTCAAAGTATTCAAAACAGCATTCAGAAAGTTTATTAACCCTTTAGATGCTTCACAGGAATTAAAGCAAAGTAGAGGGGAAATTTACAAATTTTATTTGTTTTGCTGAAATTCATTTGTAATAAAAAAAATTCTGTAACACAGAAGGTTTTACCAGAGAAGCGCAACTCAATATTTATTGCCCAGATTCTGCAGTTTTTAGAAATATCCCACATGTGGCTCTAGTTTGTTAATGGACTGAAACACAGGCCTCAGAAGCAAAGTAGCATCTAGTGGATTTTGGGGCCTCCTTTTTTTTAGAATATATTTTAGGCACCATGTCAGGTTTGAAGAGGTCTTGTGTGGCCAAAACAGTGGAAATCCCACAAAAGTGACATGGTTTTGGGAACTACACACCTCAAGAAATTTATCTAGAGGTATAGTTAGCATCTTGACCCCACAGGTCTTTTGCTATATGTATTGGAGTTTGTCTGTGAAAGTGAAAATCCACTTTTTTTCTGAAAAAATATAAAACAAATTAATATTTGCAAGGAATAAAGAATAAAAAGCACCCCAAAACTTGTAAAGCTACTTCTCCCGATTACGGCAATACCCTATATGTGGTACTAAACTGCTGTTTGGACCCACGGCAGTGCTCAGAAGGGAAGGAGCGCCATTTGGATTTTGTGGATTGTTTTTTTTCTGGATTGGTTTTCAGTGCCATGTCGCGTTTGCAACACCCTGGAGGGACCAAAACAGTGGAAAAACCCCCCAAAAGTGACCCCATTCTGGAGACTACACCCCACAAGGAATTTTTTTTAGAGGTATAGTTAGCATTTTGATCCCACAGTTTTTTTTGCTGAATTTAGTGGAATTAGAGTGTGAAAATGAAAATCTACTTTTTTCTGAAAAAACATAGAAATGTTTAATTTTTACAATGAATAAAGGAGAAAAATCACCCCAAAATTTGTAACGCAATTTGTCCTAATTACAGCAATATGCCATATGTGGTAATAAACTACTGTTTGGACCCACGGCAGGACTCAGAAGGGAAGGAACAATATTTGGCTTTTGGAGCTCCAATTTAGCTGGAATGGTTTTCGGGTGTCATGTCGCATTTTCAAAGCCCCTGTGGTACCAAAACAGTGGAAACCTCCCAAAAGTCCCTTTAGGGTACTGGAACGAGCGATCATTAGGTCGCTGGTACAATACACTGCAATACTTATGTATTGCAGTATAATGTCATTTTTACAGGCTCCTGTAACAGTGCGATCGCTGTTCCTGTCCGTTAGTCCCGGGTGTCAGCTGTAATACACAGCTGACACCTGCAGAATATGAAGCGGGCGCAGCGCATGAGTCCGCTCCATATATAACCCCCCATACCACGACATGCTATTAAGTTGTGGTGCGCGAAGGCGTTAATGCGCAGCAGATGGTGCAAAGTGAAAATTAACATTTTTCACTGATATGCCAATTTAATGCACAATATGTTGTACGCAGTTTGTGCCACTGAAGAAAAATACCTCATACAATGTTGAGCAGGTTCTCCCAGATATAAAATATCATATATGTGGACGTAAGCTGGTGTTTGGGCAGGCTGTTGGGCTCAGAAGGGAGCGAGCGCCATTTGGCTTTTGGAGCGCAGATTTTGCTTGGTAATAGGCCTGTTTGGGGTTTTGCTGGTATTTCAGTTTATAATGTGGAGACATATGTAAGCTGGACAGAGTACATCAGGACATAATAAGAGGGTATAATCATGCGGTAAATAAATAATAATTCATAGATATGTGGCCGGTGTCGCACTGATAAATGGCGCCCGATCATATCCGCTTTTGGACACTACACAATTTCTGTCGCTATATTCTGAGAGCCAGAACTTTTTTATTTTTTCTTCACCGGAGCTGTTTGAAGGCTTATTTGTTACAGAACAATCTGTAGTTTTCATTGGTACCATCTTAGGGTACATGTGATTTTTTTTATCACTTTTTATTAGATTTTCATGGCAAGCAAAGTGACAAAAAAAACTAATTCTGACAATGTTTTTTGTCTTTTTTTTTTTTACAGTTTTCACCGTGCGCTATAAATTACATTTCACTTTATTCTGCGGGTTGATATGATTACGGCGATACCATATGTATATATTTTTTTATGTTTTGTGGCGTTTGCGCAATAAAATCACTTTTCGATAAAACTATTTATTTTTTGTGTCACCATAACAGGATAAGGAGATCCTTTTGTTACAAAACAGCAGTGTAAATAATAAAAATGCCCAAATAATGTCAAATAATCACATTTCTGATAATAAAAGTGAAAAACTGAAAGGCAAGTTAAAGTGTATGTTCACAAATGCCAGAAGTCTAGGATGCAAAATGGGGGAGCTGGAGGCCTTGATACTGGAAGAAAATATAGATATAGTTGGTGTTGCTGAAACATGGCTAGGCTCTTCGCATGACTGGGCTGTAAATCTACAGGGTTTTACCATTTTTCAGAAAGACAGGACAAATAGGAAAGGTGGTGGTGTATGCCTGTATGTGAGAAGTGATATGAAGGTGAGTGTGAAAGAGACTGTTAAAGGGGGTGGGGTAATGGCGGGATTCACTGGTTAGTGACACCCACTATTACTACCGCCTTTATAATCACGGTCACTAGGGTTATGGCTAGTACCCCTACCTTTTCCTTATACTAACGTCGATCTAAATGCTTTAGCGGCTACTCAAGGGAATAAGACCGTATACTAAATAAAGGTAATATTTATTAACATACAGCAATCACTCTCATATATAAATTACAGTAACTAATCGCAGTACAGTATAATCACGGTATCATACTCCTAATTATACCCACCCACTTACCTAAACATACACAGAATACAGTTACGTTACAACACAATACACATAAGTTACTTGTGATTCTCACACGCTCACTATCTCTATCCCACTCCCTCCTAATATAACTTTCCCTATACACTAAGGGTTAATACGGAATAAGGAGGAACAAGGGGAATGGGTTTCTGTGTACTTGGGGATGTGCAGGTCAAGGGTCACTGCAGGGTACTTAGGGCAGCAAGGGTGAACTTAGGGAACACAGGGTTACTTCAGAGAAGCAAGGGTTAACTCTGGGACAGTAGGGACAGTACTCAGGGAGAGCAAGGGGTTAACTCAGGGAACATTGGAACAGTACTCAGAGAGAGCAAGGGGTTAACTCAGGGACTCAGGGAAGCAAGGGTTAACTTAGGGAGAGCAAGGGGTTAACTTACTCTGGGAGAGCAAGGGGTTAACTCAGGGAAGCAAGGGTTAACTCTGGGAACTCAGGGAACTTAGGGACTCTGGGACAGTACTCAGTTAGATCAAGGGGTTAACTCAGGGAAGCAAGGGTTAACTTACTCAGGGGGAGTAGGGACAGTACTCAGGGAGAGCAAGGGTTAACTCAGGGACTCAGGGAAGAAAGGGTTAACTTAGGGAGAACAAGGGGTTAACTCAGGGACTGTAGGGACAGTACTCAGGGAGAACTCAGGGAAGCAAGGGTTAACTCTGGGAACTCAGGGACCTTAGAGACTCTGGAACAGTACTCAGGGAGATCAAGGGGTTAACTCAGGGAAGCAAGGGTTACAGCAGGAGGAGACAGGGAGAGACAGGGATAAGTGTAGCTGCTGCTACACTTGATACTTAGCGTGACTTTGGTGGAGTAGAAGCAGAAGCAGGAGCCCAGGTCTTTGGAGGAGAGAGAGGTGAGCCGGGTCGGTGGTGTGGGAGGCAGGCAGCTCTCAGCTGATCGTCTTCTGCTAGCTCCAGCTAGCTTCGGCCACTGAGCGTACCGACGCAGGGCTATTTAACCCTGTCGGTATGCTCGCAGCGGGGGATGTGGCGCTTGCCCCTGGCTAGCATGGGTCGGTATGGTGATAATCTATCACCAGCCGACTCATGAGCGCCCGCACGAGAATGTCCGTGCGCGTGGGAGATTTGAAATGGAGACAGGAGATAACTATCCCTTGTCTCCATGGTTTTCAAACAAAGTAGGGCAATGCTAATTGTCCTGCTCTCTGCTTCCAACCGCATTCATGACCAGGGCTGTTGTTGTTACAGCCCTGGCTCATGATACATTATATGTATTATACACAACATATATGATATATATATATATATATATATATATATATATATGTGTGTATATACATATATACAGATACATACACACTATACACACACATATATATATATATATATATATATATATATATAGATACATGGACACTTCCCTATACAGAGACAATAGTGGGGGAAGACTGTGAGGAGGTTGAAACCTTGTGGGTGGAACTAGAAAGGGAAGTAATCACTGAAAAAAATTACTTTTGGTGTAATCTATAGACCCCCAATATAACTGAGGAGATGGAATGTCAGCTATATAAACAGATGGAGCGGGTTGCACAGGCGGGTACTGTAGTAATAATGGGAGATTTTAATTACTGGGATATTAATTGGTGTCATGGTTCAGCTTCAACTGCAAAGGGGAGACATTTCCTCAACCTGTTGCAGGAAAATTTTATGGACCAGTTTGTAGAAGACCCAACTAGAGGTGAAGCTCTGTTGGATCTGGTAATTTCTAATAATGAAGAGCTTGTTGGGAATGTCAATGTTCGTGAAAACCTCGGTAACAGTGATCACAATATAGTTAAATTTTACCTATACTGTAAAAAACAAACACAGGCTGGGTGGGCAAAAACACTTCGTTTTAAGAAAGCCAATTTCCCCAGGATGAAGGCTGCAATTCAGGATATAGACTGGGAAGAACTAATGTCAAATAATGGTACAAATGATAAATGGGAGATTTTCAAATCTACTTTGGGTAATTATAGTGCAAAATGTATTCCTATAGGTAACAAGTATAAACGACTAAAATTAAATCATCTCACATGGCTTACACCTTCTGTAAAAAGGGCAATACATGACAAAAAAAAGGGCATTTAAAAAATACAAATCTGAGGGTACAGCTGTAGCCTTTTTAAATTATAATGAGTGTAATAAAATCTGTAAAAATGTAATTAAATTTGCAAAAATACAAAATGAAGGCAGTTGGCTAAGGATAGTAATACAAATCCCCAAAAATTCTTCAAGTATATAAATGCAAAAAAGCTAAGGTCTGAACATGTAGGACCCCTAGATAGAGGTAATGGGGGGTTGGTCACAGGGGATCAAGAAAAGGCAGAGTTACTAAATGGGTTCTTTAGCTCTGTATATACAACAGAAAAAAAGAGCAGCTGATGTAGCTGGTGCCAGTGCTGTTAATATATCAGTTAATATACTGAATTGGATAAATGTAGATATACACTACCGTTCAAAAGTTTGGGGTCACCCAGACAATTTTGTGTTTTCCATGAAAACTCACACTTATATTTATCAAATGAGTTGCAAAATGACTAGAAAATATAGTCAAGACATTAACAAGGTTCGAAATAATGATTTTTATTTGAAATAATAATTTTCTCCTTCAAACTTTGCTTTCGTCAAAGAATGCTCCATTTGCAGCAATTACAGCATTGCAGACCTTTGGCATTCTAGCTGTTAATTTTCTGAGGTAATCGGGAGAAATTTCACCCCATGCTTCCAGAAGCCCCTCCCACAAGTTGGATTGGCTTGATGGGCACTTCTTGCGTACCATACGGTCAAGCTGCTCCCACAACAGCTCTATGGGGTTGAGATCTGGTGACTGCGCTGGCCACTCCATTACAGATAGAATACCAGCTGCCTGCTTCTTCCCTAAATAATTCTTGCATAATTTGGAAGTGTGCTTTGGGTCATTGTCCTGTTGTAGGATGAAATTGGCTCCAATCAAGAGCTGTCCACAGGGTATGGCATGGCGTTGCAAAATGGAGTGATAGCCTTCCTTATTCAAAATCCCTTTTACCTTGTACAAATCTCCCACTTTACCAGCACCAAAGCAACCCCAGACCATCACATTACCTCCACCAGATGGCGTCAGGCACTCTTCCAGCATCTTTTCAGTTGTTCTGCGTCTCACAAATGTTCTTCTGTGTTATCCAAACACCTCAAACTTCGATTCGTCTGTCCATAACACTTTTTTCCAATCTTCCTCTGTCCAATGTCTGTGTGCTTTTGCCCATATTAATCTTTTCCTTTTATTAGCCAGTCTCAGATATAGGTTTTTCTTTGCCACTCTGCCCCGAAGGCCAGCATCCGGAGTCGCCTCTTCACTGTAGACGTTGACACTGGCGTTTTGCGGGTACTGTTTAAGGAAGCTGCCAGTTGAGGACCTGTGAGGCGTCTATTTCTCAAACTAGAGACTCTAATGTAATTGTCTTGTTGCTCAGTTGTGCAGCGGGGCCTCCCACTTCTTTTTCTACTAAAGTTACAGCCTGCTTGTGCTGTCCTCTGAAGGGAGTAGTACACACCGTTGTAGGAAATCTTCAGTTTCTTGGCAATTTCTCGCATGGAATAGCCTTCATTTCTAAGAACAAGAATAGACTGTCGAGTTTCACATGAAAGCTCTCTTTTTCTAGCCATTTTGAGAGTTTAATCGAACCCACAAATGTAATGCTCCAGATTCTCAACTAGCTCAAAGGATGGTCAGTTGTATAGCTCCTCTAAACAGCAAAACTGTTTACAGCGGTGCTAACATAATTGCACAAGGGTTTTCAAGAGTTTTCTAATCATCCATTAGCCTTCTAACACAGTTAGCAAACACAATGTACCTTTAGAACACTGGAGTGATGGTTGCTGGAAATGGGCCTCTATACAACTATGTAGATATTGCATTAAAAACCAGACGTTTACAGCTAGAGTAGTCATTTAGCACATTAACAATGTATAGAGTGTATTTCTGATTAATTGAATGTTATCTTCATTGAAAAAAACTGTGCTTTTCTTGCAAAAATAAGGAAATTTCTAAGTGACCCTAAACTTTTGAACGGTAGTGTATTCCAAGCTAAATAAAATAAAATAAATGTACACAAGGCCCCGGGACCAGATGGGTTACACCCTAGAGTTCTTAAAGAGCTTAGTTCAGTTATTTATGTCCCCCTTTTCATAATATTCATAGATTCTCTAGTGACTGGTATAGTGCCAAGGGACTGGCGCAGGGCAAATGTGGTACCTATTTTCAAAAATGGCTCTAAGTCTTCTTCGGGTAATTATAGACCAGTAAGCTTAACATCCATCGTGGGGAAAATGTTTGAGGGGTTATTGAAGGACTATATACAGGACTATGTGACAAAAAATAGTATTATAAGTGACAGCCAGCACGGTTTTTATGAAGAGGTGAGCAGAAGCCTAGACAGAAAGGCCGCTGTGGATATAGTGTTTTTGGACTTTGCAAAGGCATTTGACACTGTCCCTCATAGATGTCTAATGGGTAAATTAAGGACTATAGGTTTAGAAAATATAGTTTGTAATTGGATTGAGAATTGGCTCAAGGACCGTATCCAGAGAGTTGTGGTAAATGATTCCTACTCTGAATGGTCACCGGTTATAAGTGGTGTACCGCAGGGTTCAGTGCTCGGACCACTATTATTCAACTTATTTATTAATGATATAGAGGATGGGATTAATAGCACTATTTCTATTTTTGCAGATGACACCAAGCTATGTAGTAATGTTCAGTCTATGGAAGATGTTCGTGAATTGCAAGCGGATTTAAACAAAATAAGTGTTTGGGCATCCAGTTGGCAAATGAAGTTTACTGTAGATAAATGTAAAGTTATGCATCTGGGTACCAACAGCCCGCATGCATCATATGGGGGAGTCACTTGTTGAGAAGGATTTGGGTGTACTTGTAAATCATAAACTAAATAACAGCATGCAGTGTCAATCAGCTGCTTCAAAGGCCAGCAGGATATTGTCGTGTATTAAAAGAGGCATGGACTCGCGGGACAGGGATCTAATATTGCCACTTTACAAGGCATTAGAAAGGCCTCATCTAGAATATGCAGTTCAGTTCTGGGCTCCAGTTCATAGAAAGGATGCCCTGGAGTTGGAAAAAATAAAAAGAAGAGCAACAAAGCTAATAAGGGGCATGGAGAATCTAAGTTATGAGGAAAGATTAAAAGAATTAAACCTATTTAGCCTAGAAAAAATACGACTAAGATGATTAATTTATATAAATATATTAATGGCACATACAAAAAATATGGTGAAATCCTGTTCCATGTAAAACCCCCTAAAAAAACAAGGGGGCATTCCCTCCGTCTGGAGAAAAAAAGGTTCAACCTGCAGAGGCGACAAGCCTTCTTTACTGTGAGAACTGTGAATCTATGGAATAGTCTACCGCAGGAGCCGTCACAGCAGGGACAGTAGATGGCTTTAAAAAAGGCTTAGATAATTTCCTAGAACAAAAAAATATTAGCTCCTATGTGTAGAAATTTTTCCCTTCCCTTTTCCCATCACTTGGTTGAACTTGATGGACATGTGTCTATTTTCAGCTGTACTATGTACTATGTAACTATGTAACCATATTCTGAGAGCCATAACTTTTTTATTTTTCAGTCAAAAAAGCTGTGTAAGGCCCCATGCACACGAATGTGCTTTTGCGGCCGCAATTCCCCTGAAAATCCACGAGAGAATTCCGGCCCAATTAATTTCTATGGGGCTATGCTCACGACCGTAGTTTTACGGTCCGTGCATGGCCCGGGAGCCCGCACCGCAGAAAGAACGGACATGTCTTATTACGGCCGTCTTCTGCTGTCCGGGCTCATTGAAAATAATGGCCGCGGCCATGTGCAATGCCCGCGATCCGGGTGTCAGCGCTACTCTGAGAAACCCGGATCGCGCTTTTAACACCCACCGTGAATTCACTTTGGCGCTGCACAGAGCCCAGCAAGTGCTGACGTGAATTTACTGTGGGTGGTCGGGAAGCGGTTAAAGCCTTGCTACCTTTTGCTGGATCCCCCCTGCAAGTGCGAGTATCTTATCTTCATCCTAGGGCTACACTACGACTGTTGCTTGAACTTGAACTTGTGCAATAGAGAACTCAATGTCATTCAAGAGTGTTGCACTATTTATGAAAATGTAATGTTTCTGCAACAGGGAGATGCATGGAAGGTGCAGCATTTTTGGTGCAACATGCAACTGTTGTTTTTAATATAGGTGAATTTATCTATTTACTATTGTACTAAGTAGGAAAAAGTTTTGTGACTTGTGCTGCACAACAGATACGTCATCTAGATCAGCAGTCTCAAACTCGGCTGGGTAAATAGGCCGCACATAGAAAAAGTTTGAAGTTAACGGGCCGCATTACTTTCAAATTTGATACAATACAAAATTACTGTTAATCAATTAGTTATTTGAACTACTATAACAAAACTACATTACTATAACAATACTAATTACTATAATAATACTTTAATAATACCGCTAGGTTTAAACTTAACGGAAATTTGCAAGTTTACTCCACGTGCTTATTTAAACAATACAGTTTTCCAATTTAAGTGTCACTAAATGCAGTCTGGCTGCTTAGTTGACAGCGTTTGGCAGACACAAGAATGTCAAGATTGGTCAGCCGCATTTTAGATAGTGCCACATTGCCCTCTGTAGATAGTGCCACAATCCCCCTAGACAATGCCACAGTGACCTCTAGATAATGCCAAACACACCCACATGTAGAGGGTGCCACACACACCCTTTTGTAGATATTGCCACACATACACATAAACACACATACACATACTCACTATAAATAGTGCCACGCCCCCACTACAGATAGCTCCATTGGGGCTCCCTCTAGGAGTAGAATCCCCAGCCAGAGCATTGCCGATACTCTGGCTGGGGATTCCCCTGCTGATGGAGCCCCTGAAGTTACTGTCCATATATGGACAGTGGTGTCAGGGGATCTTCCTGGACTGGATTACCCAGATGAGCGCTCTGTACGTGGATTCCTCTGCTGGAAGAACCCCTGAAGTTAATCCATATATGGACAGTAATGTCAGGGGATCCTCCTGGACCGGATTGCTCGGCCATAGCGTTGTCGACGCTCGGCCCGGGGATTCCTCTGCTGGAAGAGCTCCTGAAGTCACTGTCCATATATGGACAGTGACATCAGGGGATCCTCCTGCACCAAATTCCCCATTGCCAAAGCTCGAGCTGTGGATTCCTCTGCTTTTGAAGCCCCTGAAGTCACTGTCTGTATAAGGACAGTGACTTCAGGGGCTCCTCCAGCAGAGGAATTCACGGTCCAAGCATCCGCAATGCTTTGGCTGGGGATTCCACTCCTAGAGGTATCCTCAATGGAGCTATCTACAGGAGGTGGAGGTGTAGCGCTGCCAACAGGGTGGGGTGTATGAGACGCTATCTACAGTGGGTTTGCACTATCTATAGGGGGCTCTGTGGTCATTGCTCACCTACCACCAATGATCTAATAGTGCGGGAAAGGGACTGCGCTCCTTCAAGACATCATGAAGGAGTGCCAGCGCGCTCCTCCTTTGGCCTGCTCACTCCTCTCCCGTGGGAGCTTCGGTGACCCACGGGCTGCAGATGACAGCCTCAGGGGCCACATGCGGCCCGCGGGCCACGTGTTTGACACCCCTGATCTAGATCGAGTTGCACAATTTGCCTTCAACTGGTGTTGTGCGACTAGGAATTGTAGTCCTAGTTTACTTGAGTCTTTTGTGAAATCCAGAAAGCTGATGTAATGTCCAAAGCCGCGGACCATTGTTCTAACTTACCCCCGACGGCTGCGGCCATGGACCAGTGAGTGCTGGGCGGCATCTCCCTCCTGAGAGACGGCACTCACATCCACTTCACTACACTGGCTCCCATAGAGTGCGAGCGCACGCTCGCGCACGGCTTTAAAGGGCTAGTACACGCACATGTCAGTAATCTTTAATTAACCCATAATTCCCCTAGACTATAAAAAGGGCTCTGCCTTTTCACTCATTGCCTGAGCATTGTTGTGTTTACCCGTGTTAGTCTTGCAAATGGTCCCTTAGTCTTTTACTGTTCCCAGTATTCCTGTGCCCTGCTACCTGTATCCTGTATCTCTTGCTATACCTGGTTCCGTGTCCTTGTAGTGTCAGAGTCGTCTGCTGCTTTCGTCCATGCCTGCTGTTTTACACCGTGCCTGGTGTCTGATGCCAAGGTCCCATCTGAGCCGAGCCTACGGCGGTACGACCCAATGGGTCCACAAACCCACAGATCGTGACAGCTGATTTCAATCTTAAAGAAGTATTCTAGTTTCAGGAAATAATTATTATTCCTTGCATAATGAAAAGTTATAACATTTTCTTATACATTTTCTTATCAATTTCTCATAGTTTTCAAGAGCTCTGCGTGCAATTATTCAATAGGGACCTTCATGATTTACGTCCAGAGGATAATAAGCTGTCCTGGTCACACAGGTGATCGGCGGAGAAGACACAGCCCTGATCTACAACGAATCCCTTTATTTAAATATACAATAGGGATGTACACATTCAGTTTTTGAGGCAATATTTTTTTAGCCAAAGCTAGGAGTGAATTCAAAAGGGAGGACAAATATACACGAAGAACTGATATGTCATTTTTTCACAACCTCTTGTGTTCAGCTCCAAAACCTGAATCAAATATTGCATGTGACATTTCAGCCTTACGGATATAGAAAGGAATTGCCTAAGTAGCAATCTGTTATATAGTGTTATTATAAGAAAAGCTCATATTAGCCATATAAGTAGTTATCATGTTGCTCAGAATGAAAAAAAGCCTAATGTCAGAATATCGTTTTATACTGTATATTGGTAGGACTACGTGTGTATATATATATATATATATATATATATATATATATATATATATATATAAATATATATATTTTTTGGGAAATTTGAGTTTGTACAATCTGCTACTAATGTTGTTCTCTTTGTGCATGTAAGGGTTAATTCTAGGTAAAAGTACATGCTCGACCGCCGCTGTATACAAGCTCCTTACAGCGTTGGTGCAGTGAGGAGGAATGGAGGGCTCAGTGAGGCCCCCAGTTATCAAAAGCTTACCACCTAACCTGTGAATACTCCTTTAACCCTCAAAAAGTTTGCCTCACCATTAAATATCATATTTATTGCATAGGTCATAAAATAAACAAAGTGTGCCATTTACATCCTGCTAAAAAAAATAATCCAGTGAAGAGTTTTGACATTTACTTACTGATATTCAAAGTGTAAGCACTGTGCACATCCACCTAATGAGCTGAGTCTCCCCACAGCCTGGTATCTGCATAGTGATCCTCTGTTTACTGCAGAGCAGCCAATAGAAATAGCTTTCTGACCTGCTTGTCAGGGAAGGCACAATGCCTGTAGCATGGCAGTATAGCTGAGAAGACTCCTTCTGCAGGGTAGGTAAGAAGGGGCTTTATTGTCAGCTGCCAATGGGGAAAAGAGACTAAATCTACCGATTAGCAGCAGCACAGACTGGGACACAAGAAAGCAAGAAATGCTGAAAAAAGTGGGTTGTTTTATGCTAGAAACAGTGCAAATTACTTTAAAACAGCCATTTAATACAAGACTTTTGGTATTAAAATCATTAATGAGATAACCCCTTTAAAGCAACAATACAGACTTTAGATTTAAAATGGCCACAATAGGCTTTACGAACACGGAAAATAGTCCCTAACAGGATATGTACTATAGTAGCCAAAGGTAGAGTCCTGATTAAGTTTGCCCACCTTTCTCCATGAGTAGTTTGAACCAATGCAATGCAAAAACTGAAATCTGTGGCAAGTCCGCTGTGTTTTCTGCAACGTCTGAATTACCTGTCAAATATGCAAATGTTGGTGCAGATTCGTTGCGTAATTGCCCCAAATCTGCACCAACATTTGCAGCGGAAAAACTCTGCCACGTCTGAACGTGCCCTTACACAGGGACCTCAAGGTTAGCAAACAAAGACCCAGTCTAAAAGTAACACTACCCACTGGAAAGGGGAACACAAAAGCATAAAAACCACTGTAGTATCCCCTTATTGAAGCAGTAATATGAGGAGTATACCGTAAATCCAAGACTTCCTCATACTCCAGGGAACTGTAATATAGTAAGGATGAAAAAAGACAATCAACTTAATTTATAATCAAACAGTGATAATCCAGAGGTAAGAAAAGAAAAACCCTGCGAGGTAGTTATCAAGTGCTTCATATTAGGGGCAAAAAATCCTGCCCGATTCCAATATCACAAAAAGTATAAATCTCTGACCTATAGTTAAATAGTTATCAGTCATAACCGTGTATTCTAGATTTGTATGTTAAAGCATATTCTAGCGGACACGATTATAGTTTAATCAATGTAATTAAGGCAGATAGACTTTTTTTTATTGTTTTATAATGAAAGATTCTGTACCATTTGTAATATTTGGGACCCCTCTGTCCTTAATCTTTGTTGTTGTGTCCTACATTCCTCTGTGTCTGCATTTCCCTATGTAATGACCATGAAGACGCATAGCAGGTGCATTCACAGTTTACAATTGTACTCGGTTTCACAGTTCGATCGAGGGGCATACACACAGAAAACTTGGCCTTACAGCAAAATTTACCATGGGCCCCTTCCATGAATTAACTCATACTATCACATGCCCACATCTGTGGTCAAGACAGCGCAGTGCTTTTACTCATCTTTTGTCAGAAAGAGGGTTAGTGGAATTCTTTCCTGCCTGGATTCCTCGTTCCTTGTTTGCTAATGTTGCAGACCCTATGAAGATGGACAGCTGTGTTTAAGTTCCCTCCACCCATTGAAGAACACCTAAGCTGAAATCCCACAAAGTGTGGTCAAGTGGCCGACACTATACGACAGAGTAGGAACTGCAGTAGAGAATTATAACCAGAAAAAGGTAGGAAGTATGTGTTCTACCTATATATAATCTATGTAATTGTCATGAACAAATACACAGTAAACAGTGAGGTCCCTGTTCTTCCCAAACCTCTGTCCCTACCTACTTGTACGACCTGACCTAAACGACGGCGCACAACTGGGCGGCGTTCCCTATACTGGTGCAACTGAAACTGACAAACGGATAAGACAGAGACAGTACGAAATAACAAAGGGTCACCTGGGAAGTACACGGAAGGAGAGGTAGGGCAATTGCGCCGCGGACAAGTCTGGCCGCTAAAGGCGGAGTCAGGCAGGGTCAAACTGGGAGATTGCGGAAAAAACAAAAGTCAGAAGGCAAGGCTGAACTAAATAAGGAGACTGCGGCCGCTCAGGACCATCAGCCAGGCTTTGATTGGCCTGGCGTTCCTGAGCTCCTATTGGCTGCAGACTGCCAAGCAGGGCGTCGCCCGAGCGAGTAACTCTCGATTTCCTGGAGACCGAGGGAGCCGCAAGCAGAGAGTACGTGACAGTAATATAAGAATATGATCTTGGTCTATTTATATTTATTTGCTCTTATCTTTCACGTAACCTGACAATATTTTCTACTACTGTAATGCTTATATAATTCTAATTTGATTATGAAGGTAAAATGATGGTGACCAATGTCATATTTTTCTTGTGATACCCTTCTAATTTAATACATGCCCATACTGGTATTGGCACGCTACTTACCTACAATGGGGTAACTTGAGGCACCTGGGCCCTGGAGCGAGAACATGCACGAGGGACTTAGACCTACCCATCACATGTCAATGCATGCAATATTTTTACACTGAGTAGGATCTATATATTTTTTTAAAAAGTAGTGCATATGTACAGCAATAGAGATATGTCTACATTAGTACAAGTGCAATTATAATGAAACACCTTCTTACCTCTACATTGCTCCTTTATAATTTTGGTATTCTCTTTTGTGGTGCTGAACCCACCTCGGCACCAGGGCCAGGGTGACTGCAGCCCCTGCACCACCTATAGTTATTCCCCAGTTATATATTGTAGCGCCGATGGCCGCGGGTCTCACTCAGCCCAGTGGCCACCGGCTTGCTTGTCCTCATTGCCGGCATCTCCCTGGCCAGAGACGCCAGCGCACTTTGCTCTCTCCTCCTCCCGCGGCCTGAGGAATATTGCTCCCAGCCTATCCCAGCACCTCCTGGACTAATTAAAGAACTCTGCCCACTTACTTAGTGCCTGAGCAATGTTGTACTAACCCAGTATTCGTGTCCAGTGTCCGTGACAAGTCCTGTATCCGAGTCCAGTATCGGTGTCCAGTGTCCGTGACAAGTCCAGTGTCCATGACGAGTCAAATATCTGTGTGATGTGTGTCCGTGTCCAGCTACCCTGCACAAGCCTGCTTCCAGTAATCTGGCACCAGCCTTCGTCTGCTACCTGCAATCTGACCGTGTCCAGCCTGCCATCAAGGTACTATCTACCAGTGACTGTCCAAGACCTGTCTGGCCAGGAGCTACTCCATTATGGCGGATTAGCCCAGTGGGTCCACATCCCCTGTGGACGTTCCATATATTATATTGTCTACCTTTATATGGCGGACCATCTGTCTGCTCATTATTAATAAATATTGTCAGCATACTAGAAATATGTATGGAAAAAGTTTGATGGAGACACGGTTTCAAATCTAGTATGTACTACTTCAACAGCCAATCAGCTCTTTTTAAGATATTGTAATAGGTTAACCTGTTTATAGTCTAAAATAATTAGCAAGCGGCATAGACTAACAATGTACTACATCAGCGTCCTGCTCTAACTGATGATACAAAGTTACCATTTGGTAACAACAATTTGGTGTATGTCACTCATTTTCCTGAAATTCTATGTCCTAAAAAAATAATTGGTGTCTCATGGGATTTAACAGTCCCATTCATTTCTGCACAAAGCCACATTCCTAATTAGTGTTTTTACATTATTTTCTAAACCATTTTTTCTTAATGTACTTTTCCCCTTCATTCTATGCCTCTGGGCCTTACAGAAGGTCTGTAACTTCAAATAATGCTAACTTGGCACAGGAATATATTTGGTTAATACTGGCGCACTGTAGGAGCAATGCACCAGTTGAGTGAGATTCATCAACAGGTCAAATCTGGTGTAGGCTTTAAACAACGCCATGTTCACAATAACATTGATTTGTTCCAATTTTCCAAGCAGGAAAGTGGTTGAAAATGTTAATAAATGAGCCACAAAACTCTGACTTCTCACCTACACATACCAATTTGTAAAATAAAAATGATGTAGGAGCATAAGGGTCTGTTTACACAGGTCGGATACACTGCGTAAAAGTAAACAGCATATCCGACCTAGAACCCACAGGAAATTCCAGCCAAAAGACCGCACCAAATTGTAGTGCAGATTTTCGTCTGGAATTGCCGCTGCGGAAAGAGCAGAGAAAAAAGCCAATACTTACATTCAGTGGTGTTGCCATAGCGCCACATGCCTCTGGTCTCTATGCAGCCCGGACTCTTGTGATGACGCTGTAACCCATGTAACCGCTACTGCCTGTGATTGGCTGCAGCAGTAACATGGCATGAATCACATCCCAGGAGTCCGGGCTGCATTGAGAACAGCCGAGAAACGAGGAGCCATCGCTATGACAACGCAAGGAGGGTAAGTATAGCTTTTTTTTATTCTAATTAAACTAATGAAACTTTAAAACTTTTTTTTCCGAATTTGCGATTTATGTGTCGGAATCGCAGATTTTCCGCTGCAAAAATTGCAACATTTGCTATTTATTGCGGCTTTTACTGTACCCCCCATTGAATTAAATGGGGAAAAACCGCAACAAAAGTGCAACGATTTCGCAACATTAATTGACATGATTACGAAAACCTGCCACAGTTAAATTTATGTACAGTTTCTCAGCTGATTTTTCCGCAGCGTGTGGATGACATTTTTTCAATTCTCATCCATTTTCCTGCTACTGTATTATGCAGCAGATTTTTTGCAATGAAAGCCGTTGCGGAAAATTTGCAGCTAATCCCCCAGTATAAACATACCCCAAAGGAGGCGTTTTGCATAAGTTACTGATTTTTAAATGTATCGACACCTCAAAACTGGTGTCAATACATTGATTTATCTACTCCAATATATTTTAAATATAGAGAAACAACATCATAAAGAGGTTTTAATAAAAATCAGCAATGGGGTTATACTATTCTATGTATGTATTAAATTGATTTGAAAAAGTTTTACAGCTAGAATCATCTGTTTTGTCCCACAACACACGTTTTAATGTCTATAGTGTTTTGGCTTACGGTTTAACATTTCTAATATTAAAGGCGATCACTATCCAAGACTCATCTTTTATGGATCCCAAACTAAATTGGATTATTACTTTTGAAGAAATGGACAACTTTGAAGTACACTGCCAATAAATATAATCTACAGAATGCAAAGACGTAATGTGGTATTGTTGCCTTCATCACATATAATAACGTTCTTCACAGCACATTTTATCTAATCAACCAACATTACATGTACTTGGGAATTTAACAAGAATAACAATGTGGTGACAATTAAGTTCTTTCTCTCCCTCATAAAAACATTGTCTTCTGTTTGGTCTTCCTTCAGGTCAAGACATTCCACTAATTTGCTAGTCATTAAAAAGATATTTTTATACCCAGCTTGTAACGTTATACTCTTCAGTGATTACGATGGGTCCCAATAGAATTCCAGACTTGAAAATGAGGGCTGAGAAGCTGAGCTGCAATTATGATACTTTAAATAATTCCACAAAAGTAGGACCACTGTTAAATAATTTATCGCCTTTGATCTTTTCACAGATCTATTGAAATCTTTACATCACTCAAGTTAAATATTTTCAAACAGAAATATGATAGGACTCGTTTGCTGTGTTCACACAGAAAAAACACACTGCAGATATTGGCTTCTCTCGGTTACTTAGAAGTGGACTTGGCAAGAGGAATATAGATAATATATTCCAGTTAATCGAAGATCAAACAGAAATCTCCATATTATTACAGTAACATCAATTGTCTCTAATATTTTCTATTATTTCATTTGCTAAGTGTGATATAGAGCTATGTAGGATTTTCATAGACTTTTCTACATTAAGGTATTAAAGAAGAAAATAGACAAAATACATCAATAATAGAGGTAAAGTCTCTTTCCTCCATAAATACTTTTTACTAATCTAACAAAATAAAAAACATTAACTCCTTAACTTTATGTATATTACCCCAAAAAATGTCTAATTATCTTCATTCCATCCCGTAGTTCAAGCACATGTCCATCCAACTTAGGCCAGGACTGGGTGCCATCTTCCATAACTGTCATGGGCTCTCAGACACTGCTGTAATGCCCAAATAGTCAGTCCATGATCAAGGTGATGGTTTTTACACATACCTACAATATATTTATATTATTAATGAAGAAAGGATTGAAGTTAGGTTGATAAAAAATATCCCGCATCTATATGACATTTCTGAGATATCCTGTGGATATGTCATAAATGTCTCTGATGGGAAAACCCCTTAAGGGTTAAAATGAGGGTTAAAATGAGGGTTAAAATGTTATGACGCAATAATAAGTTATCACTACATATCAATACTGTCAACTGCATTGTCTTAGTCACAAACTATTCCTATAGCTCTCCAGTATGCTGCTAATAGGGGCTAAAAACGGAAAATCAATAGCCGAGCCATGTTTAATATTTTCCACTTGAGTTTTATTGATTTATATTGAACATATTTCTTATGACCTCATTAACTTTCTGTACTAAATGGTTATGAGGGGCAATCTGTACTACTTATAGTGAAAAAAAACTTATTTTATATGGAGTTAATGATAACAATTCATCTTCACTAGGATTTTTTTTTCTTAAAGGTAACTAAAACAATTAACTATAATATATACCTTTAGTATAGCAATTGAAATGTGCCATTAAATGAGTTTATATTATATTGAGCTTATATTATACTCTAGAATCCGTCTTCTAAAATGTCTTATGCTAATTACTATTGTGACTACACGAGCTGCAAATATGTATTAATAAAATATACATGGCTCTTTAATAAAATGTTTCACATTATAGTAAAAATAAAATATTAAAAATACTTCAATAAGAATAAGATAAGATACATGGATATGTGTGGTTGATATATTAGACCAAGTCTCTTAACTTGTTTGGGTATCTTGTTGGGGAATTATTGGAATTGGACCCGTGCACGATACTCTTCAGGCTTCGTTTGCTTACCATGACAACTGTATCGCCCAGCGTGCAGGAGCGTCTCTCCATGACCAATGATAACTTCCACTGGACTGACACTTTACAGCTTTTGATCTATCAGATTGTTTCTTTGAAGGTAATGTATCACCTTACTTTTGTGTACTAATTTCAATCTACACTAATAAATTTTCTGTACAAAAATACGGAGACAGGCATCTTGCCTGAGCTGCTGTTCTGCTATGTGAACAGCCGTTCCAGAGATTTGTTTTACAGCAGCCACATGGACATAAGAAACGCATGACTCATTGACTTATGTGGGAGTGTTGTGGGCATACTCTGTGACATTTGCAAAGGTCATTTTGCAGGCTGAGTTAGGAGGGAGAAGGAGGTGAGCTTTCCCTGTCATCTATTGTCAAGCATATGATTCTGTATTATCTGTCTCCGGCTTGATAATAAAGGAGTAAGGCCTTATTCAGACGGCCGTGTTTGGTTCATGATATACAGACCATGTGTCCGTGTGTCGACCATGTGTTGACCATCGACACATGTGTCGGCCATATTTCCGGGACCGACCAGAGTTCAGGGAGCTGGGCTTCTAGCATCACAGTTATCTATGATGCTAGTTATCCCTGCCTCCCCGCAGGAATACTGTCACATACTGTAATGATGTTTTCAGTATGGGACATTATTCCTGCATGGACTACTAGCATCTTAGATAACTATGATGCTAGAAACCCAGCTCTCTGAACTGTGGTCGGTCCGGGAAATACAGCCGTTAAACAGTCCGTATATCACAAACTGTCTGAATAAGGCCAGTGTGAAAATAGCAGTAACATGGATAAAAACAAAAATTGTTGAATGTAGAAAGTTAACTTAAAAATTAGGTCATTTTCTGATATTCCCTTTAGTTTTCTTATCTTTGTTTACATAACACTGGTGTAAACTTCCCCAATAACTTCAGTGGCATTTATGTGGCATCAATAAGTATTAGTTAAAGGGGGCTGTCCGGGATTAGAAAAACATTGCTACTTTTTTTCCCCCAAAAAATAGATCCACACCTGTCTACCTGTCCAGGTTGTAAGTGGTATTATACCAAGTTTTTAAAGAAAAATCAAGAAAATCCCTTTGGATCATTAAAGTCAGTAGGGTCAGTTAGGATTTATTAGGTTTCCATTTAGACCAAAAATAGAAGTCTTAACAGAGCCTAAAATTCTAGGCAGTTACCATGAGCAACATCACTATCTAAACGGACAGGAGTAGGACCTGTCCTATTTTTGTTGGAACGGCCACACGGTTCTGTTAAAACAACTAAAGTTTGTATGGCCCCATAGAAATGAATGTGTCAGTGTGCTATCCATTACAAAAAACGGATAGCACACTGAAGAAAACGACTGAAGTGGGCATGAGGCCTTATATCGACCATGTGGACTGAGCTGACTATAACTATCTTCAATATGCTGGGTTAGTTTTCTTATTTTAATCAGACCACAGTATAAGGCTCTGTTAACACTGAAGTCATGGCTTCCATTTATAATGGAGCCCATGAAAGCTATTTCAGATCCATTTTGGAATAAACGATGGGGTGAGTGAGGTTTCTGGTATTTTTGAGTCCGTAACCATGGGGGTAAGCAGGTTTGAATTGGAATATGTATTTCTACCCAAGAAGTATTTTTGATTAAAAGAGTATCTATCACAACAATTCTGGGTGTAAGGCCCCATGCGCACGACCGTATTTTTCAACTGTAATTACGAACCGTAATTACGGACCGTAATTACAGACCCATTCATTTCTATGGGCTACGGACACCTTTCCGTATTTTTATGAATGGGTGTTTGTTCCGTAAAAATGATCCATAAAATATAGAACATGTCCTATTCTTGTCCGTAATTATGGTACGGACTCCCCATAGAAGTCTATGGGCGCTTCCATAATTACAGACAGCTACGGATATGCACCTGTAGCCGTCTGTAATTACGGAAGCGTTGCTAAGCGACGCCAGGTTTGCAGATGTTGCATATCATTTATGGTTTTCTTCTTTTTGCGGATCCGTATATACGAACATCGTTCCATATGTGCGGATGACTATAAGTGACTACGGATCCGTATTTACGGATGGATGAAATCTACGGTCATGTGCATGGTGCCTAAAAGTTGCAAGAACTCACAAGGAAGAAAAGACTAGCTGATTTTCATGAATTACTTCCACACAAAGTTGTTTTTCTCGCTATTATTTTTCTCAATCCTAGCCATTAACAAACATGTTCATGGTAGTTGCCAAATAATTCTAAGGCCCTGTTCACATGAAGTTTTTTGCAGTAGGAAAATTTTCATCTGCCGGCACGCCGTTTGCCGCATTTTTCAAGGCGTTTATCGTGGCGTTTTTCGCTCACGCCCATTGAGTGCCACGGGCAAAAACGCCGCGAAATACGCTTTCTCTGCCTCCCATTGATGTCAATGGGAGGTCAAAGGCGTAAACTCCCGAAGATAGGGCATGTCGCTTCTTTTTACCGCGAGCGTTTTTTACCGCTTGCTGTAAAAAAACGCGTCCGCCTCCCATTGAAATCAATGGGAGGCATTTTCGGCCGTTTTTTGGTGCGTTTTCTGACGCGGTTTCCGCATCAAAAATCGTGTCAAAAAAGTCTGTGTGAACAGGGCCTTACATAGCCAATCTTCTGTACCAAGAATGGATGGCCCTTGAAGGCTGATGGCTGTATGTCAGTTCTCGAGCAATAGTCACAATGAGTCCCTGGTCTATCCCACCCTTATCCAGATCACCATATGCCCCTCCTTGCCTAGTGATCCCTGCCATCTGCCAAGGTTTGCCTGGTGCTGACAATAGCCTTGCCCATGCCAGATTGATTGGATATTATACAAAAAATATGAAGATTGTTGGCAAAACGCTAATTTATAAAAGTGACGTAGATGAAGAGTGCTGCAATAAGCTTTCTTTTTTCTATAGGGGATTATAGCAACACATGTGAATAAGGGCTTTAGTATTACAGCTAACACGTGGTATGCAGACTTTTATTATATTTTTCTGTATATGTTAATAATCATTACCAAAAAATAGTTGTTAGTTTCCTTGCTTTTATTAAGTGAGTAGGATATACTCTACCTGTAAGTCTGACATAAGTGTTGTCCATAACAAGATGTTTGTATCCAACCCTCCAGAGCTGCTTTCCATATAAAACTAAATCTAGTGTATCAGCCAACACAACTTTTCAGTTAATAAAAGTCTTCATACACTTACGCTGCCATAAAGTTCCCCTTTCTTGCAATCTCAAAGGACTAATGTCTGCTTTCTAAGGGAAATGCTTCAAAAATCCTAATTAGTGATCTAACATGGATTTCTAAAACAACCCATAACATGCCCAGTGCCATGTTCAAAGATCAAAAGTTGAATATAAAAAATATTCCCGAAATATCACTCATTCAGACTTTTCAATGAATAAAATTGCCAATCATATAGTTTACCCCATGAGAACTGTCTGTGAAAGTCTCCTCATTCTGGTTCAACGCGTAGTTTCTCTCAAAACTGAAAAAATTTGGGGTGACTCCAGTGAACCCTAATACCCCCTTTTCCATGTTACACTCTCATAATGTTACATTGGCATCCATCACCCATAGACTCATATGCCGTTACCGTCCATATATTCATCAATAGGGCATGTGATCTGTTGATAAATGTAGTGACTCTGAAAACCCTCACTTTTTCCAACACAGGCCCAAGCGTCAAAAAAATTGGCACAGGAGCTTCATAAATATGGCGTTTTACTAAAATGTCATGTTTTTCAATGTATTTATGCTATAAAACAGGCAAATATACATTGATAAATATGTTCCACTGGGTTGTGCCATTGTAAATAATTAAATTTAATTAACTATCTCAAAATGAATAATTGTGCTTTAAACGGTAAAGATGTATAGTAAATAAGGACAAGACAGTGGTTGGTACTCCGACTAACATCTGCATGGAGTTTTTATGTCGTCCCTGTGTCTGCGAAGGTTTCCTCTGGATACTCTACCTTAAAAAATACTGATAAGTGAATTGACTTCCTATGAAAATGGCCCTAATGTCTGTGTCTGAGATAAGAAAATCAGATCGTGAACTCTGTTGAGGGACAGAGATTGATGAGAATACTGACAATCTCTGTACAGCGCTGCAAAATATGTTGGTGCTATGTGGGCAACAAAAAAAATATTTATTTAAATAAGCATTTCTACAGTCTACTTCTCATTTTCATACAAAGTATTGAGAAAGACAAGAGTTTGACTGAATATCCATTAAATGACGGCTTAGTATTGGTAAAAATAAAGGGTCTGGGAGAATTAAGGGCATCCCGGACAAGCTTAGCAAATAGTTAAACAAGCAGCTAGTTCTACTAAAGAGATTTCTTCTGATAATTGTAAAGATAAGAGGAGCAAAGGAGGAAGCTAAGATGGGAAACGCAAGGAAGAGGACAAAGGGATGTGTGTTCCCTTTTGGAATGTGGAAAGTAATCATCTCCTCTGTGGAAATATGGATTACATACTATCTCTGTTTGTAGAGCTAAGAAGGGTTGAGATTCTTTTATCTGAAAAAAGCACAAACATGAAACACATTGACATCTACATAATTTGTATGTTGTATTGTAAAATATTGTATGTTTTGCATTTGCAAACTTTTTCATTTGCCAGTACCAAGAAAGTTCTGACAATCTGAAGATTTAAAAAAAAAAAAAAAAAAAAAAGAACAGGAAATACAATTTAAACCATATTCGTGAACCCAATGGGGCTCACAATCTATTTCTAAATCTCAGATTCACACATTTCATAACCTATCAATACGTTTTTATAGAATGGGAGGGAAACAGAGAACCATGAGGAAACGCACGCAAACACGAGGAGAACATACAAACTCCATGCCATTGTTGCTCCTGAGCCAGATGTAAATGGTCACTACTTTTTCAACAAATGTTGCATAATTTAAAGGTACAAGCAAACATAAAAAACTCTGTTATATATCTATATAAGAGAAAAATGGCTCCATTTATCACTCCTCTTCCCCCTCCTAACTGTTCACTGACTTTGAATTTACTGCTAAATCCATTTTAAGAAACGAGATGTATTCTCAGCTCACTGATAGATCAGGTTACATGCTGCCCATAGAAGCTTATGGAGACGGGAGGGAAAGGAGGGAGCAAAGTTAAAGCGGATCTGTCACCAGTTTATAACTGCCTTAAATCCTACCTAATCTAATAGGTGCTTTAATGTAAATAATAAAAAAATATATTTTTGACCAAGTTCTGAACAATTTTAAGATATTTGCAAATTTGTTCTTAATGCCCAACTGTGCGTTTTTTTTTTTCACCAAGTGGGCGTTGTAAAGAAAAGTGTATGACGCTGACCAATCAGCGTCATACACTTCTCTTCATTCCAGCCCAGCTTGATCCACAGCACAGCGTGATCTCGCGAGATCACGCTGTGACGTCACTTCCTCCCACAGGTCTTTCACTGGAGCAACGGAAGAGTGAACAGACATCGCCTCCAGCTGTGCCAGGACGTTTATCCCAATCTGCAGCGGCTGGAGGCGATATCTGTTCAGTCTTCCATCGCTCCGGTGAAGGACTCGCGGTTTGAAGTGACGTCACTGCGTGATCTTGCAAGATCACGCTGTGCTGTGGATCAAGCTGCCCTGGAATGAAGAGAAGTGTATGACGCTGATTGGTCAGCGTCATACACTTTTCTTTACAACTCCCTCTTGGTGAAAAGTAAAAAAAACACCCAGTTGGGCATTAAGAACAAATTTGCAAATAACTTAAAATGTTCATAACTTGGTCAAAAAGAAAAGTTTTTATTATTTACATTATAGCACCTATTAGATTAGGTAGGATTTAAGGCAGTTATAAACTGGTGACAGATTTTAAAATGTTGATAACTAGGTCAAAAATAAACATTTAAAAAAAAACAAAAAAACCTGATCATGCTGATCATATCGTTTTAGAAAACTGAAATATTATCGTTGTCGGCAGCATATCTTCCTGTGTAAATAGGGAAACGCACTGCCGACATGATAATAATGTATGGGGACGAGCGATGGGAGCAACGACCGCTCGTCCCCATACATAGCTCCTTGTGGCAGGAGGAAACAAGCGCTGATCAACTAGCTGTCTCGTTGATGGGCGCTCGTTGCATGGGCCAAAATTGGCCGGTGTAATAGGGCCTTTAGAGAGAGGCAGAGAGAAACAGATGCAGCTGCAACAGCTCTAGTAATTGTTTTATTTCACCCCAGTGCCCTATTAACAACTACACTGCTCAGTACTGCTGTATGATGTCCCCCATGTTGCTGCTGCTTCTGAGGGTGTGCTACAGAGAGATAGGGGAGCAGGGTGTTCTCTTCTCTATGTGTGCAATGTATGGGAGACATGATAGTAGTTAGGCTCCAACCACCAGCTCAGGAAAAACTGAGAACTAGAAATAGACCCTGCAGAGGAGAAAACTGATAAATGGCATACAGTTTTTAGTTTCTTATTATTTATGTAATTTAAAAATATTTTAGTTATTTTTACTTTCTTTGGCAATGATTCTCTCTGTTTCAATATTTCTTACCTTGATTTGTCTTTCACACAAGTTTTATTTTTCTCTATAACTATTTAATGCCTTGTCACTACCTTCTTGCTTTAGTAGTTTAAATGCTTTCTTTTTATCATTTATTGCCCCCACCCTTAGGCCTCATGCACACGACCGTAAAAACACCCATTATTGCGGGTCGTAATTACGACCCGCAATAACGGGCGCATAGACTTCTGTTAGCCACGGGTACCTTCCCGTTTTCTCACGGGAAGGTGCCCGTGCCGTTAAAAAAATAGAACATGTTCTATTTTTTCATTTTACGGGCCGTGCTCCTATACTTTATAATGGGAGCATGGCTCACAAAAGCGGCCGGCTGCCCGTGGCCGGCCGTGCCCGCCCGTGCTCGTAATTACGAGTCATAATTACGAGCACGGTCGTGTGCATGAGGCCTTACAGTTTTATTTTACCCACATTGGTTTTCTCATGTTTCTAAGGCCCCATGCACGCAACAGTATTTTTCATCAGTAATTACGGACAGTAAATACTGACAGTAATTACGGACGCATTCATTTCTATTGGCCACGAACACCTTTCAGTATTTTTACTGATCTGTTTCCGTTCTGAAAAAGTTATAAAACCTGTCCAATTGTTGTCAGTAATTACGGCAAGGGCTCTCCCATAGAAGTCTATGGGAGCTTCCGTAAATAGTGACGGCTACTTATGTGCATCCGTAAACCGCCCGTATTTATGGAAGCATTGCTAGGCAACATGTTGATGACATAATTTGCAACCTCCCTCTTTTTGTATGGATCCGTATATACGGATGGAATACGGATGCAATACAGACCATGTTTACGGACACCCTTCAGTATATACGGATGAAATACGGACGCCTACTGATCCGCATTTACGGACAGTATTTCTGCATAGATGAAAATACTGTCGTGTGCATGAGACCTAAGGCCCCATGCACACGACCGTGCCCGCAATCACGGCCCACGATTGCGGGCACGGCCGGCCGCTGACTGACAGCCGCATTTTCGGGCTGTGCTCCCATACAAAGTATGGGAGCACGGCCCGCAAAATGCGAAAGAACGGACATGTTCCATAATTCCCGGAACATTTCCACGGCACTGACACCCTTCCGTAGTGCTACGGAAAGGTGTCAGTGTTCAATGAAAGTGAATGGCTCCGTTTTTGCGGACCGCAATTGCGGTCCGCAAAAACTGAGGTTTTTTGCTATCGTGTGCATGGGGCCTAACTCATTTATTCCCATAAGGTATATATTTTTCACAGGACATATTTAAGAAGCTTAAAAAATGTCCCATTTAGTTGGTTTACTTTTATTTTTGAAGACATTGTCCCAGTTTATGATAAGGTCATCCCTTAGGCCCCATGCACACGACCGTGCCCGCAATCACGGCCCGCGATTGCGGGCATGGCCGGCCGCCGACTGACAGACGCATTTTCGGGCCGTGCTCCCATACAAAGTATGGGAGCACGGCCCGCAAAATGCAAAAGAACGGACATGTTCCATAATTCCCGGAACATTTCCACGGCACGGACACCCTTCCGTAGTGCTACGGAAAGGTGTCAGCGTTCAATGAAAGTGAATGGCTCCGTTTTTGCAGACCGCAATTGCGGTCCGCAAAAACTGAGGTTTTTTACGGTCGTGTGCATGGGGCCTTAGACGATTAAAATTGGCCTTCAACTGGGTGATTTTGTAGCTTCTTGACTAAAAACTTTATTAAAGGAGAAATTAATATTTATTATGTTATAGTCACTATTACTTAGGTGATCCCCAACCTGTACTTTTGATATCCTGGCTGGTCTATCAGTTAAAATTAGGTCTAAAATTGCCCCCCACCACCACTTGTTAGGCCCTGCAACAGTTGAGAAAGGTTCGCAGTTTAGATCAGGGTAGTTGAAATCCCCCATAATAATTAATTCATTATGATTTGTTGACTTTGGTTATAAGGTAAGGGCATTAAGAATGAGAAAGTAGAATGAACAACAACGCAAACAAGGTAAAACAAGACAATATAGCAAAATCTTGACTCCGATTAATTTTGGCCTGAAATTTCTGATAATAAAGAGGTATTCCCATCTCGGGCATTTATGGCATATGCACTGGATAAACCATAAATGTCTGATAGATGCGGGTCCTGAACGAAATAGCGTATGTAACCAAGCTCGGCTGTTTCCATACTACCGGCCACCTCTTAAGTTAGTAGCCAGGGATCAGCGACAGTGGGAGAAGGTAGGATGGTTTTTAAAGATAGATGCAGGTCCCAGGGGTGGGACCCGAATCTACCAGACATTTATGGCCTATCCTGTGGAAAGACCATAAATGTCCAAGATACGACTACCCATTTAAGTTGTAAAGACAGAAAGTGACATTGAAGACAAAAAAAAGCAAAACAAAGGCCTGGGAAGTACATTTTATTTTACTAAAATTGTCTCCTTTTTTATCATTTTAGTTAACAAAAAATGTTGCTGGAACCACAAGCAGTCAGTCAGGAGTGAGTTCTTTAGAAGGTGAGTGGTATAGTGTATTGACATATCCTGGAATAGAGTCACAAAGGACCCTGTTACCCCTCCTAGGCTTGACTCTTAGAGTATATTTATACAGATTACATGGGCCCCTTCCAATCCCAATGGTCCCTGGCATCTGCCCTGGTCTGCCTAGTGCTGACAACATCCCTGACTACAGATATTGTATTTGAAACTGCTAATCATAGGGGCACAGTCATTTTTGCTCACCCGGTATTATTTAATTATTTTTTTCTTTCATTAATATGGGCTATCAATTTCGTATCTTTTAGTTACAATATCTGATATTACACTTCCTAAGAAGAAACAAGGTCTTTGGAATCCAACACATAGATGTCATGACTAACAGAACCCTAATGATTGACAATGACGACAGTAAAAATTAAGAAATAATAGTCCCTGACATAGTAACTCTATAAACGAAAAGTGTGATGCTGTAAACTTTCAGTTGATTTATCCTATGCATATATTCAGTGTCTTTAGATATTTGTGTTTTCTTTGGCTAACATCACTCAGATACAGTCACAATTCATTAATTCTGAAGTGTCCCGGAATAGAATTGCATAAAAGATGTGGAACGCAGTTTTCTTCCCACAACATCTACAGGGTCATCAAATGACATCTCGTCTCTGTTCTGAAAATTATTCAAGCTCATCATTATTGTTAATACACTAAAATTACTCAGGACACAAAGTAACATGATTAGAATGAATAATGAAAAAAAAATTTACTTTAACTTTGTCTTTTTATCATTATAATTACAAATGAAAGGAAATTAAGTGAACTAAATTAAAGGGCATTTTCTCGTAAATAAAATAAAATCATATGTAAATAAGTAATTCGTTCTTGAATTATTTTCATTTATTTTAAAAAAGAGTTAGTTTAATTGGTAATAAAAAAATTTACAGATTTTTTGGTTTATCTTAGGAAAGATCCTAAGGTTAAAACTTACATCTACTCATAAATATTTCTGCTCGGTTCTCACTTGTTAGAGCAGCAGTTTGTGATCCAAAGCTGATGTTCCTATTGTAAATGAGGGCAATAAATTTCTACTATTGTCAGCCATTTTGGAGACTATGGAGATGAGTGTTGTAGTCATTAGGTCAACCAGTGCGTATACAAGTGAACAAAATCCCTTCCCTGCTCTCTCCTCCCACGATGCCGGTTGGTCTTGTCTATGTTACCACTATAGTCAATCCACTATTCCTCCTGCACTTGGATTAGTACATAACAAGGAGGCATTCTTATACTGCTCATCTGTTCTCTGAGAATTATCAATAAAAATTCCTTCTATCATGAACTCCATCACTTTCAATGCATGGTACTATCTTGGAGAAAACTAATACGATAATAGGTTCAAGCTTGATATAAAAGAAACTAAAATGTGCACAATGACGCTTTCTAGGAGAAAGTTTGTCCCAAAACAAACAATAGATCTAAAATCCGAGAGGAGATTTTACCTTTTATAACTAGGGTTTTTATTTAATGTTGATAATGATTATATATATATATATATATATATATATATATATATATATATATATATATATATATATATATATATGTATATATATATACATACTGTGCACAGAATACACACATTCATATGAAAAATATGGTACCATACGCCATTCTGTATGTGTAAGTTCCATGTGGTACCGTGTTTGTTCAGTATGAGTATTGTATTTGTTCAGCATGAGTCCATATGAAAACAGGTACAGTAAGACCTCCTGCACACTTCCATCACCGTTTTCACAGCCGTTTTTGACGGGTCCGTGAGCCCATTTTAGCGGCCATGTGATTTCCGTGTGCACTCTCATGTGCACTCTCGTGTGCACTCCGTGTTTCCGTTTCCGTGCGCTGAACATGGTACTGTCCAGGGTGCTGAAAGAGCAGGGTTGTTCAGCGCTAGTCACTGTACAGGGTACTGAAAGAGTTCAAGGGAACCTGTCACCAGCATTTCACCAGTAGAGGGTGAAAAATCATTTCTATATAACTTAAAATTGTCTGCTTTGTCGGCTCTCTAGCTTTAGTATTCAGCTTTTTAGTGTTCCCACACTGTATGCTAATGAGCATAAAAGAGTCAAGTCTTCGTTTGAAAAGAGTCAAATCTTCCTTTGAAAAGAGTCATATCTTCATTCTTCAAGTCTTTCCGAGTTTACCCCGCCTCCTTACTTTTGATTGACAGCTCCTCGCCTTCCCCCAGCACACAAAATCCTGCGCTTGTGCATTAATGTCCTCTTCTGGTGTGAGCGCACAAAGGGACACCGGATTATTACGATAAAAGGCGCAAAATGTTTGCAGACCGTTATTTACAGTCGGAGGAGGAGTTTAGGAGAGGGGATAACGGCAATGAACATTTTATAGCAGCGGCCAGTGAGGGATAAGTAAAGTTCAATAGGTGAAATGATGGTGACAGGTTCCCTTTAATGGGCTGCACTGATCGGCGGTAACTCTTTCAGCACCCTGGACAGTGACTAGCGCTGAAGAGTGACCATGCTCGGCGCTCGCAAAATACATTTTATGAAATAAAAAATAAAAAAATAAGTTCATACTTACCCAGAACTCCCTGCGTTTTCCTCCTGTCCAGCCTCCTGGGATGACGTTTCATTCCATGTCACCGCTGCAGCCAATGACAGGCTGTAGTAGCAGTCACGCAAGTCTGGATGACGTCAGAAGGCCAGCCTCCAGGGATGACGCTCCATCCCACGTGACCGCCTCTGCAGCCAATCACAGGCTGCCGTGTCATACAGGAAGGTTGGACTGGAGGAAGAAGAGGGACTCGTCACCAAGACAACGACCGAGGTACGTATGAACTGCTTTTTATTTTATTTTTAATCAGCAGCCTCTTCTCTCTATCAGTGATTGATAGAGACAAGTGGCTGCCAATTAGTGCAATATATCTGTAATGTACTTCTGCCCGCCCGGCTGTTGCCAGGCAATGGCTCCGTCACACACGGACGGCACACGGATGCCTTCCGTGTGCCTTCAGTTTTTTTGACGGCCCCATTGACTTGGATGGCCCTCACGGTCATGGAATCTCGGACCAAAGTAGGACATGCTGTACTTTTGTCGGAAAGGAGCAACGGGACCGTAAAAATAACTGAAGTGTGCATGGCCCCATTGAAATGAATGAGTCAGGGTGCTAGCCGTCAGAAAAACGGCTAGCACCCTGAAGAAAAAGACTGAAGTGTGCACTTAGCCTTAGGTCCAGAATTATTTGGACAGTGACACAAGCTGTTTACCAAAACATATTGAATATACAGTTATATAATAAATATGGGCTTAAAGTGCAGACTCTCAGCTGTAGGGCTTGTTTACACGAACGTGTATTACGTACGTGCAACAGGCGTGATTTTCATGCGTGTTGTACGGACCTATGTTAGTCTATGGGGTAGTGCAGACAGTCCATGAGTTTTGCGCAGCGTGAGTCCGCTCCGAAAAACTCACGACATGTCCTATATTTGTGCGTTGTTCGCGCATCACGCACCCATTAAAGTCAATGGGTGCGTGAAAACCATGCACGTCACACGGAAGCAGTTCCATGGGACAAGCGTGATTCGTGCAACAGCACTCAAAAGGATGAATGAGAAACAGAAAAGCACCACGTGCTTTTCTGTTTACAAACATCCAAACTGAGTGTCATAATGATGGAGGCTGCGCGAAAATCACGCAGCCGCCCATCATATGGTGATGACACACGGAGCTGTTCAGTGCCTTTTGCGCACGCAAAATGCCGCGTTTTTTGCGTGCGCAAAATGCACACGCTCATGTAAACCAGGCCTAAATTTAAGTGTATTCACATCCTAATTTGAGGAAGGGTTTAGGAATTACAGCTCTTTAATATGTAGCTGCCTCTTTTTCAAGGGACCAAAGGTAATTGGAAAATTATCTCAAAAGCTATTAATGGGCTGCATGGGCTATTCCCTCTTTAATCCATCATCAATTAAGCATGTAAAAGGTCTGGAGTTGATTCCAGGTGTGGCATTTGCATTTGGGAGCTGTTGCTGTGAACCCACAACATGAGGTCAAAGGAGCTCTCAATGCAAGTGAAACAGACCATCGTCAGGCTGAAAAAATTAAGAAATCCACCAGAGAGTTAGCACAAATGTTAGGAGTGGCCAAATTAACTGTTTGGTTCATTCTTGGGGGAAAAAAAGAGCGCACTGGTGATCTCGTGAACTCCAAAAGGCCTGGACATCCACGGAAGACAACAGTGGTGGATGATCGCAGAATCCTTTCCATGGTGAAGAATAACCCCTTCACAACATCTACCCAAGTGAGGACCACTCTCCTGGAAGTAGGTGTATCTGTATCTAAGCCTACCATAAAGAGAAGACTTTATGAAAGCAAATATAGAGGGTTCACTACAAGGTGCAATCTATTAATCAGCCTCAAAAATAGAAAGGCCATATTAGACTTTGCCAAACATCATCTAAAGAAGCCAGCCCAGTTCTGGAACTGCATTCTTTGGACAGATGAAACTAAGATCAATCTGTACCTGAATGATGGGAGGAAGAAAAAATGGAGAAGGCTTGGAACGGTTCATGATCCAAAGCACACCACATCCTCTGTAAAACATGGTGGAGGCAGTGTGTTGGCATGGGCATGCATGGCACTGGGTCACTAGTGGTTAGTAATGATGTGACTCAAGCAGCCGGATGAATTTCTGAAGTGTTCAGGGATATACTTTCTGCTCAGGTTCAACCAAATTCAGCAAGGTTGATTGGATGTCACTTCACAGTACAGATGGACAATAACCCAAAACATACTGCGAAAGCAACCCAGGAGTTTTTTAAGGCAAAGAAGTGGAATATTCTGCAATGGCCAAGTAAGTCCGCCAGATCTAAATCTGATTGAGCATGCATTTCACTTGCTTAAGACAAAACTTAAAGAGGCTCGGTCACCACATTATAAGTGCCCTATCTTCTACATAATGTGATCGGTGCTGTAATGTAGATTACAGCAGCGTTTTTTATTTAGAAAAACGATCAATTTTTACGGAGTTATGACCTATTTTAGATTTATGCTAATGACTTTCTTAATGACCAAGTGGGCATGTTTTTACTTTTTGACCAAGTGGGCGTTGTGGAGAGAAGTGTATGTCGCTGACCAATCAGCATCATACACTTCTCTCCATTAATTTACTCAGCACATAGTTATCCTGCGTTGTTCACTATGTGCTGTCACATACTCACACATTAACGTTACTGAAGTGCCTTGAGAGTTAATTGACCGCTTTCAGCCAGGACGTGATGTCTATTCAGAATCCCGACACTTCGGTAACGTTTGTGTGGGACTTACAGGGACAGCACGCGTGATTTCGCAAGATCACGCTGTAGGCTGTCATTTACAGCGAGATCACGTGTGCTGTGCCTTTGTTAGGCCCCCGGCTGCCATGGAAACCCAAAGGCGCCCCGCGATTTCTTTGCGGGGGCGCCGATGGGGTGACACAGGGAGCTCCCTCCCTCTGTCAAACACATTAGATGTCGCTGTCGCTATTGACAGCGGCATTTAATGGGTTAAACTGTTTGAAACAGAGCGCGCTTCGATTCCGGCAGTTGTGGTAGGAGCCAGGCTGTGTATAACAGCTGTGCTCCTGCCGCTGATCGCGTGGGTACACTGGCAGTACCCACACGATCAGAGGACGGATATAGCCGTCCTTTTGCGGGAACTAGCACCTGCACAGGACGGATATATATCGTCCTTCATCGTTAAGAGGTTAAGGCAGAAAGACCCACAAACAAGTAACAACTGAAGACAACTGCAGTAAAGACCTGGCAAAGCATCACAAATGAGGAAACAGAGCATTTGGTGATGTCCATTGGTTCCACACTGCAAGCAGTAATTTCCTGCAAAGGATTCTCTACAAAGTATTAATTTGTCCAATTACTTTTGGGCCCCTGAAATGAGGAGGCTGTGCAGAAAAATGGTTGCAATTCCTAAACGTTTCACAGGATATTTTTGTTCAACCCCTTGAATTAAACCTGAAATTCTTCACTTCAATTGCATCGCAGTTGTTTCATTTCAAATCCAATGTGGTGGCCTGCAGAGCCCAAATCATGAAGATTGTGTCACTGTCCAAATAATTCTGGACCTAACTCTAAAACTCATTTCAAAGTGTTGTTTTTTGTTCTCATTAGCATAACTGCAGTTTAGGGAGGAGAAATTGTATTCAAACTAAACCTGTAACGAGACCTCTCATGTATCCTAAGAGCTGATTTTTTAGGCTCCATTGACTTGCATGGGGGAAAATAAAAACACTAAATATAAACATACAGCATTAAATAGAGGTAGGGAAAACCTCCATTGGATTACATTACCGCTGTATTATGGCTCTGAACCACAGAGAACTGATATGGAGCGCTAATGCGGTCGAGTGTGGTCATTAGCCCCTATGGGATTAAGCATTATGTACACGACTATTTCTGTTCTGCAAATCACAATACATGGATCCTAGTGGCTTCCATGTGCTAACAGTTTTTTTGCGGACCCATACACTAGAATGGATGAGATGGACTACAAACACAGACAAGAATAGGACACATTCTATAATTTTGTGTAATGGACACACGGATCCGCCAAAAAAAACAAAAAACGGATGTGTGCATGACCCCGTAGAAATGAAAAGTTCAGTATGCTATCTGCCAAAAAAATGGATCGGACACTGAAGAAAACAATGGTTCAGTACATGAGCCCTTAGGATTAATTCTCCTATAGTGAACTGAAAATTGTATCGGCTGGTAGAATAACAAGTGTCACATTTACTTTGTTTACAGATATTTGTTCACTAAAAATGGTTTCGAAATTCTCGGGGAAAACATTATATAGTTACATAGTTTGTACGGATAAAAAAAGACACATGTCCATCAAGTTCAACCAAGGGATGGGAAAAGGGAAGGGAAAATTTTCGACACATAGGAGCTGATATTTTTTTGTTCTAGGAAATTATCTAAGCCTTTTTTAAAGCCATCTACTGTCCCTGCTGTGACCAGCTCCTGCGATAGACTATTCCATAGATTCACAGTTCTCACAGTAAAGAAGGCTTGTTGCCTCTGCAGGTTGAACCTTTTTTTCCCATCGGAGGGAGTGCCCCCTTGTTTTGTGAGGGGGTTTTACATGGAACAGGATTTCACCATATTTTTTTGTGTATGCCATTCATATATTTATATAAATTAATCATGTCCCCCCTTAGTCGTCTCTTTTCAAGGCTAAATAGGTTTCGTTCTTTTAATCTTTCCTCATAACTTAGATTCTCCATGCCCCTTATTAGATTCGTTGCTCTTCTTTGTATTTTTTCTAACTCTAGAGCATCATTTCTATGAACTGGAGCCCAGAACTGAACTGCATATTCTAGATGAGGCCTCACTAATGCTTTGTAAAGTGGTAATATTACATCCCTGTCCCGTGAGTCCATGCCTCTTTTAATACACAACAATATCTTGCTGGCCTTTGAAGCAGCTGATTGACATCTTGCATGCTGTTAATTAGTTTATGATTTACAAGTACACTCAGATCCTTCTCAACAAGTGACTCCCCCAGTGTAGCTCCCCCTAGGACATATGATGCATGCAGGTTGTTCGTACCCAGGTGCATAACTTTACATTTATCTACATTAAACTTAATTTGCCAATTGAACGCCCAAACACTCAGTTTGTTTAAATCCGCTTGCAATTCACGAACATCTTCCATAGACTGAACTATATTACATAGCTTGTTGTCATCTGCAAAAATAGAAATAGTGCTATTAATCCCATTCTTTATATCATTAATAAATAAGTTGAATAATAGTGGTCCCAGCACTGAACCCTGTGGTACACCACTTATAACCGCGGACCATTCAGAGTAGGAATCATTTACCACAACTCTCTGGATACGGTCCTTGAGCCAATTCTCAATCCAATTACAAACTATACTTTCTAAACCTATAGTCCTTAATTTACCCATTAGACGTCCATGAGGGACAGTGTCAAATGCCTTTGCAAAGTCCAAAAACACTATATCCACAGAGGCCCCTCTGTCTAGGCTTCTGCTCACCTCTTCATTAAAACAAATCAGGTTGGTTTGACAGCTTCTGTCCTTAGTAAAACCGTGCTGGCTGTCACTTATAATACTATTTATTGTCACATAATTCTTTATATAGTCCCTCAATAGCCCCTCAAACATTTTCCCCACAATGGATGTTAAGTTTACTGGTCTATAATTACCCGGGGAAGACCTAGAGCCCTTTTTGGAAATAGGCACTACATTTGCCCTGCGCCAGTCCCTTGGCACTATACCAGTCACTAGAGAATCTCTGAATATTATGAAGAGGGGGACAGAAATAAGTGAACTAAGCTCCTTAAGAACTCTAGGGTGTAACCCATCTGGCCTTGTGTACGTTTATTTTATTTAATTTAGCTTGCACCATATCTACATTCATCCAATTCAGTATATCAACTGATATATTAACAGCACTGGCACCAGCTACATCAGATGCTCTTTCTTCTGTTGTATATACAGAGCTGAAGAACCCATTTAGTAACTCTGCCCTCTCTTGATCCCCTGTGACCAACTCCCCATTACCACAATCTAGGGGTCCTACATGTTCAGACCTTGGCTTTTTGGCATTTATATACTTGAAGAATTTTTGGGGATTTGTTTTACTATCATTGGCCACCTACCTTTCATTTTTTATTTTTGCTAATTTTATAAAATTTTTATAGATTTTATTAAGCTCTTTATATTTTACAAAGGCTACAGCTGTACCCTCAGATTTGTATTTTTCAAATGCCCTTTTTTTTGTCATGTATTGCCCTTTTTACAGAAGGTGTAAGCCATGTGGGATTTAATTTTAGTCGTTTATACTTGTTACCTATAGGAATAAATTGTGCACTATAATTACCCAAAGTAGATTTGAAAATCTCCCATTTATCATTTGTACCATTATTTGACATTAGTTCTTCCCAGGCTATATCCTGAATTGCCGCCCTCATCCTGGGAAAATTGGCCTTCTTAAAATTAAGTGTTTTTGCCCACCCAGACTGTGTTTGTTTTTTACAGTATATGTAAAATATAACTATATTATGATCACTGTTACAGAGGTTTTCACGAACATTGACGTTCCCAACAAACTCTGCATTATTAGAAATGACCAGATCCAACAGAGCTTCACCTCTAGTCGGGTCTTCCACAAACTGGCCCATAACATTTTCATGCAACAGGTTGAGGAAATGTCTCCCCTTTGCAGTTGAATCCGAACCATGACACCAATTAATATCCCGGTAATTAAAATCTGTTTATATAGCTGACCTTCCATCTCCTCAGTTATATTGGGGGGTCTATAGATTACACCAAAGTAATTTTTTCAATGTTTACCTCCCTTTGTAATTCCACCCACAAGGTTTCAACCTCCTCACAATCTTCACCCTCTAATGCAGGGGTCTCAAACTCGGCTGGGTAAGTGGTCCACATATAGAAAAAATGGGATGTTGATGGGCCGCATTGGTTTCAAATTTGATACAATACAAAATTATTGTTAATCAATTAGTTATTTGAACTACTTTAACACTATATTACTATAATAATAATACTACATTACTATAATAATAGCGCTAGGTTTAAAATTTGAGAGAATTCTCCACGTGCTTATTTCAACAATCCAGTTTAAGTGTCACTAAATGCAGTCCGGCGGCTCAGTTGGCAGTGTTTGGCAGACACACGTCAAGATTGGGCAGCCCCTTTTTAGATAGTGCCACAGTGCCCTCTGTGGATGCTGCCACAGTGCCCTCTGTGGATGCTGCCGCAGTGCCCTCTGTGGATGTTGCCACAGTGCCCTCTGTAGATGCTGCCACAGTGCCCTCTGTAGATGCTGCCACAGTGCCCTCTGTAGATGCTGCCACAGTGCCCTCTGCAGATAATGCCACAGTGCCCGCTGGAGATAATGCCACAGTGCCCTCTGTAGATAATGACAGTGTAATCTGTAGATAATGCAGCATACACCTAGATAATGCCACAGTGTACTCTGTACATACTACCACAGTGCCCTCCGTAGATGCTGCCACAGTGCCCTCCGTAGATGCTGCCACAGTGCCCTCCGTAGATGCTGCCACAATGCCCTCCTCAGATGCTGCCACAGTGCCCTCTGCAGATAATACCACACACACCCCAAGTAGATCGCTCCATTGGGGGTTCCTCTAGGAGTGGAATCCCCAGCCAAAGCGTTGCCAACGCTTTGGCTGGGGATTCCTCTACTGTTGGAGCCCCTGACGTCAATGTCCATACACAGTGACGTCAGGGGATCCTCCTGGACCGGAATGTGATATCAGGGGCAACCCCAGAGCCGGAGTCCTGGAGCAGAGCGCTAGTATAGGCTCTGCACCGGAACTCTGGGGAAGCCATTAACATCAGTGTCCATATATGAACACTGATGTCAGGGGCTTGCCCAGAGCTGAAGTCCCGGGCAGAGCGCTAGTAGGCTCTTCCTGGTACTCCAGCTGTGCTCCTGACATCACTGGGACTCCTGCTCTGGGGAAGCCCCTGACATCACTGTCGATGTATGGACAGGAAATTCCACAGAGTCCCGGAGCAGAGCCGATACTAGCGCTCTGCCCGGGACTCGCTCTGGGGAAGACCCTGACACACTGTCCATATATGGACAGCGATGTCAGGGAATTCCACAGAGTCCCAGAGCAGAGCCGATACTAGCACTCTGCATGGGACTCCAGCTCTGAGGAAGCCCCAGACATTGCTGTCCATATGTGGACAGCGATGTCAGGGAATTCCAGAGTCCCAGAGCAGAGTCTGTACTAGCAGCTCTCTGTCCCACATGCTTGAGACACCTGCTCTATTGTCTTTTCACACTCACCTTCATACCGCTTCTCTCATACAGACATACACCACCACCTTTCCTATTCGCCCTGTCTTTCCAAAACAGTGTAAAAGCCTGTCGATTTACAGCCCAATCGTGTGAAGAGTCCAGTTATGTTTCAGCAACACCAACTATATCTATATTTTCTTCCAGTGCCAAGGCCTCCAGCTCCCCGATTTTGCTTGCTAGACTTCTGGCATTTGTGAACATACACTTTAACTTTCCTTTAAATGTTTCACTTTCAGTATCAGAAATGTGATTATTTGACATTATTTGGGCATTTTTATTTTCACTACTGTTTTGTATATGATGCACTTGATACTGAACAATACCTGTGATTTATAAGTTCTGGGGTTACACGGATATATGTAAGGTGTTATTTTAGTAGCGAGGTAATGTTTTCACAATCATAATGTCAATGTTTGCCTGAAATTAAGCTTTGAAGAATTTGCTAATGCTTGAATGCTGTGATTTAGTAGTTAGAGATAATGTGCTTATTAGATCATAATTCTAGAAAATGGACAATTTAATTTTAATTATGTTTTGCTGTGTGTTATACTTTATAAACAAGTGCAATTGTGCCACACAGAGTGTCATTCTCCTGACTTTAATGTCAAAGCACGGTATGTTCGGATGTCAGCTGTATTATATTTTTTGCTATAAAAAAACCCACCAAATTATTTTAACATGATCCGTTGCAACATTATTACAACATGCAAAAGTTAAAAAATATGAGTCATAATGATTAACTATAAAACCTTGTTACATTACTTACATAAAGTAGTGTCCAAAGTCAGAGACCACCCTTCCATTTATTTAATTTCCAGTCAAAATGAACATTAATGAGGTTGTCCTGGATTAAAAAAAAATGGATATGCCTTTTTCCATAAACAGCTCCCCTCTTCTATTGGCTGTGTCTGGTATTACAGCTCCCCTTAATGGGACTGAGCTGCAATACCAGACACAACCCATGGAAATAAATGCTGTTTCTGGGGAAAAGAAAATTTTAGTTTTTTTCTAACTCCTGACACCCTCATTTATTAGAAGAAAAACAGGAAACATGTTTATTAGATATTTAGGCCACATACTCCAATACTAGTTATAACAGTGAAAAACTATTTGTTTCCAAAAATGTAGTTCAAAAAATTATTTAAAAAAACAAAAATATAAGGAAAACGTAACGCCTAGGAACCATGTAAGATCTGGTAACAAAACTGTCACCTTTACATCAATAATACTTGAAGTAATGTCCACCTTTTAACATTTTGTTGTTTTTAGGGTCAACATTCTGTGATGATTCATTTATTAATATACACTATATGGACAAAAGTATTGGGACACATCTCTTAATCATTGAATTCAGGTGTTTAATTCAGTTCCATTACCACAGGTGTATAAAATCAAGCACCTAGAAATGCAGTCGCCTTTACAATCATTTGTGAAAGAATAGGTCGTTCTAAAGAGCTCACTGAATTTGAGTGCGGTACTAATAGTATTCCACCGTTGTAAGGAGTCAACGTGAAGTTTCTTCTCTACTATATATTCCACAATCAACTGTGAGTAGTATTATTGCCAACGCTCTGCTAACTCAATAACTGCAGAGTTCAGAATTTTCTCTGGAATTAACATCTGCAAAAAACTGTGCACCAGAAGACTCATGGTATGGGCTTCCATGGCCGTTCAATGGCATGCCAGCCTTACATCACCAAGCACAATGCCAAGTGTTGGATGTAGTGATTTATAGCACGCTGCCACAAAACTCTGGAACAGTGGAAATGTGTTCTGTGGAGTGATGAATCAGCAATATGATGGACGAGTCTGGGTTTGGCAAATGCAACGTTACCTGCCTGACTGCATTGTGCCAACTGTAAAGTTTGTTGAAGGAGGGATAATGCTATGGGGTTGTTTTTCAGGATTTGGCTTATGAGTTATGACCCTTTGTTCCAGTGAGGTGAAATCTTAGCGCTTCAGCATACCAAGACATTTTGGACAATTGTATCTTCCAACTTTGTAGGAGTAGTTTGGGGAAGGCTTTTTTCTGTTCCAGCATGACTGTGACCGAGTGCACAAAGCGAGGTCCATAAAGGCATGGTTGGGTGCCTTTGGTGGGGAAGAACTTGACTGGCCGGCACAGAGCCCTGACATCAACCTCATCTAACATCATTGGAATGAACTAGAATGGCTATTGCGAGCCAGGCCCTCTTGTCCAACATCGGTGTCTGACCATACAAATGCCCTTCTGGGTGAATGGACAAAAATTCCCACAGACCTATTCCAAAATCTTGTAGAAAGCCTTCCCAGGAGAGTGAAAGTTGTTTTAGCTGCAAAGGTGGAACAAACTCCATATTATGCATGGCTCCTAATAAATTAGGCTGTCACGGTCACAGGGTATGTGGACCCACTAGGCCGCTCCGCCGTAGCAGAGAGGCAGCTGACCAGGTCACAGTCTATATGAAAGTCAATAGTAACGCTTGGGTACCTGAACTAGTCCAGACGGTGGCTGTGGCTTCAGCATGGATGGAGGCCGGTGCTGCAGGTAGCACCAGACGTGGCGGGCAGTATCCGATGTGGCAGACGACACTGAACGTGGCAGAAGACACTGGACGTGGCAGAAGACACTGGACGTGGCAGAAGACCATGGACATAGCAAACGACAGCAGGTGCAGTAGACACGACTCCAACACTGGTATGCACAGGAACAAGAAGAGTACGGGACACAGGAACAGGAAACAGGGCACGGGTAACAACTGGAACGGGAAATACTAAGGGACCATTTGCAAGCCAGACTGGGATAAACTAACAACGCTCAGGCAAGGATCAGAAAGCCTGGGGCCTTCTTATAGACCAGGAAATCATGGCAGTTGATAATGATGACAATTTCCTTTCTTTCTTTCTTTCTTTTTTCTTTCTTCTTCTTTCTTCTTCTTTCTTTTTTTTTCTTTCTTCTTCTTCTTCTTTCATTCTTCTATCTTCCTCTTTCTTTTTTTTCTTCTTTCTTTGTTCTTCTTCTTTCTTTCTTCCTTTTTCTTTCTTCTTCTTTCTTTTTCTTCTTCCCGACTATGTTTTCTCTTAGTTTAAAGTCAGGTGCAATATAGGGACTTAATGAACATAAAATTAAAAAAAAAATAGGACTTCAAAGGAGCACTGCTGATATCAAAGTCAAGAAGGTTTAAATATAATTAAGTATTTATTTGTGGTTACGCATATCGACATTGCACTAGTGGTACTAATTAGACAACATGATTGTTTCAAAAGAACCGCCAAAAAACAAACTGCCTATGACGTCATGTGAGGCAGGAGGGTTGTAAATGACAGACATATTGTAGGACCAATCGAAAATACTGACATCAACACTGAAATGTTGATGATGTAAGAGTGAAAGATCTACTTACTAAAGGAGAGCATTATATAGTATAAAAAAATCATTACAGTTGCACGTACAATGTGTAAGGGAAAGAACAGTGTCACGGTTTGTGGGTATGTGGACCCACTAGGCTGCACCGCCGAAGCAGGGAGGTAGCTAGCCAAACAACAGGGAACCCCAGCAATACAAAGTCCCGCACAAGGGTACCTGTATAGTCCAGACAGTGGCCGCAGCTTTGGCACGGATGGAGATGGGTGCAGCAGGTAACGCCAGACATGGCGGATGACAGTAGGTGCCACAGGTTGCGCCAGACGTGGTGAATCCCTGTGGACGTGGCAGATGACACAGGACGTGGTGGATGACACAGCATGTGGCAAACAACAGCAGGTACAGTAGACACGACTCCAAATAGTAGGCACAGGAAAAAGAACACAGCACAGGATACAGGAACAGGAAACAGGGCACGGGTAACAACTGGAACGGGAAACACTAAGGGACCATTTGCAAGACAGACTTGGGCTATACTAACAACGCTCAGGCAAGGATCAGAGGGGCTGGGGCCTTCTTATAGTCCAGGAAATCATGTGTATTGATGATGATGATTTTCTGGGAAGGAGATGGGGACCAGCGCTCACACATCCATGGCTGCGGGCGTCATGAGATGAGTAGACCCGACAGCCCGCGGCCATGGACGCTACAAACACAGTAGGTTAGGAACAAGGAACGGAGGAGGGAAGAAGAAAGGAAGTTTATGGTTACTTGTCTTAAGGTCTAGACAGAAAATTCGAACTGGAGCCCTCTCTAGAGTTTCGTGTGTTATGGGGATCTGCATACATGCTCGTAAGCGTCCCGTCGTTATGGCAAATGGAAAACTATGGAAGCCGTAGAGGGACAAAAGAAAGGTGGTTCTAGGAAGGCAAACGCCGTCATTGAACTAGCAGCGCCGTAGCACTACAGATACAAGTAGTGTAACATGTCTAGTTACCGAAGTGGACAAATCGGGCATGCGTGGAGTGATACAATTTATAAAAACTGGCACCTATATAGCCATGATGCTGGTTCGTCAGCATAGTATATACTACATAATAAATATGGGGATATTAATATTATTAACATGTCAGGAGAAAATAGTGTACAAAAAATAAATATACAAAGTAGATAAAAACAATTAAAACTATTAAGATCAGAATGAATGGATAAATACAAAATAACAATAGGGAAATTAATACAGAAAACGTGTCAATATCAACATCATAATTTAACAATAATAATAATAGTAATAGTAAACCCCATTGAACATATCCCCCAAATATAGCAGATAGATTTACCAAATTAAACCAAAGAGAAAACTTTTGGATTTGCAAACTGTCATGTCTGCACCCTGGGGGTCTTAATGACATCACTTAAACCTCACTGGATTAATTTAATTTAGTGATTGAGAATATGTTCCGCAACTTTGGCATATGTATTTATTTTTAAAAAATATTATACCTTTTTTCTCCTTCCACTCCTTTTTTAACATCCTTTTTGATTTTGCACTACGTTGACCATCTCTTAGTAATGTTTATTATTAGTATTGTTAAATTATGATATTGATATTGATTCTTTTCCTTACACATTGTAACCGCAACTGTAACGATTTTTTTATACTATTTAACGCTCTCCTTAATTAAATAGATCTTACACTCTTACATCATCAACCTTTCAGTATTGATGTTAGTATTTTCCGTTGGTCCTACAGAATGTCTGTCATATACCACCCTCCTGCCTCACATGACGTCATAGGCAGTTTGTTTTTTGGCGGTTCTTTTGAAACAATCATGTTGTCTAATTAGTACCTGTATGTAAGATGTGTGTGTTATATGTGCTTGAATATCGGCCTGATGAAGACACTAGTGCAGTGTCGAAACGTGTAGCCAAAAATAAATACTTCATTATATTTGAACCTTCTTGCCTTTGATATCAGCAGCGTTCCATTGAAGCCCTATTTTTTTTATTTTATTTTAATTGAGTCCCTATATTGCTAAATCAAGCTTGCTACTGTTTTGGGACCTAGCTGAGCTTGAATAAATACCCTATCCTACTTACATCAGAGTTGTACATGAATTAGCACTATGCCCTTAGGTGAACATAACAGCCACTGGTCGCATTTCATTCCTTTACCCGACAATGGTGACCTGCACTATGTGGCCTGTGCATTTTCTCTTGTCATATAGGGACTCAGGCACTTATATTATTACATCAGCATCTAACAATGGCACTGCATCAAAACATCTGACAGCCACGGCGCAGTGAGCATTAAAGTATATCAGAAGTTAAGTGCAAATACTCATTTTATTGCTACAATAAACTTCCAAGCTATAGCGTGATGCATCCTGTGTTTTATATTTTCATTGTAGTGACTCAAATAAACTTCCGAGGCATTTGCATTTTTTATAAACACCCCCTCACCTAACGACATCTGCACATTTATGATTATGTCCCTTAACATCTGCATTGTTATAAATTAAAGCGATGAGTCTGAAAGTACTGAGGGTGCTGATATTCAGGAACATTTACTGCCTCGCTGATTAGAAATGCATCTTTCTACATAAACTATACCCGTACCTGAAAATTATTTTGAAGCTGGATTTGTGTATGATCTGTGATTACAACCATGGATTTTTACAGCCACATATGGCTATAAAAGCAATAAGACAGTACATAAATGTTATTACCTTTAAATAATTCACTGCAGACAAACCTATTCCTGTTGGGAATATTTTCTCATGGTTGCTCAACGTAATATTAAACTCTTTAAGACATTAATTGGCATTTGGCAAGCTAAATAAAATTGGAAAGTTAAGATGTAGCTATCACTGAAAATATACCTGATTTGCATAATAAAATTGTAAATATGGAGAACAGTGATGGGAACGATGCCAAATAAAATGCGGAAATAGGAAAGAGAATAGTCAGTTAAAAATGTACAAATATATGTACTAAAAAATAATTTTATGTTGCATTATCACAATATTGTGTATACATGTACCACTTCTTCTTATGGTAATATCTCAGCAGAAAATTGTGGCCCTGAAGCACTGATATTCTTCTAGGTTGGGGAACATTCGGCAAAATTATTCAAACTGAATTCATTATGTTATTTACTAATAGTACCTGTTCTACACCCATTTAATTTCAGAATATTGGGATATCATCATTAGAAAATGAATAAATCAGCTTTTCTTTATAAGCAAAAGTCGCACATGAGTCTTCATTCCTGAATTAAATAATGGTTCCCTGAACAAAGAGCATATAGGAAAGATACATTTGATCTGCTTCTGAGAGAATTGCGTGAAATCCTAAAGTCAATGCAGTCATATCTAGCGCCAGGTCTTTCTCCATATTTACCTGTTGGTCCCATTCCCTTAATCACCCAAAAGAAGAACCCTTCTTATCAAAATATGTAGGACTTATTAAACAAATTTCTCCCTCTACAAAATCTTGCACAATAAAATTATCTCGCTGAATCATATTCCCAGAAATTCTTCTCCAACTTTAACCCCACTTTTTGACACTATCAACATTTTAAAACGTTTTTCTCTCTACTTTTGGATTCTGATGCTTTAGATAGGACATTCACAGAAGTTGAGTTAAGTTATAGAGTTATAGTTATAGAGTTAAGTTATTTGAGTTAAGTTATAGAGGCTAAAACTGAGATTTCTAGAAATTTTTTAGAATATACCATATTTTAATATTATACCCTCATCTTCCGAGCCTGTCATCTTGTTCTCTTGGGAAAAAGTACTAGGAATTACTCTGTTAGATTATGAGTCATAATATACAGTGGATATAAAAAGTCTACACACCCCTGTTAAAATGACAGTTTTTGTCATGTTACAAAGTCAGTACAAGATTAATAATTTCAGAACTTTTTCCACCATTAATGTGACCCATAATCTGTACAATTCCATTGAAAAACAAACTGAAATCATTTAGAGGGGAAAAATAAAAATAAAAAACAAAAATAATGTGGTTGTATAAGTGTGAACACCCTCTTATAATTGAGGATGTGGTTGTGTTCAGAATTAGCCAATCACATTCAAACTCATGTTAAATAGTAGTCTGTACACAGCTGCCAGAATTTAAAGTGATTCTGAGTAACCCCATATAAAGTTCAGCTGTTCTATTAGGATTTTCCTGACGTTTTCTTTGTTGCATGTGACAGCAAAAGCCACAGTCCGTAAAGAGCTTACAACACATCAAAGGGATCTGATTGTTGAAAGGCATCAGTCAGGAGAAGGGTACCAAAGACATTAGATATACCATGGAACACAGTGAAGACGGTCATCAAGAAGTGGATTACATTTGGCACAACAGTGACATTACCAAGAACTGGACGTCCCTAAAAACTTGATGAAAAGACAAGACGAAAATTTGTCCGGGAGGCTACCAAGAGGCCTACAGCAACATTAAAGGAGCTGCAGGACTTTCTGGCAGGTACAGGATGTGGAGTGCATGTGACAACAATCTCCCGTTTTCTTCATATGTCTGGGCTGTGGGGTAGGGTGGCAAGACGGAAGCCTTTTCTAGCATAGAAAAACGTCCAAGCCCGGCTATGTCTTGCAAAGACCTACATCAAGACTGCCAAAAGCATGTGGGAAAACGTGTTATGGTCTGATTAGACCATGCTTGAACTTTTTGGCCATAATTCCAAAAGGTATGTTTGGTGCAAAGCCAACACTGCAGATCACCAAAAGAACACCGTACTCACAGTGAAGCATGGTGGAGGCAGCATTTTGCTTTGGGGCTGTTTTTCTTCAGCTGGAACTGGGGCTTTAATAAGGAGGAGGGAATTATGAACAGTTCCAAATATCAGCCAATATTGTCCCAAAACCTGCAGGCCTCTGCTAAAAAGCTGAAGATGAAGAGGAATTTCACCTTTCAGCACAACAACGACCCAAAGCATACCTCCAAATCAACAAAAGAATGACTTCACCAGAAGAAGATCGAAGACAAAAGAATGGCTTCACCAGAAGAAGATAAAACTTTTTGGAATGGCCCAGCCAAAGCCCAGACCGGAATCCCATTGAAAATCTGTGGGGTGACCTGAAGAGGGCTGTACACAGGAGATGCCCTCGCGATCTGACAGATTTGGAGAGTTTTTGCAAGAAAGAGTGGGCAACAATTGCCAAGTCAATATGTGCCATTCTGATAGACTTCTATCCAAGTATTAGTTTAAGGGTGTGCATATTTATGCAACTACATTATTTTTGTTTTTTTATTTTTCCACCCTAAAAGTTTTCAGTTTGTTTTTCAATGGAATTGTACAAATTACGGGTCACATTAAAGGCGGAAAGGTTCTGAAATGACTCATCTTGCACTGTATCTTGGAACATGTTCATGGTTTTTCCACCTGTGTTTACCTACAGGAGAGTTCACTACAAACTGCTAACCAGGCGGTATAAAACCCCAGAATTTTAATTTGCCTACAAATTAGCTGATGCAAACAAATGTTGGTGATGCAAGAGCTGCATGGGTTCCTTCACACATATAAGGTGGCACTGTCTGCTCATTAGCCCTTTCTGGAAACAAATAGAACAGAACTTTAAAAAGGTCTCCTCTTCAGATTTTGAACTTTAAATAGTTGTATTAGCCAAGAACAGCAAAATTTATACTCCGACAAGATCCAACCTGATTAGTCATGAATAACAACAGTTTTAAATCTTTAATTCCGTTGAACTGGCAGCAAACCCAAGCCCCTACTTTACAACACTGACTAAATAAGTTTAATTACATTTGTAGAATCGATAAACCGATCTGTTGGACAAATAGATGACACAACATATATTTGAAAATCTGGACTTCATCGTTAGCTTTTGCTTGGGGGTGAAGATTATAATATGAAGACACAAACCCAGCCCCTCAGCCCATCAGGTTTTTTCTTTTGGTATCCCTTCCCCCTCCACTTCCCTTCCTCTAATTTACCTACTACCAATACTTTGCACTGTTGGTAATAATATATATGCTCTTTTCTGTTCTGTTGTTTAATCTCAACCTATCTTCAGTCAGAGTTTTCATACTATTAATGTTAAATCTGTGGTATTTGTATGCTTCGGTATTGTCACTTTTTATGCTGCCTCAATAAAAAGGGAATTGAAAAAAGAAAATAAAAGTTGTTTTTTTATTAACATATGTTTTTATTTCTGATGTTGTTTTTTTAATTTTTATGTGACTATCCATATAAAAAAAACATGAACTATTTCAATTTTCACACTAGCTTCTGGAGCACATACAACTAGCTGACATTCCCTTTTTTCTGCAGATCACTTGTCAGCTCTGCTGTATAGACTGGATAAAGGTAAGCAGAGTCATGTAATTTGATTAAAGGGATGAGATTAATGAAACATGACACATACATATTGTACTGCTATAGGCTTAGATAAGGCTCTGCATGTATACACACTGCCCATCTCTCATCTGTGGGGGAGGAGCAGTACTCCATCTATTCCTGGAGACTGTATTAAGCTATTGACACTTTTTTGACTCCCATTCATTACAGCTGTCATAAAGTAGACCCACACACCAATATGGCTGCCCTTAGGGAAGTTTTAAAAAATACTTAATAAATAGCTGCAGCTCTCTGCTCCCTTTAAAGTAATTCTCTCTGCCTTTTGGTACAATTGCAGAAAGTAGCAGCTAAAATGGAGCAGGTAGCGCTCAGTATTCACAGTATTATGTGTAGAGCAGGAAGTCTGTAAGGTGGAGGTTCAGCCAATAAGTGATGTCAGAGAAGGGGGCATTATTTAGGCAACTTCTCCTGTACAGCCCAGTAACATTCAGCTATTTTGTTTCCGTTTGTGGTGTAAGGGCCTATTTTGTATGAGAACTGTGTAAATTTGAGGGACCACAGAGAAAGAATTTCTAACTCTGGTATGTAACATGACCCAAGTAGGTCCATTTTGACTAATTATAGATTTATTAATGCTATTATTATTATTATTATTATTTATATAGTCATCATACATTTTTATGTATCATATACATTTCTCATTTCCATTTTTTTCTGTTTACATTTAAAAAAATGTATATTTTAATTGTAAATGAAAAAAATAATGCAACAGAAAAAACAACAATAACGTCATCATGGCCTCCTGGGTTTAGAAATAGAACAAACTCAATAAGACGTTATTCCTCCAGGTTATGCTCTACTCGGATTTCTTTTTTCGCTCAGGTAGCACGTAACTAATAAGAAAGAATGTACATGTTAAAACCTGCCCCTATAATTATGATAAGCCTAACTTATGGACCCACCTACTGGGAATTTTGCTCAGTGCTGCAGAATGGATCTCACATGTTTAAGCATGACATTAACCTTCTTTGTGCTCATTCTTTGTGATATTGTTGCTCTTGGCAGGTGACTCCTGCAGCTTTTAACATTTTTTTCCCTTGAGGGATTAAGTGGTGGGGTTTTATTTCATCCACAGTACTTTGCACAAAGGTTAAATCTGATTTCACAGGGCTTTTAGGTGCATCACATTTTGCATATCCCTTAAATGAATCATCTTTAACATACACACATCCTTTGCTTTATTTATTTCCATAATTACATACCACTGGTAACATTCTTTTAGCTAACAATGCATATCTTAATCACTTCAATTCAGGCAAAATATTTCCTTAACATGTATAACATTACATCTTTTTAAATGTTAGGACAAAATAAATTACAAAAATTCACCAGTAGGGGGTGCTGTGATAAGAAACGAATTTGTAAAAAACATTTACTCATTTGTCAAATAAGCATTAAAATAATTGCTCCCCTTTTGACTGTTATCCTGCTGTTTTCAGTCATTTTCCCAAACTAAATTATTTACTCATTTGAAAGTTCAGCTGTGCATCTTTTAATTGATATGCTCTCACAGGACTCATATTGTTAATGACAATAATTAGCCCAAAATGGCTGATAAATAATTATGCTCCAAAGATATGCAAAAATGGCACCAACATTCATGAAGTTTCCATGATAATCTTTATTATTACCTATGAAACAAAACAAGAATCTTACATTTTTTGATCAAATATTAATTTTGTATGTAAATTATTTTCCATCAATATTTTTGCATTCATTTAATTAAATGTATGATTATTTGGAAACTTCATACATATGGAAAGTTAATAACCAGCATTTACTGTAATGCATATAACAGTTACCATGTTCCCTTGATTTAATTGTTTTGCTGCTCTTATTTTTAGCTGTTGGTATTGTTTATCTTGGCGCGTGACGTAACTGTACGTTATGGATTACTCTGCCTAGAGGTTCCATGATGTACAGTGACGTCAGCAAGAACGCGATCAGAGAATCCTCCGATCCCATCCATTTAGGTATTTAGATGTAGCAATCAATACTGTTCCGGCATCCAAGTAGTATAAACACAGAGATTTATCACATGGGACATAACGGACAGCCTGTGATTGGCAGTAGAGGTCACATGGGACAAAACCAATACAAGGGAGCAGGAACATGTCGCTACCGGAGACCAGGAGGGGTTAGTGTGGTTTTTGTTTCTTATTTTAAGGGTTGGATACACACAGGTTGGAATTGCTGATTTGGTGCAGATTTCCGGATGGATTTGCTGCTGCACAGAAGAGGAAATACAAAAGATACCATGCTCATCACTTCTGATCTCCCATAGCGGCGCGTCCCTGCTCCCATTGACTGGTGTCCGTTGTACCGGCCTCCTGAAATGATGTTTTGTCCCATGTGATGGATACAGCCTGTGATTCTTTTGGGAAATTAGGACCGAATTTGATTCACGTAGAATCGATTCGCTCATCTTTAGAAATAATCTATCTTATAGCTAAAATACAGATCTGCCATTAATAATGTCTCCTTATGTGGTAGAGGGACCCTTTGGCTCCCTCATGCACTAGTGCCCGGGTGTGACTGCTACACCTACACCCAATATAGCTACGCCCCTAAACTAGATAGATATGATGATAGATAGATAGATAGATAGATAGATAGATAGATAGATAGATAGATAGATAGATAGATAGATAGATAGATAGATAGATAGATAGATAGATAGATAGATAGATAGATAGATAGATAGATAGATAGATAGATAGGTAGGTAGATAGATAGATAGATAGATAGATAGATAGATAGATAGATTTTCCTCCCCGCATTCAAAACATCATAACTCTTTTATTTTTTCATTGACACAGCCATATGAGGGCTTAATTTTTACGGGAAAAGTTTTACTTTCTGATGGTACTATTTACTATTATGTGCGATGTACTGGGAAGCTGGAAAAAAAATCAGAATGGGGTAGAATTGGAAAAAAACAGCAGTTCCGCCATTTTTTTATAGGTTTCTTTTTTACGGTGTTCAATGTACAGTAAAAATGACATGTTATCTGTATTATGTGGGTCAGTACGATCATGGCGATACACATAGTTATATAGTTGCTACATATAGTTTATATAGTTCTTATTATGTCTTATGTAAAAAAAAAAAAAAATGGAAAAAGTTTGAAACAACCATTTTTTTGCATCGCCTTATTGTGACTCACGTAACTTTTTTCTATTTCTGTATACAGAGCTGGGTAAGGTGTGTTTTTGTACGTGGAAAGATTTCATTTTTATTAATACCATTTTGGGGAATGTCGGGCATTCCGATCACTTTTTATTCCATTTTTTGGGGGGGTTGAAGTGGCCAAAAAACTGTGATTTCCGTCATTTTGACCTTTTTTCCCGCTACGACGTTCACCGTATTAGATAAATATTTTTATATTTTTATAGTTTAGGCATTTTTGTACGCGGGGAAACCTAATGTGTTTATGTTTATTATTTTTTATTTATTTCTATATATGATCTAGGGAAAGAGGGGTGATTTTATATATATATATATATATATATATATATATATATTTATTTATTTTTTTTTATTTTTATTTACATTTTTTACTTTTATTTAGCCCCCTAGGGGGCTTGAACCAGTGATCATTAGATAGCTTATGCCATAGACTGCAATATCACAGTATTACAGACTATGGAAAATTAGTGCATTGCTATTGCAGGTCTCAATAGCAGTCTTCCCATAGCAGGCATGGGAGCGTTCAGGAGGCTCCCAGCTGCTATAGGGGTACACCAGCTCCTGTGACCGGCCCCGAAGTGAAAGGGGCAGTAAAAACCCCTCAGATGCCGGTTGTCACATCTGATACCGGCATCTGAAAAATTAAATGCTTGCCATCAGAAATCTTTGCCGCTGAGTCCCTGCTGTGCAACACAGGAGAGACCCGGTGGCTATGGCGCGCTCTCTGCTTCTGAGCGGGTGCCATATTTAAAGACCCTTTCCTGACGTAGCTTTACAGATCTGCGACGTGAAAGGGTTAAAAGTAGACTTTATTTGGTCAAGGAGACATAATAGTTTAACTTCATTCATTTTTGAGAGACAGTGTGCTGATTATTAGCGAATTACAGAAATGTCACACGCTAATTCCCTTTGGATCACTATGATGCTATACGTTGAATTATAATGGCATCTATCACTTTTGTACATTCACTGTAAGTTGTGATATAAGTAATATAAAAGGATTCTTTTTAATTGATTCTTTCCCACCTTACTATATCCAATTACTTTATTTCTGCTAAATCTAACAGCAAAATAATATGGAATGTTTTTTCTGTAACATATAAATAAAACATAGAGGAGGGTGTCAAAAATTATCAACACTCTGGCTGTAGAATTTATTTTAATCGACTTTCAGAAAAGACAAATACATAATTTTTCGACATAATCTCCCTGCTTTTCAATACACTTTGTCCATCTGTCAACAAGCTTTCGTATTCCCACATTAAAAATGTTTTAGGCTGAGCTGCAAGCCACAAATGCACCGCTGTCTTCTCTTCTTCATCAGACGTGAATCTTCGTCCTCGTAGAACTTTTTTCAGGGGAACAAACAGGTGATCTATCCAATAGAATCAGTTCATGTGCACGCTCAATGTTGTTATCAGTCGTGGACGGGCGTTTGCAGTGCCGGATTAAGTTGAATATAGGCCCTGGGCTGTTACCTAAACTTTGGCCCCCCTTCTCCCCCGCCGCGCGGTAACACTACCTTTTTGTGCAAGCATTAACAAATGGGTGTTACGATTCCCCTTGTCAAAGGGCTGTGTCCCTACATACTGACAGTCTCCAACCATCGCTGACAGTATCACACTGTGCAGGGACACATCCTCCTGATAAGGGGAATGGTAACACGCATTTGTCTATCAGCAGAGGCGTAGCTAGGTTCTCCAGCACCCGGGGCAAAGATTCAGTTTGGTCACCACCAACCTATTTCCCGACATCTCCTTCCCCCTCGCCGTGTTTGTTTTCTCTACCAATCGACGTGTCATATATTTTTATGTAACGCGAGCATAAAAACATTTGTACATTTTACAAGCAATATGGTTCTATACACAACACCAGAACCAAGCTCAGTACATATATACAGCCCCAGAAGCAAGCTCACTACATATATACAACACCAGCACAAATACAGCTCAATTTAGGTCAACCCCTGCCGTATAGGTGTGTACGGCGTGAAACTACAGCTCCCAGCATGGCCCAAACAATGATAAGGATATGCTGGGAGATGCCGTTTCACAAAAAATAAATCCTATCATAATCATACCACCCATCATCTCGCTGCAGATCATACAGTGACTACATTACTGATTAGAGGCAGAATAAACATTTACATTAAGTGACTCACTGGTGACGTCTCAGATTCTAGTTCTTTCTCTCCATCCGGTCCAGACCTCTATGGTGGCTTCTCCCGGTCACAGCCCATTTCTGCAGTTTGCCGCTCACATGTCTTCAGCTTCTCACTTTTCCAACATTTCTGCACTTATAAATAAATATAAAGTTATCATTATACCACACACTACGCCCCTAAATATAATAGCGCCATACACTGCACCTCTAATTATAATAGCACCATACACCGTGTCACACACACACACACACACACACACACACACACACACACACACATACACACACACACTGTGCCCCCTGTAGATAGTGCCTGCCATAGAGCCCCCTGTAGATAGTGCCTGCCATAGAGTTCCTGTAGATAGTGCCCCCATATAGACCACCCCTGTATATAGTGTCCCATAAATAACTCCCCCTATAGTGCTCTACAGATAGCCCACCCCTGTATATAGCCCCCTGTAGATATAGCCCACCCCTGTATATAGTACTCTATAGATAGCCCAACCATGTATGTAGCCCCCCTGTAGATATAGCCCACACCTGTATATAGTGCTCCACATATAGTCCACCCCTGTATATAGTGTTTCACAGATAGCCCACCCCTGTATATAGCCCCCCTTGTACATATAGTCCACCCCTGTATATAGTGCTCCACTAGATAGTCCACCCCTGTATATAGTGCTCCACAGATAGCCCACCCTTGTATATAGTATATACAGGGGTGGGCTATCTGTGGAGCACTATATACAGGGGTGGACTATATGTACAAGGGGGCTATATACAGGGGTGGGCTTTCTGTGGACCACTATAGGGGGAGCTATTTGTGGGATACTATATACAGGGGTGGGCTATATCTACAGAGGGACTATATCTACAGGGGGACTATATCTACAGGGGTGGGCTATCTACAGGATGACCATATCTACAGGGGGACCATATCTACAGGGGGACCATATCTACAGGGGGACCATATCTACAGGGGTGGGTTATATCTACAGGGGTGGGCTATATCTACAGGAGTGGGCTATATCTACAGGGGTGGGCTATATCTACAGGGGGGCTATATCTACAGGGGTGGGCTATATCTACAGGGGTGGGCTATATCTATAGGGGTGGGCTATATCTACAGGGCTGGGCTATATCTACAGGGGTGGGCTATATACAGGGGTGGGCTATATCTACAGGGGGGCTATATCTACAGGGGGCTATATCTACAGGGGGCTATATCTACAGGGGTGGGCTATATCTACAGGGGGCTATTTACTATATAGCCCCCCTGTAGCTATAGCCCACCCCTGTATATGGTGCTCCATAGATAGCCCACCCCAGTATATAGCCCCCCTGTAGATATAGTCCACCTGTATATAGCCCACCCCCTGTAGATATGGTCCCCCTGTAGATAGCCCACCCCAGTATATAGCCCCCCTGTAGATATAGTCCCCCTGTATATAGCCCACCCCCTGTAGATATAGTCCACCTGTATACAGCCCACCCCCTGTAGATATGGTCCCCCTGTAGATAGCCCACCCTTGTATATAGTACTCTACAGATAGCCCAACCATGTATGTAGCCCCCCTGTAGATATAGCCCACCCCTGTATATAGTGCTCCACATATAGTCCACCACTGTATATAGTGTTTCACAGATAGCCCACCCCTGTATATAGCCCCCCTTGTACATATAGTCCACCCCTGTATATAGTGCTCCACTAGATAGTCCACCCCTGTATATAGTGCTCCACAGATAGCCCACCCTTGTATATAGTATATACAGGGGTGGGCTATCTGTGGAGCACTATATACAGGGGTGGACTATATGTACAAGGGGGCTATATACAGGGGTGGGCTTTCTGTGGACCACTATAGGGGGAGCTATTTGTGGGATACTATATACAGGGGTGGGCTATATCTACAGGGGGACTATATACAGGGGTGGGCTATATCTACAGGGGGACTATATCTACAGGGGTGGGCTATCTACAGGGGGACCATATCTACAGGGGGACCATATCTACAGGGGGACCATATCTACAGGGGGACCATATCTACAGGGGTGGGCTATATCTACAGGGGTGGGCTATATCTACAGGGGTGGGCTATATCTACAGGGGGGCTATATCTACAGGGGTGGGCTATATCTACAGGGGTGGGCTATATCTACAGGGCTGGGCTATATCTACAGGGGTGGGCTATATACAGGGGTGGGCTATATCTACAGGGGGCTATATCTACAGGGGGGCTATATCTACAGGGGTGGGCTATATCTACAGGGGTGGGCTATATCTACAGGGGTGGGCTATATACAGGGATGGGCTATATCTACAGGGGTGGGCTATATCTACAGGGGTGGGCTATATCTACAGGGGGCTATATACTATATAGCCCCCCTGTAGCTATAGCCCACCCCTGTATATGGTGCTCCATAGATAGCCCACCCCAGTATATAGACCCCCTGTAGATACAGTGGAGGATATAAGTATTTGATCCCTTGCTGATTTTGTAAGTTTGCCCACTGTCAAAGACATGAACAGTCTAGAATTTTTAGGCTAGGTTAATTTTACCAGTGAGAGATAGATTATATATTTAAAAAAAAAGAAAATCACATTGTCAAAATTATATATATTTATTTGCATTGTGCACAGAGAAATAAGTATTTGATCCCCTACCAACCATTAAGAGTTCAGCCTCCTCCAGACCAGTTACACGCTCCAAATCATCTTGGGGCCTGCATTAAAGACAGCTGTCTTAAATGGTCACCTGTATAAAAGACTCCTGTCCACAGACTCAATTAATCAGTCTGACTCTAACCTCTACAACATGGGCAAGACCAAAGAGCTTTCTAAGGATGTCAGGGACAAGATCATAGACCTGCACAAGGCTGGAATGGCCTACAAAAGCATAAGTAAGACACTGGGTGAGAAGGAGACAACTGTTGGTGCAATAGTAATAAAATGGAAGACATACAAAATGACTGTCAATCGACATCGATCTGGGGCTCCATGCAAAATCTCACCTCGTGGGGTATCCTTGATCCTGAGGAAGGTGAGAGCTCAGCCGAAAACTACGCGGGGGGAACTTGTTAATGATCTCAAGGCATCTGGGACCACAGTCACCAAGAAAACCATTGGTAACACATTACGCCATAATGGATTAAAATCCTGCAGTGCCCGCAAGGTCCCCCTGCTCAAGAAGGCAAATGTACAGGCCCATCTGAAGTTTACAAATGAACATCTGGATGATTCTGAGAGTGATTGGGAGAAGGTGCTGTGGGCAGATGAGACTAAAATTGAGCTCTTTGGCATTAACTCAACTCGCCGTTTTTGGAGGAAGAGAAATGCTGCCTATGGCCCAAAGAACACCGTCCCCACTGTCAAGCATGGAGGTGGAAACATTATGTTTTGGGGGGTGTTTCTCTGCTAAGGGCACAGGACTACTTCACTGCATCAATGGGAAAATGGATGGAGCCATGTACCGTCAAATCCTGAGTGACAACCTCCTTCCCTCCACCAGGACATTAAAAATAGCTTGTGGCTGGGTCTTCCAGCACGACAATTACCCGAAACATACAGCCAAGGCAACAAAGGAGTGGCTCAAAAAGAAGCACATTAAGGTCATGGAGTGGCCTAGCCAGTCTCCAGACCTTAATCCCATCGAAAACTTATGGAGGGAGCCAAAAATCCGAGTTGCCAAGCGACAGCCTCGAAATCTTAATGATTTACAGATGATCTGCAAAGAGGAGTGGGCCAAAATTCCATCTAACATGTGTGCAAACCTCATCATCAACTACTAACGATGTCTGACTGCTGTGCTTGCCAACAAGGGTTTTGCCACCAAGTATTAAGTCTTGTTTGCCAAAGGGATCAAATACTTATTTCTCTGTGCACAACGCAAATAAATATATATAATTTTGACAATGTTATTTTTTTTTATTTTTTTTATATAATCTATCTCTCACTGGTAAAATTAACCTAGCCTAAAAATTCTAGACTGTTCATGTCTTTGACAGTGGGCAAACTTACAAAATCAGCAAGGGATCAAATACTTATTTCCTCCACTGTATAGTCCACCTGTATATAGCCCACCCCCTGTAGATATGGTCCCCATGTAGATAGCCCACCCCAGTATATAGCCCCCCTGTAGATATAGTCCCCCTGTATATAGCCCACCCCCTGTAGATATAGTCCACCTGTATACAGCCCACCCCCTGTAGATATGGTCCCCCTGTAGATAGCCCACCCTTGTATATAGTACTCTACAGATAGCCCAACCATGTATGTAGCCCCCCTGTAGATATAGCCCACCCCTGTATATAGTGCTCCACATATAGTCCACCACTGTATATAGTGTTTCACAGATAGCCCACCCCTGTATATAGCCCCCCTTGTACATATAGTCCACCCCTGTATATAGTGCTCCACTAGATAGTCCACCCCTGTATATAGTGCTCCACAGATAGCCCACCCTTGTATATAGTATATACAGGGGTGGGCTATCTGTGGAGCACTATATACAGGGGTGGACTATATGTACAAGGGGGCTATATACAGGGGTGGGCTTTCTGTGGACCACTATAGGGGGAGCTATTTGTGGGATACTATATACAGGGGTGGGCTATATCTACAGGGGGACTATATACAGGGGTGGGCTATATCTACAGGGGGACTATATCTACAGGGGTGGGCTATCTACAGGGGGACCATATCTACAGGGGGACCATATCTACAGGGGGACCATATCTACAGGGGGACCATATCTACAGGGGTGGGCTATATCTACAGGGGTGGGCTATATCTACAGGGGTGGGCTATATCTACAGGGGGGCTATATCTACAGGGGTGGGCTATATCTACAGGGGTGGGCTATATCTACAGGGCTGGGCTATATCTACAGGGGTGGGCTATATACAGGGGTGGGCTATATCTACAGGGGGCTATATCTACAGGGGGGCTATATCTACAGGGGTGGGCTATATCTACAGGGGTGGGCTATATCTACAGGGGTGGGCTATATACAGGGATGGGCTATATCTACAGGGGTGGGCTATATCTACAGGGGTGGGCTATATCTACAGGGGGCTATATACTATATAGCCCCCCTGTAGCTATAGCCCACCCCTGTATATGGTGCTCCATAGATAGCCCACCCCAGTATATAGACCCCCTGTAGATACAGTGGAGGATATAAGTATTTGATCCCTTGCTGATTTTGTAAGTTTGCCCACTGTCAAAGACATGAACAGTCTAGAATTTTTAGGCTAGGTTAATTTTACCAGTGAGAGATAGATTATATATTTAAAAAAAAAGAAAATCACATTGTCAAAATTATATATATTTATTTGCATTGTGCACAGAGAAATAAGTATTTGATCCCCTACCAACCATTAAGAGTTCAGCCTCCTCCAGACCAGTTACACGCTCCAAATCATCTTGGGGCCTGCATTAAAGACAGCTGTCTTAAATGGTCACCTGTATAAAAGACTCCTGTCCACAGACTCAATTAATCAGTCTGACTCTAACCTCTACAACATGGGCAAGACCAAAGAGCTTTCTAAGGATGTCAGGGACAAGATCATAGACCTGCACAAGGCTGGAATGGCCTACAAAAGCATAAGTAAGACACTGGGTGAGAAGGAGACAACTGTTGGTGCAATAGTAATAAAATGGAAGACATACAAAATGACTGTCAATCGACATCGATCTGGGGCTCCATGCAAAATCTCACCTCGTGGGGTATCCTTGATCCTGAGGAAGGTGAGAGCTCAGCCGAAAACTACGCGGGGGGAACTTGTTAATGATCTCAAGGCATCTGGGACCACAGTCACCAAGAAAACCATTGGTAACACATTACGCCATAATGGATTAAAATCCTGCAGTGCCCGCAAGGTCCCCCTGCTCAAGAAGGCAAATGTACAGGCCCATCTGAAGTTTACAAATGAACATCTGGATGATTCTGAGAGTGATTGGGAGAAGGTGCTGTGGGCAGATGAGACTAAAATTGAGCTCTTTGGCATTAACTCAACTCGCCGTTTTTGGAGGAAGAGAAATGCTGCCTATGGCCCAAAGAACACCGTCCCCACTGTCAAGCATGGAGGTGGAAACATTATGTTTTGGGGGGTGTTTCTCTGCTAAGGGCACAGGACTACTTCACTGCATCAATGGGAAAATGGATGGAGCCATGTACCGTCAAATCCTGAGTGACAACCTCCTTCCCTCCACCAGGACATTAAAAATAGCTTGTGGCTGGGTCTTCCAGCACGACAATTACCCGAAACATACAGCCAAGGCAACAAAGGAGTGGCTCAAAAAGAAGCACATTAAGGTCATGGAGTGGCCTAGCCAGTCTCCAGACCTTAATCCCATCGAAAACTTATGGAGGGAGCCAAAAATCCGAGTTGCCAAGCGACAGCCTCGAAATCTTAATGATTTACAGATGATCTGCAAAGAGGAGTGGGCCAAAATTCCATCTAACATGTGTGCAAACCTCATCATCAACTACTAACGATGTCTGACTGCTGTGCTTGCCAACAAGGGTTTTGCCACCAAGTATTAAGTCTTGTTTGCCAAAGGGATCAAATACTTATTTCTCTGTGCACAACGCAAATAAATATATATAATTTTGACAATGTTATTTTTTTTTATTTTTTTTATATAATCTATCTCTCACTGGTAAAATTAACCTAGCCTAAAAATTCTAGACTGTTCATGTCTTTGACAGTGGGCAAACTTACAAAATCAGCAAGGGATCAAATACTTATTTCCTCCACTGTATAGTCCACCTGTATATAGCCCACCCCCTGTAGATATGGTCCCCATGTAGATAGCCCACCCCAGTATATAGCCCCCCTGTAGATATAGTCCCCCTGTATATAGCCCACCCCCTGTAGATATAGTCCACCTGTATATAGCCCACCCCCTGTAGATATGGTCCCCCTGTAGATAGCCCACCCCAGTATATAGCCCCCCCTGTAGATATAGTCCCCCTGTATATAGCCCACACCCTGTAGATATAGCCCCCCTGTAGATATAGTCCCCCTGTAGATATAGTCCCCCCGCAGATACAGACACACACTTCTATTACAGTTAAAAAAAAATAAAAAAAAATTCAAACTCACCTTATTCCCGCTCCCACGCCGTCCGGCAGCCATGGAGACCTGCTCTCTTCTGCGCAGGTCTCCAGGGGGTTGAACACAGCGTCTATGAAAGGCGCTCATTGGCTGGGCAGGATGACTTTCCCTGTCAGTTAGTCAGCGCCTTTCATCGATGGAAGCGTCACTGGTACAAAAGGTACCACTTGCTTCATTCGTGGAAAGGCGCTGGATGGCCGGGCACGGAACGTGCCCGGTCATTCATTGCTTCTAATTGTACCTGTGTCCTTGCGACACAGGTACAATTTTAGTGCAGGAGGAGGTGGCGCTGGCGCCCCCCTCTGAGCTGCGCCCGGGGCACGTGCCCCGCCTGCCCCCCCCCCCCCTAGCTACGCCCCTGCTATCAGTCCTGGACTGCACAAAGACTTTTTTTGAAACACAAGGATTTCCTATAATAAACATGTCAGGAGAGTTGACCGATTCTCTATAAATCTAGTGATGACTTCTCAGATTCTGGTAACTTTTTTCTTCTTTTCTTCTCCATCCGGTCCAGACTTCATGATGACTTCTCCCGGTCATGACCCATTTCTGCTAAATTTGCCACTTAAATTTCTTCTGTTTCTCACTTTTCCAACATTTCTACACCTATAAACTAAAATAATATTATCATGGAGCCACACACTGTGACTCTAAATATAATAGCACCATACAATGCGCCCCTGAATATAATTGTGTCAAACACTGTATAGTAAAGCACCACATACACAAAGGTCCCTGTAGATAGTGTCACACACATCCCTCTGTAGATAGCGTCACACACAGCCCCTGTAGATAGTGTCACGCACACGGCCCCTGTAGATAGTGCCACACACATACCCCTGTAGATAGCATCACACACACAGCACCCTGTAGATAGCATTACAAACACAGCCCCCTGTAGATAGCGTCACACACACAGCCCCTGTAGATAGCGTCACACACACATCCCCCTGTAGATAGCGCCACACACACAGACACAGCCCCCCTGTAGATAGCGTCACACACACAGCCCCTGTAGATAGCATTACACACACATCCCCCTGTAGATAGCGCCACACACACATCCCCCTGTAGATAGTGCCACACACACACAGCCCTTATAGATAGCGTCACACACACATCCCCCTGTAGATAGCGCAACACGCGCAGCCCCCCTGTAGATAGCACCACACACATCGTTGTTGATAAAAATGGTGCACATGTTACTGGTGATTTACTATATTCAGGTTTGGACTGGCCCACAGAGTAATAAAGGTCCCAGGCTGTGACTCAAAGGTACAGCAAAAATCAACCCAACCAGAGATGACTTTGGAGCCAGTCACGTCTACTAAGGTCTATTTCTTGTAGGTTGACTCACAAATAACCTATTAGACCTTATTGTTCGGGGGAGGACAAACCATATGTGCAACCCGTGCAGCTACAAAGAAGCCCAGCGGGCAAGGGAGCCTGCCGACTGCTATTTTCAAAAAATAATAATAGGTTTCTGTACTGTCCATTATTTGTATAAAAAGAGACTGCTCCAATTTTACAATTAGATCTTTTCAGTTAAATACTGAAAACACAAGTTCAACGTGGGAGTTTTTGGCAAAATTATACCAGCATCATTAGTACAAATGCAATACACATTTCTCTCAGATTACATGATCTTTCCTTTTAACACCTTTTCTTAAAGATTTGTATCATTCCATTTCCTAATGTAGTGGCAAAAAATAGTTTTTCTCAACACATTTGTTGTAGAAATACCCGTAAGGCATGACTGTTGAATGAGATATGTTATTATATAAATGTCTTACAGTTGATGGACTTATCAGAGAAATCTTGTTTTTCATCCAAACAAACATAAAAGCATATTCAGGACTGTACCGAAATTGACTGTATATTTTACTTATACCTGCATCACAAAGCAGAGCTCATCATAATCCCTTATACAATTGTTTTATCTTTCAGGTGGTGACATATAGATATGGTACCATTTGTAATCTGTAAAAAAACATAAAGCCCGCCATCCATGTAGTTAAAGACCCTGATACCAACATCTTGGGACCAAATTTGACATTTTATAGCTATGGGTGGCATGGTGGTTCAGTGGTTGGCACTGAGGTCCTAGATTTAAAAATCAACAACGTGCAATATCTGTATTGAGTTTGCATGTTCTCCCCGTGTACTATGGTTTTCTCCTACACTAAAAAAAATACTGATAAGTATATTGGCTTGTTATAAAATTGCCCCTACTGTGTGTCTATATGTCTGAAATTAGAAAGTTAGATTTGGAGCCCACCTGGGGTACAGGGACTGAAGTGAATGGTGACAATCCATACAGCACGGAGGATTATGTTGGAGCCATATAAGCAATGGGATATAAATATGGAAATAAAGCTATAGAATCCCTATAGGGCCTACTAACGTACAATCCCATGTACAACCAATTTATCTTTTCTACATTTCTACATTTATTTTATAAAAAGGTTTTTATGAAAGGAGAATAAGTAACAGATCCAGTAAACTTATCTCTTAAAATACCCCCACACTAATATATAAAGGTACAAAAGGACAAGAAATATGACACTTTACCAAATATAAAAAGAAACGTGAATGTGCTTATTTTTCCCCAAATGTGGAATTATTTTAAAATCTCCTATAAAACCTTGCAGTTTTCTTGTGCTGCACCTTATTATAGGATAACTCAGAGGCAACTTCAGCATTTTCAGTCAACTAATAAATGAGTTACATGCCCTGAAGTCTGTCTGAATATGTAATGATATGTCGGTACAGAGAGGTCAAATACATGATTTAAAATTTTCCAATTGTTATTTTTTATTTTTTTTGTTTTTTGTTTTTTTAAAATACTGTGGTTTATAAGATGAAAGTTGCTTGTTATAGAAAGGGATGGCTTGAAATCTTTGTCTTAAGTGGGGTCAAACTATAGAAATTATTTCATACGTTTTGCAGAGTTGTTTCATAATAAGTAATAAAAATATAATACCTTTATAGATCTTTTTCACTCATAAGTATAGTAAGTACGTAAACATGAGCATGAGGTAAAGTCAACATTTCTTTCATGGTGCCTCTTATGGACTCGATGTAGCTTCATTGGTCCGGGTAGATTTAGAAGGAATGTCCTTATCTTGAAGGTAGAAAGTGGATTTAGAATAATATAATCTAAGCCTAACAATCTAATCCTAACCCTGTGTAATACCTAATATTTCTTGTAGTTTGAGATAGTACTTGGGTTAAAAGAGGGGACTTAGGGAAGGAAAATGTACCTATCATCTAAGTTTCTTTACCCTTCATAGGTCCAAAATTCTTTATAGGGGTCAGAGCTCAGTTAGTCATTTTTTTTTTTTTTGGCACAAAGATCCAAATCCTGTTTCCCTTCTGACTGCCATGATAGTTGACTGATAAAATTATCTTTGCAGCTGCTACTTGGGGGAGCTCACTGCATAGGGATTCATACAGTTCACATTGAACTTTATAATAAATCTATATGCAACAAAAATTATTTTATCACTTAAAGGGTTGTCTGAAGCAGACAAAATATTTTCAAAGAAAGCCAGCTTCTCACACCCATGTCCAGCGACTGTACAAGTCAGATGAAGCAGTGGCTGTTGCAGGGAAAATGTAGCATTACATGCCGGCAATGTAACACAAGGATGCTCAAATCCTTAAAGAGCAACTCTCCATTCTGGCACATAGCAGGAGCACCAAGTGAGGGACTCCCTCTATGACATCGATATGCCCTGATAGGGCACATGGACAGCGGTTTTCATGATGGGACAACCCCTTCAACTTGGTTTCTCATTAACAGTTTAGATGGGGGTTCCTGAAACTAGGGACCCACTGCTAGGTACGCCCTTTCTTTAGCCTTTTAGCAACATGTGACTTTTTGTGTCGGAGTCCTATACGTTTTTGGAACCCAAAGGCATAAATGGACCTGATTTCACATTTTCCAATGGGCCATCCTGAGCATGTGGGCATATTTTTCTGCTCAATGAAGATGGCACTTGTTTGTGCATGTCTAACAAAATATAGTGCCACTTTGGTTTATCTGACAACAAGCAGGAGTCAAATCCAATCATCTTAGTCACACAAGAATAACTATGTCTACTAAGGTTGAGTTGGTCCCACATTCATGCAGATGTAGCAGATCCACATGCAGTTGGCAACTGATAGATAAAGCACAAGTAATGAAATTTGGACAAACTGCATGGCATTCTGTAATGTATCTGATACTGTAGAAGGAGTGAAAAAATGAAAAAAGGTTTAACCAAAAGTTTTGCTCACCTCATGACCTTCATACTGAATTGCGTTATTCCAATGCGTTTTGATGAAATTTGGTAAAAACCAATGTAGGTATAAAAAATCCAAAAGGGCTGTAGGTGCTCGCAGATCCTCCTGAACTTGATCCTGTGTCGACAGCAGGCTATAGAAACAAAAATGGTGTGTAGGAAAGGCAGATCCAGCACTCTGATATGTAAAAAATTCGATTTTTATTAGGTCATATTAAAAGTAGGGATAAAACAACAATCCCGGGACCACGCTTACGCGTTTCAGACCACTAGGGTCCTTAATCATAGCTATGATTAAGGACGCTAGTGGTCTGAAACGCGTAAGCGTGGTCCCGGGATTGTTGTTTTATCCCTACTTTTAATATGACCTAATAAAAATCTAATTTTTTACACTGTAGAAGGAGGTTCATGTTGTGTAGAATTGACTGCTATATAAAAATGTAATAGTAATACAACATAATGATAAATAAAACATTATTATTCACATAGTATAGTCATGGCTGATGTATAACTTGATCTTCTGTGCCCAGAAGCAAAATCTATAAAAGATCCCCCCACCATGTGCCATTTATAGTACTCTTATGTTCTTAAGCGGTAGAATGGCATTTTGGCCTCCTTAGGCTCCAGGTGCGCCTCCTATCCCTGCACCCCTTATAGTTACGCCCCTGAGTAAGGGCTAATGTTACTTGGCTTCTATAAACCCTGAGATTATGAGTGTAAGCACCTTCAGATGTTCCTATAAAGAATGAGGACAGATTTCTTCTTCTTGACTTCCCCGATCCTCTTTGATGTTCACTTATATATTTACCTCAACCCATATGTCTTCCTCGTTATTGAAAACCAGGCTTAAACCAATACATTCTAGGTTTAGGGACCATCCCTGTATAAAGTTCATGTGTTTCATTCTTTCTACAGTAGCTGTGTTCTGACTTTCTTAAGGTGGCCATACACATTAGATAGAAGTTGATTGATGGTTGAACGAACATTTGCCTGTCAAGGGATCATTACACTGATACAGACATACACATATTAGATAATATTGGCCATTACAGTTGTTCAAAGTGGCCATACGATACATGTTTAATTCTGGGATGTGAGCAACAGCCGATGTATAGCCTAAAGTGATGTAATGATAATTAGGTGGAATTCCACGCAACTAAATGATCGTGGGCAGCAGCATTTTACAATAAACTTGTTCAGTAGATGTTTTAGAATTCTTACAAATAAAAAAAACGACTCCAGTAAAAAAAAAAAAAAAGATTATATATATATATATATATATATATATATATATATATATATAGGTTTAATACGTATGTCTAAAGTGAAACAGTTCTGACGAGCAAAATGCTGAGAGGTAAAAACCCAAAAATGTTTTTTTCCTTAAGGCAAAAAATGGCCTGGTGTTCAAGGTGTTACAAATTCATTATAGAAGGAGGAACGATCATTTATTAAACATAAAATATACACACACCTAATCTCCTCGGTTGGTCTTTCATAGATGAATGTGCATGTAAGAATTGAGTGACGCATATATACCCAACTACTAGCAAAATTCAGACGAAAATTGCAAACATGGCCGATTCATTTTCAAAAGATGATGATCGTTTACTGTTTAAATATACGTCACGATCACTTGTTATGGAAGAAATCGTCAATTTTCATCAAATTTGGGCTAATGTATATGGCCAGCTTTACTTATATTTGACATTCTTTTTAGCTCTAGGTTTTCTTTTCCTTGACTCTTGCTATTTGAGCTGCTGTTTGAATACTGGGGTATTTCAGTTTCAACCAACACATTTTATTTTTTTTATGTAATAAAATGTTACACTATTTTCCAATACACTTTCTGTATCAGTTCCTCATGGTTTTCAAGATCTCTGCTTCATGTCATTCATTAGGAACCATCATTGATTAAAAATTTTGGGCAAAAAATATTTCTATTGTCACGGCTGGTTGAAAAAAATAGCTTTGATACACATACTGTAAGGGTATGTTCACACGGAGTGTTTTCAGCCGTTTTTCGGGCCGTAAACGTCCCGAAAAACGGCTCAAAAATCGGAAGTAGAACGCCTCCAAACATCTGCCCATTGATTTCAATGGGAAAATTCTGTTCCGATGGGGCGTTTTTTTTACGCGGCCGTTTTTTCAAAATGGCCTTGTAAAAAAATGCCCGCAAAAACAAAGTGCATGTCACTTCTTCAGCCATTTTTGGAGCCGTTTTTCATAGACTCTATAGAAAAACAGCTCCAAAAACGGCTGTTAAAAACATCACGAACAACGCGACTTTGATTAAAAAAAGTCTCAAAATACGGAGCTGTTTTCCCTTGAAAACAGCTCCGTAATTTGAGATGTTTTTTATTTTGTGTGTGCACATACCCTAACTGTATTTAGTTCAGAACCTATATATCCAAATAGAGTAAAAAGACACAGAGTATTTACCAATTATCAGTAACCTAGAATAATTCCAACTACATAGGAGTGCTCTTAGTTTTTCCTGCTAGATCAGTGTCCATATAATAGTATTGACCACTCTCCTCCATCATGCAAATGGAGTCATTGTTATTGAAATAAAATGTTGGCGTTTATCCCCCTTCCCCAATTTCAGCACTCGGGGCACATGCCTCACCAGCTTCCCTCCTCTATCTACAACCCTGATTAATCAGTTCATGATCAAACATCCCAGAAGGTCCTCCAAATGCAGTAGTTTTATAAGGATAGGTTTTTATAAGATGAAAGATTCTGGTAATTTACAAAACTGGCAGTGCCTCTTCTCAAGAAAAGGGTTCCCCATGATGTGGACAGAATTCCTTTCTACGAACTATCAAACAGAATTTCAAATCTGAGAAACGAAATGACAGAATTTATTTCCATAAATTCCTATTTTGTGTTACAAAACCGATTAATCTAATGATGTGAATTTTTAAAATCACGACTAATCCGAAATGTAAAAACTTGTACCACCACATTTCGGACTATAGACCATGATACTGTAGCCTTGCCGACTGGCAAAAAGACGGCAGGACTACAGTAGAACCAAGTTGTGAACCAACCTGACAGACGAAAGGAAGTGATTTCTGGAGTTCGTATCACGATACTGGCAAAAATGCAGGAATTCACTGATTCAAGACAGAGATGGAACAAGATGAAGATGTCAGATGGATGATGGAAACAAGAAAACCAAACCATGATGATAAATGATAACAAGTTAAGGCTCTGTTCCCCCCACATTTTCCCTTTAAGTTGTGACATGCACCAGGGAAATCTGACTTATTTGCTTAACGTAAAGGCCCAACGTATGTCACTGTCATATATAGACACCATGTTAAAAAACGTATATGCACGGTATATGTTTTTTAGTGGTTACCCAATGGTGTAACTACCACTGTAGCAGCCATAGCGGATGCCACAGGGCCCACTGCATGAGGGAGCCCGTGCCGCTCGCCGGTATGGGCCCCCCCATGCCCTGTGGCGCCGCTAGCAGCCGCTATGTCACATTCAATGGTATATGCGTCCTTGGGATGCAGATACTATTGAACACTATGGCAGAGCAGGGAGGTATCTCCCTGCTCTGCCATTTACTAGGCTACAGGCCACATTCAGACAGGATCCTGCGCAGACCGGTGTGATGACATCACTGGATCACGCCAGCCTACGCAAGGATCCCGTCTGCGTTAATGTTTTGGAGCAGCTCCATTCATCGTGGGAACAGGTCTTAAAAGGGGATAACGTTTTTTGTTTTTTTATTTGTTTGGGGGGGTTGTGTGCCGCTATCTACAAGGGGGGCTGTATGGCACTATCTATGGGGGAGCTGTATGGTGCTATCTACAGGGGGCTGTTTGGCGCTATCTACAGTGGGGGCTGTTTGGCGCTGTTTACAGGGGACTGTATAGCACTATCTACAGGGGGGATGTATGGCACTATTTGCAGGGGTGAGGTGGGGGTGCTATCTACAAGAGGGGCTGTATGGCACTATCTACAGGGGGCTATATCACACTATCTACAAGGGAGATGTGGGAGGGGGCACTATCTACAAGGTGGGCTGTATGACACTATCTACAAGGGGCAGGTTGTGGCACTATTTACAGGGGCGGCTGTTTGGCACTATCTACAAGGAGGAGGTAGGGAGCACTTTCTACATTGGGGTTGTATGGCACTATCTACAAGGGGAGGTGGGGGCACTATCTACAGGGGGCTGTAGGGAACTTTCTGCAAGAGGAATTTGGGGCACTATCTACAAGGTCGAGGTGGGGCACTATCTACAGGAGGCACTATATATGGAGGGGCTGTATGGCACTAACTACAATGGGGAGATGGGGGCGCTATCTGCATGCGCAGCTGTATGGCACTATCTACAAGTGGGAGGTGGGGGCACTATCTACAGGGGGCACTATCTACAAGGGGGCTGTAAGGCACTGTCTACAAGGAGCAGGGGGACACTATCTACAGGGGGAAAAGTGGCAATATCTATGAGTGGGTGTGACACTGTCTACAGGGGGGCTGTATAGCACTGTCTACAGGGGCTGTATGGCAGAATCTACAGCAGGCTGTTTGTGGAATCTACATGGGGCACTATTTACAGGGGGCACTATACAAGGGGGGAGGGGAGGGCACCCAGGGGAGGGGGGGCAGTCAAAAGTTTCCTATGTGGCCCAGTCCTTCCTAGTTACGCCCCTGTGGTTACCCACTGTATAGGAAAGCACTACAGAGTACGGAAAAAAAAAATGTACACCACCATATATCTGCCCGGCGGATGCCAAAAGGACACTCTTCTGGCATCTAGCGGGTCCATAGGGCTCTATGGATATGTTTAGTGTATGTGTCGGAAGTATCTCGTGGCACATACACTGAACGTGCACATCAACTGTCAACAAAATTCGCATTATACTCCAACGGTTGATGGCTTGAAGATTATACTGACTGTCATTTGCATCGACTAGAAAAATCAGCAAAAAATAACATTTGCATAATAATTTGGAGCGCGGTGTAGACTGGAACACATAATCTGATTTTCACATGGCAAGCACACATAGCATGTACTATAACCGACACCCGAATGCTGAAGCCAGGGATGCTTAAGAAGAGGCAGACAAATCAGGTCGTCCCTCTCTAAATGAGACACAGGCTCACCTCAGTATGGTCATCTAACCTACACTGGCTATTCGGCTGTACAGAAATTGCCTTAGCCACTGCCCCAGCTACTGTTTAATATCTGAGAGATAATGAGCATGTAGGAATAGACCTGCTGCTCATAACTGATACTATATTTCATCCAAACAGAAAAGGGAAACTATGAATGTTAAATTACATTTCAATCTGCTGTTGTAGTAAATTGTAATGTCAAGTGCCACAAAAATGTGCTTTTCTATCACAAAATAGACTGCCATTTCCTCTTGCCTTAAAGCTATATGGGAAGTTATAGTTGATAATAGAAACGTTGTCATTAGATATACAGCTTTAGGTGAAACTCCATCATGTGTCCCATCATTGTGAAAGCATTGACACAGAGTTTAATAGCAAACATCTTTCGTTTCACCCCTTTGATCAACAGATTGAATATGATTATAGACATAATGTATATGACATAGCACAGTGATGGATGTTATAAGGACAATTTACATTTAAGTAGATTACTTACCTCACTTTGTAATCTCAGTAAATGTCACAGGGAAACACTAGTTGTCACCTGTTGATAAAGCTATTCATGGCTGTGGAATGAAATGTGAAATAATATTATATAGCCCTTTTTTATATAAAGTCATTTATTGCTTGATGAATTGATGGATGACTTTGAAAATGGCAGGAGGAAATGGCTCATAAATAAACAGGTGTAAAATATGCCTGATAGTAAAACTTCAATATAAATTTCAATGAAGGTATTATTAGTCACAATCCTAACTACCGTTCCCAATACCATTGGTTACCAGATAGGTGGCATTTTCTGAAATGGCTTGAGCTTAGAGGTTGTGGTTGTGCAAACCCCACATGTTCTCATAGTCAATAATTATTGCATAGAGGTTTTTTGGGAGGCAGAAGGAAGGGATGGATGGAGGAGGGAGGGGAGAAGAAAAAGAAAGAAAAGGAAGAACTATGAGAATGAGGATCGCATTAATCCCATTCGGCGAATCATGAATGCCACAGTCTCCATAGAATTCAACGGAGAGGCGGCGGCTGCTTGCTTTCCATTTTCCATATCTTTTAAAGTCTTCAAGAGACAGGGATGGGCACAAGTGTGGTCACTCCTCTATTGAATTCTATGGAGATTGCAGTAGCTGTCAATTGGTGAATGGGGGTCCTAGAGGTTTGACTCACATCTATCAGGCATTTATGGCATAGATATGCCATATATGTTTAGGATTTGAACACCCATTTACCAACTGCTGAGCAAAAGATGCAGATAAAACCTTATTCATTAATCTAGGTTTCACACCACGTTTTTGTCATACACTTGAGGCATACTTTTTTTACGACTTACAAATTGTTCCTATCACGTTTTTGCCCTACGTCCAGTGTGTACATCAGGAAAGCTCACTATGTACATGCTAGACAATATCATAAGGCTCCATTTTACGATGGAGCTCAAACGAGTGTCCTTCTGGCCTCCTTCTGGCTGGAATACGTCTGTATACTTTTTTTTTTTCGATATGTATTAGCGTGGTAGAATACACTATTCCATCTCATGGGATACCGCAAAAAAGTATAATTCGCAGTAAACTATTTTTTAACTTGGGAGCCTATAGATGACATATGTTATAGGCATCTGTTTAATGTATACACTACCGTTCAAAAGTTTGGGGTCACCCAGACAATTTTGTGTTTTCCATGAAAACTCACACTTATATTTATCAAATGAGTTGCAAAATGACTAGAAAATATAGTCAAGACATTGACAAGGTTAGAAATAATGATTTTTATTTGAAATAATAATTTTCTTCTTCAAACTTTGCTTTCGTCAAAGAATGCTCCATTTGCAGCAATTACAGCATTGCAGACCTTTGGCATTCTAGCTGTTAATTTTCTGAGGTAATCGGGAGAAATTTCACCCCATGCTTCCAGAAGCCCCTCCCACAAGTTGGATTGGCTTGATGGGTACTTCTTGCTTACCATATGGTCAAGCTGCTCCCACAACAGCTCTATGGGGTTGAGATCTGGTGACTGCACTCGCCACTCCATCACAGATAGAATACCAGCTGCCTGCTTCTTCCCTAAATAGTTCTTGCATAATTTGGAGGTGTGCTTTGGGTCATTGTCCTGTTGTAGGATGAAATTGGCTCCAATTAAGCGCTGTCCACAGGGTATGGCATGGTGTTGCAAAATGGAGTGATAGCCTTCCATATTCAAAATCCCTTTTACCTTGTACAAATCTCCCACTTTACCAGCACCAAAGCAACCCCAGACCATCACATTACCTCCACCATGCTTGACAGATGGCGTCAGGCACCCTTCCAGCATCTTTTCAGTTGTTCTGCGTCTCACAAATGTTCTTCTGTGTGATCCAAACACCTCAAACTTCGATTCGTCTGTCCTTAACACTTTTTTCCAATCTTCCTCTGTCCAATGTCTGTGTGCTTTTGCCCATATTAATCTTTTCCTTTTATTAGCCAGTCTGCGATATGGTTTTTTCTTTGTCACTCTGCCCTGTAGGCCAGCATCCCGGAGTCGCCTCTTCCCTGTAGACGTTGACACTGGCGTTTTGCGGGTACTATTTAATGAAGCTGGCAGTTGAGGACCTGTGAAGCGTCTATTTCTCAAACTAGAGACTCTAATGTACTTGTCTTGTTGCTCAGTTGTGCAGCAGGGCCTCCCACTTCTCTTTCTACTCTGGTTAGAGCCTGTTTGTGCTGTTCTCTGAAGGGAGTAGTACACACCGTTGTAGGAAATCTTCAGTTTCTTGGCAATTTCTCGCATGGAATAGCCTTAATTTCTAAGAACAAGAATAGACTGTCGAGTTTCACATGAAAGCTCACTTTTTCTAGCCATTTTGAGAGTTTAATTGAACCCACAAATTTAATGCTCCAGATTCTCAACTAGCTCAAAGGAAAGTCAGTTTTATAGCTCCTCTAAACAGCAAAACTGTTTACAGCGGTGCTAACATAATTGCACAAGGGTTTTCAAGGGTTTTCTAATCATCCATTAGCCTTCTAACACAGTAAGCAAACACAATGTACCATTAGAACACTGGAGTGATGGTTGCTGGAAATGGGCCTCTATACACCTATGTAAATATTGCATTAAAAACCAGACGTTTGCAGCTAGAATAGTCATTTAGCACATTAACAATGTATAGAGTGTATTTCTGATTAATTTAATGTTATCTTCATTGAAAATAACTGTGCTTTTTTTGCAAAAATAAGGAAATTTCTAAGTGACCCTAAACTTTTGAAAGGTAGTGTACATCAAGGGCTTTTTAACAGTTTTTCAAGACCTATATGTTAAACGAATACCATAATAGTCTATGGGTGAGGAATGACTGTGATGGATGCCTAAGGCCCTGTTAACATCAGGTTATGAGCCTTTAATCAAAGGTATACGTCGAGTCTCCTGATGTAAACCTCCGACGGAAGACTGCAACGTATACCACTGTATATATATCCCTGACTGCCTTAGCACTTGGAGCCTTGCAGCGGCTAATCAGTTCCAGTGCTGCATCCTCTGGCTTTATTGTGAACAGTAGTATTATCGGGATTCAGGTAGAGGAGGCCCAGTGACATCACTGTCCATATATGGCAGACTGCTTTTTATCTCCACCCAGGAAAGCTCCAGTGATAACTGTCCATATATGGTCAGTGACATTACTGGAGTTTCCCCTCTCTGAAACCCGATAATAATACTGTTCATAATAAAGCAGTGGGCGCAGCATTGGAGCTGGAAAGCTGCCATTGGTCTCTAAGCGCTAGTATCAATTGTGCTAGCCTTGTGTGACACACAGCTACGATAAGCCGCTGGGGCTGGTGCCGACACCTGACAACAACCGCTATGATTGTAGAGTACACTATTTTGTCTCCTTTGGATACGCCATATGTGGGTACCTTTACACTTACAAACTGTCAAAGGTAAAAGTCGGGGAAAAAGACATACAAGTGATATGCCTGGGGTTTTCCATACCTTCGTAGGATTTTTGTATGTTCATATACTTTTGTTTTGATGTGCCTTTTTCAAATGTTCTAGATGCTGCATTATTCACATATGGACTTATTTTTCCTTCTTATATCTCTTTTTGTCTAAACTTTGAATAAGTGTTCAACATTTCAGATGGTGATGGTTTAATCATTTTCTTTAGTTATTTGTCTATTTTTTATTTATTTTATTGTACTTTTATTCCGTTTTTTATTAACACATGAATGCTTTTTAATTTTACTGTACATTGTATATAGGGCATTTTGCTCCAGTCACAGTGTACCCCTTATTTTATGTTATAAAAACCTGGACCTTGATGCTTTGTTAAGGTTACTCCATCATGTAGTGATGAGAACAGTTTTTGTTTGATTTTAAATGGTTTTAATATGTGGCAGTATCAAATTCTATTCAATAAATAAAAAGATTGTTTTGCTACCATTATATGTAAGTGTGACTTAGTCATGTCCACATTTCTTTTTCTTTATATAGTTCAGTTTTTTGAGGGATTTGGAGCTCCTTGTTTTTTATTTTATGATATATAGCGGTGCCCTTCCGTTTTTGTTTAATTGTATGGAATAATGTAGTCACTTTTGGCCTCTGTCGGGTAAACGGAGCCCTAAAGCTACATGCACAATTTGCGTATTTTGCTACAGGAAACATGCACCAAAACCGCAGCAAAACGCAGGAAATTCACAGGCAAAAAACGCACCAGATCGTGCATTTTTCTATGCGTTTTCGTTGCGTTTTTTTACGTTTTGATGTGTAGATCGGTGCGTTTTCATGGTGCAGGTTTTTTGTGCGTTTTTCCTTAGTATTAGGTAGATACAATTTGCAAGTTGAAGCGTAAGATAAACTGACATGCTGCAGATTTTAAAATACGCACCGCAGGTCAACTTACGTATCGAAATTCTGCAGCATGTACATGAGATTTCCTGGAATGTCATTGACTATGCTGGTACTGTATTAAGCTGCGGATTTGCCGCACGCAAACACACGAGGCAAAACCGCACATAATATGCATCGTGTGCATTGAGCTTAATGGATACACTTAGCATGTACGTCAGGATTTTCTGGCATACGTAAAAGGTAAATTTTCCTAATGTATACGTCTTTACCAAGAACATGCAAAACTATTTTACAGTGACCATACAATACCATATAAATGGTGACATTTTGCTTCAAGAGTTTCCCTTGGTTTCTGTTTTATCTGCCTATCATAGTAAAACAACTATATCTATCATCTGTCATGTCTGACTCTTTGATGTCATCTAAGCACCCAACGTCAAGATCACTGTTACTAGTTTATGTGCCTGTGGCGGAACAAAAATGTATTTTACAGGTAAATATGAGCAGTGAATCATTTATATCTAAAAGTAATTATAACAATGAAATAATTCTAAGAAGCAGGTTTAGCAACAAAAATAAGACTTCTTACATCACTATATACTAATACTATAAAGCCACTATTAAGTCAAACAAGAGAACAAGAGGTCACATCCGTTGAAAACACAGCAGTGGCAGAGCAACTTGTGGCTTTTATTTTCACTCAAAGTGATGGGTAAAAAGGTGAAATAGCAGTAACACATTCTCCATTATATATCATCAGTCAGAGAAATTATAAAAAATAAATAGCAGGCAACAGTGTCGGGCTGGGGTTCCTTGGGCCCACCAGAGGAATTGATTTTGAAGACCGGAGGATATTCTGATATCCTGGTGGGCTCGTCCAATATCTGAAAATGACTGTATGATTAAACAATATGATAAATAATACTAGGCAGATAGAATCTCTATCCTGTCAGATGAATGAAATTATAAAGATCATGCAAACAAAGCTATGCATCCCGATAAATATAAAATATATAAAACAGATTTAAACCCTAAGACAATTGACAAAAAAACTTAACATTATTGCAGTCTTCTGCTCCTATCTGTATCTGTCATTTAAATGACATCACTTCCTGTCTCACTTGACCACGGTCTCCTCTCCTACTAGACCTCAATGACGTGGTCACAGACAATAGCCCACATTTACTAAGTCTGGCTTTTTTTTATGCCAGTCTCAGTAAAGAAATTATTAGGAGTGATTTAGTAAAAGGTGCACACTTTTTGTCTGACTCCTACATGTCAGACAGAAAAAAACCGCCTCATATGTGAAGGCATAGATTTGCTTCATTTCCCCTTATTCTACTTAATAAGTCTGGCCTAAACTACATCTTTTTGCGGGGCATATTTTTAGATGCGCAGTTTATGTCCAAATCTGTTGTAAACTGCTTTAAAAATGTGGCCCAATATTTCAAATAAGACAAGGCCTAGGGGCTCCACCTATGAAGTCAGAAGCAGTAGATAGCTCCCAGTCCCGGACTAAGTTGGGAGGACATGTCCTTGACAGGGAAAAAAATTAATATAAGTAAACAAAAATATGGTTATGTGCATAGTAATAGGGGGGGGCTTTAGATTGGTAAAGGGGAGTTTTTGACCTCTGGGACCCCCACCGATCCTGAAAATGAAAGAGCCATAGCGTTGATTTAGTGTTGCGCCCTATTGACTGTTAACCCTGCACATCGGTGCCCTGGGCAACCTGTTGTGCAAGGAACTGCAGCATGACCCCTTTCTAGTGAACTCGGACGACTGAAATTGCCCGCGGTCCCTTCATTCTCAGGACCGTGGGGTACCCAATGGTCAGACTCCAACTGATCATAAAGTGATGGTATATCCTAGGGATATGCCATCACTTTATAAGATTGGTATAACCCTTTAAGTCGAGAACTTCATGAGCCCTACTGAGGACAAAAGTATCCGACCAACACTATCACTTATCACTGTTAGGTTTTTTCTAAAGCCTATTGTGTTTGCTATAGGATCATAACATGACCAGGACTATGCTCTATGAGCCATATGCTGCGTCATCATCATCATCATCATCATCATCGATCAGTCTTACTTATGATAATCTGTTTCTAGCATATTTTATAATTCTATTACTTTGCATATTTTACATTTCATGATTTTTTCTTTAGTAATGTTAATAAGGTTTACTGTAAAAGTACATGTCCACTCTTGAACACTATTTTATCATTTAAATATAGAAATAACCTACAAGAAATAGATGAAATACATTGCATTACTCAAGTTGTATTGATCCTAAGTAGTAGCCTGTACACCGCGGTCCAAATTATTATGCAAATGTTATTTTCCGCTGATTTTCCTAAATAGTCGATGCAAATGACAGTCAGTATAATCTTCAAGCCATCAACCGTTGGAGTATAATGCTAATTTTATTGAACAAATCTCCTAATAATAACAGATTTTTTGTTAGAAGTAAAAAACTCAAAATGCACTGTTTCAAATTATTATGCACAACAGAGATCAAAACATTTTAAAGGTTGTAAAGAGAACTAAAATGGTAATTTGTTGAATTTGCAGCATCAGGAGGTCATATTTACAGAAAGCAAAAGCTCTTTCAATCAAAAAAAACGTAACAGTCCAAGTTACATGTTAACATAGGACCCCTTCTTTGATATCACCTTCACGATTCTTGCATCCATTGAATTTGTGAGTATTTGGACAGTTTCTGCTTGAATATCTTTGCAGGATGTCAGAATAGCCTCCCAGAGCTTCTGTTTTGATGTGAACTGCCTCCCACCCTCATAGATATTTTGCTTGAGGATGCTCCAAAGGTTCTCAATAGGGTTGAGGTCAGGGGAACATGGGGGCCACATCATGAGTTTCTCTCCTTTTATGCCCATAGCAGCCAATGACGCAGAGGTATTCTTTGCAGCATGGGATGGTGCATTGTCATGCATGAAGATAATTTTGCTACGAAAGGCACGGTTCTTCTTTTTGTACCACGAAAGAAAGTGGTCAGTCATAAACTCTACGTACTTTGCAGAGGTCATTTTCATACCGTCAGGGACCCTAAAGGGGCCTACCTGCTCTCTCCCCATGATTCCAGCCCAAAACATGACTCCGCCACCTCCTTGCTGACGTCGCAGCCTTGTTGGGACATGGTGGCCATTCACCAACCATCCGCTACTCCATCCATCTGGACCATCCAGGGTTGCACGGCACTCATCAGTAAACAACACGGTTTGAAAATTAGTCTTCATGTATTTCTGAGCCCACTGCAACCGTTTCTGCTTGTGAGAATTGTTTAGGGGTGGTCGACTAATAGCTTTTTATCCACATTTGTAAACCTCTCGAGGATCTTACACCTTGAGGTTCGCGGGACTCCAGAGGCACCAGCGGCTTCAAATACCTGTTTGCTGCTTTGCAATGCCATTTTAGCAGCTGCTCTCCTAATTCTATTCATTTGTCTGGCAGAAACCTTCCTCATTATACCTTTATCTAAACGAACCCGTCTGTGCTCTGAATCGGCCACAAATCTTTTCACAGTACGATGATCATGCCTAAGTTTTCTTGAAATATCCAATGTTTTTATACCTTGTCCAAGGTATTGCACTATTTTACGCTTTTCGGCAGCAGAGAGATCCTTTTTCTTTCCCATATTGCTTGAAACCTGTGGCCTGCTTAATAATGTGGAATGTCCTTCTTAAGTAGTTTTCCTTTGATTGGGCACACCTGGCAAACTAATTATCACAGGTGTCTGAGATTGATTACAATGATCCAAAGATGTAATGGCAGGAAGGAGGTGAAGGGAAAGTGGGCCCTAATCTACCCACCGCCCTGTCCCTGCCTACTTGCAACGACCCGCCCTAGGCGACGGGGTACAACTGGTCGGCGGTCCCTACGCTGTCTAAGTGCACGGGAGAACAAACAGGGAACACGCAAGGGAAGGGGCAGTAGCCCACGGAACGCCGCGAGGAAACGGAGCGGTGAATGAATAGTCAGGACCAGGATGAAGTGGATTATACCAACGTGAGCACGGAGAAGGAAGCAAGCCAGGGGCAAAGCGAAGCAGGTTAAGCGGAACTGCAGCAAGGCAGAAGCACGGCAGAAGCAGGCTGGAGCAAGCAGCAGTGGGGCCAGGAATCCAGAAGAATTACAAGCACTGAGGAACAGAACACGGCAGGGAATAAAGGACAGGGGGCGGAGCTAACTCCGACTGACCAGGCCGCGATAGGCTCTCCCACTCCTGAGCCTGCCACCCTGGTTGGTGGGAGACGGTGTCAGTCTAACAGGTCTGGCCTCAGGTGTGCATTGATTAATCCCAGGAGTATACCTAGACGTAGTACCTGGCAGATCCCTAACAAAAGAGCCCTAAGACATAATACCATCCATGAGTTTAATTGAAAAACTAATAATTAAATGTTTATGACACTTAAATCCAATGTGCATAATAATTTGGAACACAGTGTATTATAGTCCAGGGCTATACTCCCAATCCTGCTGGTTGCTATTGGAAACAGTTGACGTGTCAAGAAACAAACAAACTCTTAACAGCGTAGCTGAGCTCCTATACTACAATGAGATAGGATTTTCTGCATTACATAATTGTATAGTGCCTCGTGTAGAGATTATATTCCTCAGAAAGCAAATGTGTAAGGTTTCAGCTCTGAAACCTGTAGAATTGTTAATGCAGCTCTGGGTTATAGTACAGGCTGTAAATCTGAATAAGGACAAGATAAGTTTTATGTACATTAATTGCATATGTAAAATGGCGCTTAAAAGTGAACATACGCTTTAACCTGAAATACAGTATATCTATGAGAAGCAATTTCTAGCAAAAAAAAGGGCACTCTCACTAAGGCCTATGTAGCAAAAGAGCCAACTATTTAAATATTTCCTGACAACATTTAAATTTTCTGCCCAGCAAATACATCTGACATAAACATTGCCCATTTCCACATTGCGTCAGAAACGTGTATGAAATTTTCCCTGGCTGGAGAATAATTGAACACATACTCCATCTATATATAAGGCACAGCTTTGTTTCTGCTCTGTTCCATCCTCCTCGTATCTTCTAATGTAATGTACCTCTGTATCTCCATAAGAAATCAGCCTTGTATCTGTAAATCCTTCTATTATCGGTCATTGTTTTACTTTGTCCGGTTGATCATCCTAATCATCCTCTTTGATGCTTTATATACATCCATAATGTAATCCTACTTTTTCATCTTGGAAATCTGATTTTGATTTCCTTTGTGCCTACTTGTAACCGCTTAAGGCCTCATGCACACGACCGTGTTTTTGCGTCCGCAATTCCCCCGCAAATCCACGGGAGAATTGCGGACCCATTCTTTTCTATGGGGCCGTGCACACGACCGTAGTTTTTGCGGTCCGTGCACGGCCCGGGAACCCGGACCGCAGAAAGTACGGACATGTCCTATTATGGTCCGGAGTTGCGGTCCGGGCTCATTGAAAACAATGGCCCGGCCATGTGCATGTGCGGGCGGCTTGCGGCTGACAGTCCGCTGACAGTCCGCAGCCGGCCGACACGAAAATCACGGGCGTGCACACGGCTACGGTCGGGCTACGGTCGTGTGCATGAGGCCTTAAAGTCTCACAGATGACATCATCCCAGGTGTTTTAGCTAAAAACAATGGGAAGCAGTAAAACTATTATGACTAAGACGTTTCCGGTAAAAATACAATATAATCATATAGGATTTAAATATTTGAGGCATATCATTAGATGGACTATAATGAAAAAATACATTTGGAGTAATATATATTCAAACACAAAAAAAGAATTCTAAATTTGATAAATATTTGTGAGAAATTAAAGGGGTTGTCCGAGATACCACCATATTTTCAAAAACTTCTTTAATGCTTGTAATTTATAAATGTAAATACATTTGTAATATATTTACATTTTCCAAAGTGGCCCCATTTCCAGATCCTGCCGTGGAGAACTTGACTGGTGAAGTCACTCTCTGCACTGGCTCTGCCGCTTTGTTGATCTTGAATTCTTTGCCGGATATAAGACACGTCACTTGTCACGTGGTGTATATCGGCTTGTTCTGCTTCACAGCCCGTAACGCGCATGCGCGGTCACTGCTGTTCTCGCGGTCCCTGCTGTTCTCGAGATAACAGCAGGGGCCGCGCATGCACGTTACAACAGAACAAGCCGATATACACCAAGTCCCCACGTCAAGATAAACAAAGTGGCCAGAGCAGAGAGTGACGTCACCAGTCAAGTTCCCCACGGCAGGATCTGGAAACGGGGCCACTTTGGAAAATGTAAGTATATTACAAATGTATTTACATTTATAAATTACATGCATTAAAAGGGTTTTTGAAAATATGATGGTATCTCGGACAACCCCTATAAGTTACATAGTTACATAGTTACATAGTTAGTACGGCTGAAAAAAGACACATGTCCATCAAGTTCAACCAAGGGAAGGGAAAAGGGAAGGAAAAAATTCTACACATAGGAGCTAATATTTTTTTGTTCTAGGAAATTGTCTAACCCTTTTTTAAAGCCATCTACTGTCCCTGCTGTGACCAGCTCCTGCGGTAGACTATTCCATAAATTCACCGTTCTCACTGTAAAGAAGCCTTGTCGCCTCTGCATCTTGAACCTTTTTTTCTCCAGACGGAGGGAGTGCCCCCTTGTTTTTTGAGGGGGTTTTACAAGGAACAGGATTTCACCATGTTTTTTGTATGTGCCATTAATATATTTATATAAGTTAATCATGTCCCCCCTTAGTCGTCTTTTTTCAAGGCTAAATAGGTTTAATTTTTTCAATCTTTCCTCATAACTTAAATTCTCCATGCCCCTAATTAGCTTCGTTGCTCTTCTTTGTATTTTTTCCAACTCCAGGGCATCCTTTCTATGAACTGGAGCCCAGAACTGGACTGCATATTCTAGATGAGGCCTCACTAATGCTTTGTAAAGTGGTAATATTACATCCCTGTCCCGCGAGTCCATGCCTCTTTTAATACACGACAATATCCTGCTGGCCTTTGAAGCAGCTGATTGACACTGCATGCTGTTATTGAGTTTATGATTTACAAGTACACCCAGATCCTTCTCAACAAGTGAATCCGCCAGTGTAGCTCCCCCTAGAACATATGATGTATGCAGGTTGTTGGTACCCAGATGCATAACTTTACATTTATCTACATTAAACTTCATCTGCCAAGTGGACGCCCAAACACTTAGTTTGTTTAAATCTGCCTGTAATTCATGAACATCTTCCATAGTCTGAACTATATTGCATAGCTTGGTGTCATCTGCAAAAATAGAAATAGTGCTATTAATCCCATCCTCTATATCATTAATAAATAAGTTGAATAATAGGGGTCCCAGCACTGAACCCTGGGGTACACCACTTATAACCGGTGACCATTCAGAGAAGGAATCATTGACCACAACTCTCTGGATACGGTCCTTGAGCCAATTCTCAATCCAATTACAAACTATATTTTCTAAACCTATAGTCCTTAATTTACCCATTAGGCGTCTATGGGGGACAGTGTCAAATGCCTTTGCAAAGTCCAAAAACACTAAATCCACAGCGGCCCCTCTGTCTAGACTTCTGCTCACCTCTTCATAAAAACAGATTAGGTTAGTTTGACAACTTCTGTCCTTAGTAAAACCGTGCTGGCTGTCACTTATAATGCTATTTATTGTCACATAATCCTGTATATAGTCCCTCAATAGCCCCTCAAACATTTTCCCCACGATGGATGTTAAGCTTACTGGTCTATAATTACCCGGGGAAGACCTAGAGCCCTTTTTGAAAATAGGCACCACATTTGCCCTGCGCCAGTCCCTTGGCACTATACCAGTCACTAGAGATTCTCTGAATATTATGAAAAGGGGGACAGAAATAACTGAACTAAGCTCTTTAAGAATTCTAGCGTGTATCCCATCTGGTCCCGGGGCCTTGTGCACATTTATTTTATTTAATTTAGCTTGGACCATCTCTACATTCATCCAATTCAGTATATCAACTGATATATTAACAGCACTGGCACCGGCTACATCAGCTGCTCCTTCTTCAGTTGTATATACAGAGCTAAAGAACCCATTTAGTAACTCTGCCTTCTCTTGATCCCCTGTGATCAACTCCCCATTACCATTATCTAGGGGTCCTACATGTTCAGACCTGGGCTTTTTTGCATTTATATGCTTGAAGAATTTTTTGGGATTTGTTTTACTATCCCTGGCCACCTGCCTTTCATTTTGTATTTTTGCTAATTTTATTACATTTTTACAGATTTTATTAAGCTCTTTATATTTTACAAAGGCTACAGCTGTACCCTCAGATTTGTATTTTTTAAATGCCCTTTTTTTGTCATGTATTGCCCCTTTCACAGAAGGTGTAAGCCATGTGGGGTTTAATTTGAGTCGTTTATACTTGTTACCTGTAGGAATAAATTTTGCACTATAATAACTCAAAGTAGATTTGAAAATCTCCCATTTATCATTTGTTCCATTATTTGACATTAGTTCTTCCCAGTCTATATCCTGAATTGCCGCCCTCATCCTGGGGAAATTGGCTTTCTTAAAATTAAATGTTTTTGCCCTCCCAGCCTGCGTTTGTTTTTTACAGTATAGGTAAAATGTAACTATATTATGACCACTGTTACCGAGGTTTTCACGAACATTGACATTCCCAACAAGATCTGCATTATTAGAAATGACCAGATCCAACAGAGCTTCACCTCTAGTCGGGTCTTCCACAAACTGGCCCATAAAATTTTCCTGCAACAGGTTGAGGAAATGTCTCCCCTTTGCAGTTGAAGCCGAACCATGACACCAATTAATATCCCGGAAATTAAAATCTCCCATTATCACTACAGTACCCGCCTGTGCAGCCCGCTCCATCTGTTTATATAGCTGAACTTCCATCTCCTCAGTTATATTGGGGGGGTCTATAGATTACACCAAAAGTAATTTTTTCAGTGTTTACCTCCCTTTCTAGTTCCACCCACAAGGTTTCAACCTCCTCACAGTATTCACCCACTATTGTCTCTTTCACACTCGCCTTCATATCACTTCTCACATACAGACATACACCACCACCTTTCCTATTTGTCCTGTCTTTCCGAAAAAGTGTAAAACCCTGTAGATTTACAGCCCAGTCATGTGAAGAGTCCAGCCATGTTTCAGCAACACCAACTATATCTATATTTTCTTCCAGTATCAAGGCCTCCAGCTCCCCCATTTTGCTTGCTAGACTTCTGGCATTTGTGAACATACACTTTAACTTGCCTGTCAGTTTTTCACTTTTATTATCAGAAATGTGATTTGACATTAATCGGGCCTTTTTATTTACACTGATGTTTTGTAACGAAAGGATCTCCATATCTTGTTGTCTAGTCCTCTCCCCACATTCTGTTTCTCCCCCCACCAATATAGTCTGACCCCTCTCTAACCTGGCTACCCCTTTTTTTTCTACATTGACCTCCCTCCTCAGCCCTAGTTTAAATACTCCGCCACCCCAGCTAGAATTCTCTCCCCCAGCACAGCGGACCCCCTTCCATTTAGGTGCAAATCATCTGCAGAATACAGTTTGTACCCCAATGAAAAGTCAGCCCAGTGCTCTAGGAACCCAAATCCTTCTCCTCTACACCAAGACTTTAGCCATGCATTTAACTCCCTGAGCTCCCGCTGTCTTTCCTGTGATGCGCATGGCACAGGCAGTATTCCTGAGAATACTACTTTGGAGGTCCTTCCCTTCAGTTTGTAGCCTAGTTCTTTAAAATTATTCTTAAGGCTCCTCCACCTACCATTTATTCTGTCGTTGGTACTGACATGGACCACGACAGCTGGATCATCACCAGCCCCTCCCAGCAATTTGTCCACCCGTTCCACCACATGCCGAACCCTGGCACCAGGGAGACAGCAAACCATTCGGTTGAGGTGGTCTTGGCGACAAATTATTCTATCCGTCTTCCTGATTATAGAATCCCCTATGACTATCAATTGTCTTGGCTTACCTGCATTACCATCCCGCCGACTACTAGCTGGGCTGTTCTCCCGGCTGTTAGGGAGATCAGTATCCACTAGGGCTGCCATTTCTGAGACTGACACCCTCGCATCATCACCCAACTTGGCAATTTTGCCTGGAATGTCAGAAACCGGATCGGCCTTCCTTGTCTTTGACCCCTTTCTACTGCCCCTAACTACATTAACCCAGCTACTTACCTGATCCTGCTCACCCATGTCTTCACCCTCCAGTTGTAACCCACTAACTGCATGCTCTGTGAGCAGCAAGCTCCGCTCAAAATTGTCTATCCTCCTCAGTGTTGCATTCTGCTCCTCCAGATCTCTAATACGAGCTTCCAGGTGAACAACATGCTCACATCTGCCACAGAGATATTCACCCTGGAACTCCGGCTCCAGTCGTGCATACATATGGCAAACTGTGCACTGAAGAAAACCTCCAATCTTGCTATCCATTATCCAAGTTACAAAAAAAAACAGCGAACAGGTGTTAATCAAAAAGAAAAAGAAGTAGAAGAGCACTTACTGGGACTTTAACTCCTCTTTTGAACTCCGGTTTTTGGAACTCCACTTGATATACAAACCACTTGTTGTTTCAAGCCACAGAGCAGGCTCTACAGAGTAGTGAGGCCTGATTTATAGCACCTGGTAGCAGCTAACCCCTCCCCCTTACTCAGCTACTCAGGAAGGAAGCTGCAAGGGAAAAATGGTTTTAAATAATGTCACTTTTGCAAACTTTGTAGCAAGCAAGCAATCAATACATATATCACATACAATGGCCCCCCACTTTGTCACACACAACACAGTAAATCAATCCGGTTTTTGGAACTCCACTTGATATACAAACCACTTGTTGTTTCAAGCCACAGAGCAGGCTCTACAGAGTAGTGAGGCCTGATTTATAGCACCTGGTAGCAGCTAACCCCTCCCCCTTACTCAGCTACTCAGGAAGGAAGGTGCAAGGGAAAAATGGTTTTAAATAATGTCACTTTTGCAAACTTTGTAGCAAGCAAGCAATCAATACATATATCACATACAATGGCCCCCCACTTTGTCACACACAACACAGTAAATCAATCCGGTTTTTGGAACTCCACTTGATATACAAACCACTTGTTGTTTCAAGCCACAGAGCAGGAAGTTACCTTTTCGATATGTTCAAAAAAAATTTGGACTACAGAAAATTTAATTATAGGGGTTGATAACATTCTGGCCTGTAAAACAGAACATGGGAAATTGTCATACTGCACTCTGATCAGTGCCACAGTCCTTAGCGTCCGTACTCATATATCCGGCAATCCAGCATAGTTTTCCTCTGGCATGGTACAGAAACTCCAAAGGGAAACTGATGCCAGAACTGATGCACTTCATTCCTATGGGAGCAGTTCTGACATCAGTTTCATCGGTTTTAATGCCTGATATTTAACTGTGCCGGACAGAAAAAGGTTGCATGGAGCTTTTTCCTGTTTGGCTATAGATTGGCTAGTGATGTCGGAACGGTGCACAAAGCCCATAATATGTAATCAGTTGTGTCCAGCTCAGGCTAAAATCAACTGGACTGGTTTGATTTTATTTTAAAAAAAAATTCAGCACACATATTAGACTGGGGCCAAACTTTTGGCACTTGGATTCTGCCTTGAAAGCTGCTACATGATAGTCACATTCCTTGGACCATAAGATTGTATTGAGTCCCACATACTGTAGGTATGATGTCACTTTAATGCCATTTTTTTTTTAAGGATCAGCAATTAGAAATCATGTACGATGAGGCACAGACACAAGGGGCTTTTATACCGAGACTTTCTCCCTGTGTTTCAATACCAGTGATCACCAATTTCAGTTATATCCATGTCCTTGAGGCATCCCCTATCTGTGTGCTTATAAAATAGATTGTGAACTCTGTTCAGGACCAGGACTGATGAATAATTGTGAATAATTACAATTTGAGTATAGTACTGCGCGATGTGTTTAATGTTTTTTTTTTTATGTTAAATATATGTTTATAAGCTATGGAAAATATAGTCAAATGGAATATGATAAAGGAGTATTGCCATCTGATTATGTTATGGGATATGCCATAACACCATTATAGTACCAGACCACCACCGCTTTTTTTCTCCAAGGGATGTTGTTTTTTGCATTATTAGACCACATTGCAAATATATCTATATCTCGTGAGACTTCAGCAGTCATTGCCAGGAGAGGTGGTCTATATTTTCTCCTATTGGAAGTTGTGAACAGGAAAAAGTTAAAATCAACCATTTGGGCTATGCTATACAAAAACAAAGAGAACTTTTAAAAAGATCGCTAATCGTGATGAACAATAAATCTAGCCGTACATGTGTCAATAGCAGCCGGAAATTTTTCCTTATTGAAATCTCTAAAGTGACATTGACTGCAAGATATCTGCAATGATCTTAGAATAAAAATTGTCCTGCTCATGGGATGTCATTTGTATGCATTGTTGCACATATCTCTATTTCGAAGGACAAAGAATTGGACAATTGGTGCATAAAACTGATTTCATTTATTTCTATCAGGTTTTAATCCATTAACCTGTAATGGGAAAAAAAAATCTTAACAACTTTAATTCCAATTTTTCAAATCTATAAAGCAATTTAGTAATTAGAAAAATTAGACTTTCACCTGCAAATTAAAAAAAAAATAATTTATAACTTAAAATATATACAGATATAGCACAGTTACATTTGTTAGTTAGCACAACCTGCTGTGATATCACAATAAATTATTTACATAGGACTGCAGGTAAAGCTACTGAGTTACGTTAAACCATAAAGTCAGCACAAAGTATTTTTAAACAAGCCTTCTATCTATCTATCTATCTATCTATCTATCTATCTATCTATCTATCTATCTATCTATCTATCTATCTATCTATCTATCTATCTATCTATCTATCTATCTGTCTGTCTGTCTGTCTATCTATCTATCTATCATCGATCAATCTAATACATATCTAATACATATCTATCTATCTATCTAGCTATCTATCTCATATCTATCTATCTATCTATCTATCTATCTATCTATCTATCTATCTATCTATCTATCTATCTATCTATCTATCATCTATCTATCTATCTATCTATCTATCTATTTATCTATCTATCTATCTTCTTCATATCTATCTATCTATCTATCTATCTATCTATCTATCTATCTATCTATCTATCTATCTATCTATCTATCTATCTATCTATCTATCTATCTATCTCATATCTATCTATCTATCTATCTATCTATCTATCTATCTATCTATCTATCTATCTATCTATCTATCTATCTATCTATCTATCTATCTATCTATCTATCATTTGATATCCTTGCTGACTTTGATAATTGACATTGATTATTGTAGTGTTGAAACTTGTAAACAATTTAATGAATATTCCGATGACCACCTATGACCTTGAGGTCAGATTAAGCTGTTAGTGCATGACCTACTAAATAGGATAAGATTCCCTTTAGGCTCTAACCAAGTCAGTCATTCAGAAAAAAATAATTATCCAAATTGTGGTTATAAATGACTTCTAAAAGACATTTAACCAACTTAAAAACAATCTGAAATAGAGGCTTTGAAAACAGCAATATGTTTATACAGATTTGCGGTGGCAGATGTCCTCCATCTTATGCATTGATATCTAAATAATTAAAGAAAAACTGTGTCAGTGACAAGCATGTTATGCAAATGTATATGGAAGAAATGCATATATTAGAATGTAATGCCTTTTATTTCCAAAGAGAATCTGCAAATGCTCAACACATTAACAACAGAACTTTAAAGCGCTTTTCTATGTTTTTTTTTTCTTTTTTTGCAGCGAACACAGCAAATCTGGTTACCCTCTAGTGATTTAACACAGCGGTGGTGACATCTAGTGGTGCACTGAACTGTGTCATATATACAGAGGAACTATCTCCATACATAGAGGTTTTATAGACTCATACTTTTTCTCTAAATGAAGAATACATGTATAAAATATTTAGCTTGTGCATAATTTGAATATGCAAATGTATTTTGTAATTGTAAATATCTTAAATAGTGCCTTATTACTTATTTTAATTAAGGTGACCTTAATTTTTGTGCAAAGTCAGTTACGCAGAGAAATTATGTTAATGGTGAATTTGCAGCAGTGTTATAAATATTATCTAAAATAATGCAGCAATAAAGAGAGGGGATGATGAGATGACCTTACTGCTCCCATGTCTTAAGATGATAAGTCTCAGCTATAAGCGGCATGGTGGCTAAGTGGTAAGCGCTGTTGCCTTGCAGCATTGGGGTCCTGGTTTCGAATGTTACCAAGGACAACATTTGTATGGAATTTATATTTTTGTTTTATTTTTGTGTGGGTTTCCTCCCATACTGTCAAGCATACAGATAGGCCAGTTAACTCAGGGGCAGAACCAGCTCTCTTGGTGTCCAAAGGAAGGGGATTAAGAATATACACCCCTCACTCTCCATCCGAAAAATTCAGCATGATAGCTGTTGGATGGATAATAATCATTTTAATTACCTCCTGACCCCTCCTCCCCACCAATTCCTAGATTTCTTATTTATAATATATATTCCGTATTTGCCTCCATACGCAAGTTATCAAAGTCAAGATAAAGATGGCTACATCCTTACTTTTACAGTTCTCCAAGTAGACCTGTCTGGCCACCCTACCACGTACTGACTTTTGCTCCTCTCCTGGCTCCATGACCCACGTCCATTCCTGACCCATCTTGGTTGTTTTATTTGAAAAAAAAAATGCATAAACCGTGCCCCCCCCCCCCCCTCAAGGCGCACTAGGAGGCTGTTAACTCTGCCTACCCCTTGTGGCACCCTGAGTTAACGATATATCAAATTGGCCCTAGTCTGTATGATATAAATAAATTGGATTGGGGAAAGAGACTGATGTGAGGGATGACAATCTTTGTACAGCGCTGTGGAATATGTGAGCTCTATATAAGTAACAGGAAATAAATAAGGATGTAGAGAACATATTTTCACTGTACATTACTATTATTTTCCTCGACCTTGTGTTTTGTCTGTGCAAGTGTTATGATTCCTTATAGCGCTTGAAGGCTATGTGTCATTTAATAGATTGTGATTAAATATTACAATCTATTAAACAACACATCGCCCTTAAGCGCTAGTGAAATCAAAACTAATTTCAGCCGACAGTAAAAAAAATTACATCATACCCAAATGTAAGTAGTTATTATGCAAAACAGCCATTAAACAACTTTTTTCTGTTTCTTACTTAGCAACAACATATTGTGCAGCGCTGTACACAGATTGTAATCACTCAAATCAATCACTGTCCCCAATGAGGCTCACTCTTCTCATCTCAAACACATACTGGGGCCAATTTAATAGAAAGCTTATCAACCTATTAGGCCGGTTTCCCGCGTAGCGTAAATGCTGCGGAATTACCGCAACGGGATTCTGTGCGAAAATTCTGCAGCATTTACAGTAGCAGCAAATTGGATGAGATTTACAAAATCTCATGCCCACGCTGCGGAAAAAACCCACAGTGTAAATGTTAATAAATTGACCTGCAGTGCGGAATTTAAATCTGCAGCATGTCAACTTATGCTGCGTTTACGTTGCTTTTCTGTTGCGGGTTTTCCAAATTTAATTCATTGAGGATGCAAAACCCGCGACAGAAAGCCAGAGCTGCGACTTTTCCGCCTCAGGAAAAAACTCAAGAAAAAAAAAATCATACTTACCTAGAACTCTCTCCTTCTTCCTGCAGTCTGGCCACCTGGGATGACTTTGCATCCCATGTGACCGCTGCAGCCAATCACAGGCTGCCGCGTCACATGGCCTGCAACGTCATCCAGGGAGGCCGGACTACGCGCAGAGAAGTGTATGAACAGATTTTTTTTTCACTGTGCTGCTTTCCGCAGCTGTAGTTCCGTTTGAAAAAAAATGCACCACAGCGTGGTCCGTTTTTTTGGACGGACGATGCTGCGGGTTCCATGTCAGATACGCTCCACAGTTTTTACGCAGCATATCCGACCCGTGGGAACCCAGTCTTTGTGTGTTTATTGGCGTGACGGAGGAAACCGAGCTTCACACAAAAAGCAGAAGACCATAGAAACTAAATATAGATGCTGCCTTGGTCAGATTTGAACCCAGGTTCTACAAGGCAGCTGTGTTAACCACTGAGCCACCATGACTAGATAAAGCTCTCAACATAAACCAAAATGTTGGTGGACACATTATGACAGTTCTGCTGCAACTACAACTTGTATACCTCCATATATATTATTTATCTTCCGACTGCGATATTCTTGCCATCAAATATACCAGAAAATGTAAGGGAAACTCCAACAGAAGCCCCCAATTCAAGTGTAAACAGAGCCTAATAACAACCTTTCATTTATGTTGTGTCAAAACACTTCACTTCTCACCTCGGAAATATACGGCATTATAGGGTAAACAGTAAACAGCTAAAATGTAAATTTTTTTTACTTATGAAAATGTATTGGAAGCCCCACTACTCTACATTAAATTGTTAATTTCCGCTTTCAATATATAAGTGTTGGTGTGGAGAGGGATGATCAGCACTCAGGGAGGTTCCTCAACTTTAGGGCCCAAGTACAAGGCCATATTATGTTGTACTGATCTACAATATTGTACCTATAGACTTCTATCGATCCATACCATACCTCAGGGTATGTCCGATTTTAAAAACAGTTACATGGAGGTTTTTTTCGATACTGTATTATGTATTTGCATTGATTCTAAGAAAGAAAATGGTGTTTCTCAAAATCACCATATAGCAGCACACAGAGTACGCACAGATCCATAATACTGACTCTTAGGGCTTATTCACACGAGCGTGAATCTCGTCCATGTGCTATGCATTGAAAACAACGCACAGCATACTGCCCCATTGATTTCCATGGGGCTATTCACATATGCGTGAGTTTTCACCCAACGTGTGTCCGCTGCGTTAAACTCACTGCATGTCCTATATTAGTGTGTTTTCACATATGTAGCCGTCCATTAAAGGCAATGGGTGCGTGAAAAGCATGGACAGCACACGGATGCACATCTGTATGCTGTCCGTGTTTTATGCATAAATGACATTGAAAAAAAAAAAGTGCCTGTGTGTGCGTGAAAAACACGTCACGTCAAAAGTGTTTTTTACAAGCGTAAATCTGTCACGCTCGTGTGAATGTAGCCTCAGGCGGTAGTGTGTGCAAATATACAGGATCCTTGCATGCTGCAATGCTGTGTGCATGGATCCCTAGAGGCATAGAGATACTAGGTGTATTTAGATGTAGATTATCAGTTTCTGATTGGTGCTTGGTGTGCTGGGACTTTCTGCTAAGAGAGATGCAGACAGACCTGCTCCACTGGCTGCTGGAGAGGCCTTATGGTTTAAAATGATGGTTAAATAAAAAGAAAAACAACTTTGCAAGGAACGGAGAGTATCTCCGATACTAATTGTAATCCTGTATTTTAATATTTTTTTTTGTTAGACAGTTTATATTGCATGTATTTTAGGTACATGATACTGTATATTTTATGTTTTTGCCAATATATATATGCTGTATATGAAAGAAGTGTGGGTATTTCTTCACCTGCTAGATTTGAAAGCATTTCATCCGTATGTGAGACAATTTTATCTACATCGAATGAGGTTAAAGTTTCTGTTAATATGTTGTCAGACTATTGATTGAATAAACAGAAAGTCGCATGGCCGTTTAGTACAACCATTGTATTTTTTTCTTCACTGAGTGTCCCATAAGGCTTGGTTCACAGTGAGATTCGTTGCTATGATAACAGTCAGCTGTTAGTAAATAGCTCTGGGTGCAATGTCATAGGTCAGGGCCATATGTTAGTCTTGTGACCCTTATGAAAGATGAGATCTTTTTTTTTTTTTTTTTTTTTTTTGTACAGGTTTTATTTTTTGTAGAAATGCTGTGAACGTTTATGTTCAAGGTTATAATATACTTTATATATTATCCTAATATAGTTTTGCATAAATATTGATGGTTTCAATGCAATGGTTAGTGATCTGCACTATTCAAAGTAGTATTATTGTGTTATAATAGATGATTAATTCATATAAATGGCAATGAACTGTAATATAATTATACAGGGGTGGACTAATCGGGCAGTGCCAAAAGACTTATGGCCACAAGGGGCTCACAACCCCTCTGTCAAATGTAACACTTATTCACATTTAAGTGTACTGCCTGCAAAAAGAAAAACATGCAAAAAAAATTATAGAAATGCAGTTTAAGCACAATGCATTAAACCGACTCAATTGTATTACAACTATGATAGTTGGTAACGGCTTTTTAGTACACTCGCTAATATACATTCCGGTCCCCTGTCGCACTGATTATGAGATTTTAATATATTTATATAGCGCTGGCTGGGGACCGGAAGTCTAGTTGCACAGTCTCCCTTGATGATACGAATCTTCGTCATGTTACCGGCCCCGCTGTACTCTATGTAATCGCTGTACTACCTCTACGGCTTGTACATAGAATACAAGAAAGACTGTGCAGCTAGACTTTCGGTTCCCCGCCAGCACTATAAAAATCTATTAAAATCTCAAAATCAGCGCGACGGGGGACCGGAATGTATGTTAGCGAGTGTACTCACATACTGCAGTGAGTACACTGATAATACTTTTCAGTCCCCACATATGCAAGGAGTTCTGCATTTGCTGCAGTTCACCTGGGCATTTAAAGGGACTCTCCGATTTGGACAATCCCTAATTGTTAGAAAAATTCTTTGACAATAAGCTGATCATAAAGTGTCCCCCTGCGGAGTCCCCTAAAAATCAGCTGTAATCTGTAAGGAAACCTGGTAGTAACTGTTCAATTTACCTGCAGCGCCAGCAAAAGGAAATCAAAGCATTACACGCATAGTTGCCAACAGTCCCGAATTTGCTGGGACTGTCACGAATTTACAGAGAAAGTCCCGGCAAATTATTGTCTCAGACGTGTACCGGCAACTGACTTATTCAATTGCATCTGCATCCTCAGGACACAGATACAATTGAATATTATGGCAGAGCTCTAAGAGCGGAATCCCCATCTAGAGAGTTGCCGAGGCTCTGGCCGGGGATTCCGCTCCTAGAGGTAGCCCCTGACATCACTGTCCATATATGGACAGTGACATCAGAGACTCCTCCTGTACCGGAATCCTCGGCCAGAGCATTGCTGACACTCTGGCTGGGGATTTCGCTCCGCCCCTGACGTCACTGAGCATATATGGACAGTGATGTCAGGGGCCCCTCCAGGAGGGGAATCCCCCACCAGGACGTCGGCAACTCTCTCGCTGGGGATTCCTCTCCTAGAGGAAGCCCCAAAGGAGCTAACAGCAGGGAGGGGGGTGTGGTGCTCTCTACAGGGAAGGGGTGGCACTATCTACAGGGGTGTGTGTGTCACTATCCACAGGAGTGTATGTGCGTGTGTGTGTGTGTGTGTGCGTGTGTGTGTGTGTGTGTGTGTGTGTGTGTGTGTGTGTGTGTGTGGCACTATCTACAGGGGGTGTGCGGCACTATCTATGGGGGGGCTGGCACTATCTACAGGGGTGCTTGTTTGGCAGTATCTACAAGGGGGTATGTGCCACTATCTACAAGAGTGTGTGTATGGTACTGTCTACCGAGGGCACTGTGGCATTATCTATGGGGTTGCATGGCACTATCTACAGAGGGCACTGTGGCATTATCTACAGAGGGCACAGTGGCAACATCTACAGAGGGCACTGTGGCATATCTACAGAGGGCACTGTGGAATTATCCATGGGGGAGTGTGGCACTATCTACAGAGGGCACTGTGGCAACATCTACAGAGGGCACTGTGGCATTATCTACAGAGGGCACTGTGGCACTATCTAAAAATGGGCTGTGTGGCACCATCTACAGGGGGCGGTGCGGTTCTATCTACAGGGGGGTGTGGCACTATCTACAGAAGGCACTGTGGCATTATCTACAGAGAGCAGTGTGTGGCAATATCTACTGGGGTCAATGTGGAGCACCATCTACAAGGGGCACTGAGTGTGGCACTATCTACGCTGGTTTTTACGCTGCCAGTAGTGATCAGCACATATTACCTAGCCCTAGTGATGAAGTGAGACATCAGCTGCCTTTAAACAACTGGATAACCAGAGAGATACTGGCCATCATAATAGTTGTTATCCAAACTAGTGCAGACATTTTTGTTAGTTTATTTGAATGCAGAAATTCTAGGAAGAAAGCAATGCCCCATTAGCCACTCCCACCAGATAAGCCATGCCCCCATAAGACACACCCACCAAAAAAGCCACACCCTGGTTGTCCATGGAAAAAAATTACAAATGTTGGCAACCATGTACATGGAGCCTATTCAAATTAATGGATTGGAATTGTGAAGTGAAAGATGCTATTTGTGATCACTTTCCTCACTGCACTTTGGCCAAGAGATGAAGATCCTGAACAGATAATCCTAATTTATTAACTCCGAATTTCCTAATCGGGTATATAAAAATGGATTTTCTAAACTAGACAACCCCTTTAAGCTCCCCCTTTAAACACAGAGAAGTTACAAATATATTCCTATTGTTGACTTGTGTGTTTTTCAAATCTTTGTAGACAGCTCACTAAATGTATGGTGCCTCTTGCCTGGAATTACCTTAGTGCATAGTGCTCTTTACACTTTTTGTATTGCCATATGGATGTTTTAAAGGACATAGTGTTCAGATCAGTATTGATACCCATTATATACTAATTTAAATTTAAGCTCTGGGATAAGATTTCTTATTTTGTCAGTATCAGGATGGAAGCCATGGCAGCTTTTCCATTTATTTATATCTAGCTTTATTATGAATTTCTATCTCCTTAAATATCAGTACATATAGAAACCTAACCTAGAGCCTGTGATACGGATGCAACAAAACAAACCAATGGAATGGACGAATGGATGAATAAAATCCTTTTCACTGATATGACTCATACTTTAAAGGGTATTAAGGGTTCAGCAAGTAAAGATTATCCTGTTACCGTTTAACAATGGCGAAGCAGAGGTTCAGAGTCTAAGGAAGATTCCCGTTCTTCACATTTGAACCCTCATAAGGTGGTATAGTCTTTCCTAGTTAGATTCCTAGGTTGCGGTCCCCAGAGATATCCCAATTTGGCAACAGGTGCGCTATTGGAACGTATAGAGCAGATGTAGGAGCAAAGTCAGAGTGAAGCCAGGATTTAACACCGAGAGAGGTTTAAGATGTGACAATCCAGAGGAGCAGACAAAGCTGTAACAAGGAGATGAGACATGGGTCAACATCACAATGTTGAACTACAAGTGCCAGACGCTAGCCAGAAGGAGCAAGACGTTGGCGATATCTGTAGGCAGACCAAGGTCAGGCTCAAAATCAGGGTCAAAACACAGAACAACTAGCCAGAAAGGAATGCACCTTAATCCACGGGCAAATAACGCCCTCTTTTAAGTCAGCCACGGGTGATGTCATCAGAGCGGACCAGCAGTCATCGAGACACCGTGACTGTGAGCCGCGGGAGAGCTTCACTGGATCGAGATGAGGTAACATATTCTTTATATAATGAAAAGTTGTACCATATTCCTATATACTTTCCATATCAATTACTCATGGTTTTCAGGATCTCGCCTTACGGACATTTAATAGGACCTTTGTTGTGTACATCCAGTGGATAAAAGTCTGTCTCGGTCATGTCAAGGACACACAGCTGCAAAACTTGTTACATTTACAGGTAAGTTATCAGGGCTAGGTTCTGTAATGAGCCAAGCACATGTGTAATCATCATATGACCAGCACAGATTATTATCCACTGGAGGTAAACAATTAACATTGCCATTGAATGACTGCAAGCAGAGATCTTAAAAACCATGTATTGATGGAAAAAGCCTATTCGAAAAATGCATATCCTTACATTATACATTAATTAAGCTTAATTTCAAACCATAATACCCTATTCAGTAACTTCATTTGAGACAAATATAATTAGTTGCCACAAAGCCAAGGACTTAACTATATCCATAGCACAGGCCCTGATAAACCGGAGAAACAGAGTCCATATATATCAATGTATGAAACAACTAAATATCTTTATTGAAAAACAGGAATAAAATACATTAAATGACATAGACAGAGAATCCAAAAATAGTCCTTGGGGCGCTATCCTATACTGCTGGGTCACACTCCACCTCCCATACATGGGTAAGTGCATACTCTGGATCTACATCTGGTTTTTTTGCCATTTTTTAAGGCAATAATTACTTACTTTCTAGTCACCACAGACCCTTTCAGAGTTAGGCATATTGCCTTTTTTCACACAATTTTTACTTGGATACCATCCCTATGTTAATGCACCCCATGTTGGAGTCACATTGAGTCATAGTAACTGTGTACACCATCAGTGTTTTCCAATATATATATATAGACTCAATGTACACTTCTGTGATCCGTGTAAGGACTATTTTTGGATTCTCTGTCTATGTCATTTAATGTATTTTATTCCTGTTTTTCAATAAAGATATTTAGTTGTTTCATACATTGATATATATGGACTCTGTTTCTCCGGTTTATCATATATTGTTAGAGTCCTTATCTCTAATTTTCCATATGGGTGGTTGAGTGTTTTTCCCACCTCTATATGCATTTGTCCTGTGAGACATCTTGTCTAATCAATAGCACAGGCCCTGTATACAAACCTTTGCTGGGCACATGAGCATTATACAAAACAATAGTATTTTGTGATACCTACATTTGTATACATAATTGTGCAGTAATATTCAGTTCACAGCAGGTTACGTTGATAATGGCTATTTAACTTCTATCCTTCTTTTGTTTTCGCTCCTCTCAAGTCGCCACTTAAACAAATTAAGTTTCATTATGCCAAAGCCAGAGTTAAGAACAAACAGTTGGACATCATGTCTCATGGAGAACAGAATGACAGATCACATGATAAGCGCAAAGGAGATCGGGGCTACAAAATTGGCAGCTGTCTATCTCACTGCAAAAACAAATGTGTTAGGAGCCTGCTGTCACATTTCCAAAAGGCATTAAAAAGAGCTCCAAGGTGGAACTGTTTACTGATACTGTGATCTCTCCCCAGATGAAGTCGCTATTTCAGCTAATTAAGAGAACAATTAAGACCAAGCCGATCAGTCAGAAACATAGATTCAAGATATTTTCTGTTTTCACTGCTGCTGTGCTGGTTCCCAGAGGGCAAAACCTTATCCACTTCTTCAGAAAATGACAAGAAGAAGCCATAAGATATCTGAAAACCATAAAAATGTCATCAAAACTGTTGCTGATCTAACAGAACCACCACCAGAGATGAATGAGAAGAACCTGCTCGCTTCAATCCCTACAACCAAACATTAACAAACAAAGTCACTGATCAGAATTCTCTTTCATTCTTTTCAATCTGTGCTATATGAAAAATAATTTTTAAGCCTCCCGGTGAGAACTGTGCTGTTTTTTCTTTGCGTCTACAGGAGGTCTTTTCATCCCTTATGTCATTAGACTGGCTGACAAATTCCCCTCCATCTTAAAGAGGAACTAAACGCAAAGACTGACATTTAAATGAATTAAGGACAAAGCCCCTTAGCTTTCCATCTAGAGGCATGGGCAGATTCAGAAGTTCAGGGAGAAATTGATTATGCCACAAGGGCATATACAGTTAGGTCCAGAATTATTTAGACAGTGACACAATCTTCATGATTTGGGCTCTGCTGCCACCACATTGGATTTGAAATGAAACAACTGAGATGCAATTGAAGTGAAGACTTTCAGGTTTAATTCAAGGGGTTGAATAAAAATATCCTGTGAAACGTTTAGGAATTGCAATTATTTTTCTACACAGCCTCCTCATTTCAGGGGCCAAAAAGTAATTGGACACAATAACATTACCATAAATAAAACGTTTTTTTTTTTAAATACTTTGTAGAGAATCCTTTGCAGGCAATGATGGCCTGAAGTCTGGAACCCATGGACATTGCCAAATGCTGGGTTTCCTCCTTTGTGATGCTTTGCCCGGCCTTTACTGCAGCGGTCTTCAGTTGTTGCTTGTTTGCGGGTCTTTCTGCCTTAAGTTTTGTCTTAGGGCGGGTTCACACGTGGCGGAATTTCACTTAAATTCCGCTGCGGACACTCCGCAGCGTTAATCCGCAGCGGTGCCGTTTGTCCATTGACTTACACTTTAATTTAGCAGTGTTCGTTTAGACGAGGCGTAAAATTCCGCTGCGGAGCATAGGCTGCGGAGCGGAATTTGGTGTCCGCAGCATGCTCTGTCTGTTGCGGAGCAGTGGCGGACTCATGGCGGAATTTCTCCATTGACTTCAATGGAGAGTCAAAATTCCGCAATGAAGTCCGCAGATCTTATGTGTGCTGCAGAGCGTATTGTTTTTACTACCATGACATTTCTTCATTCTGGCTGGACCTATGTATTTCTAGGTCTACAGCCAGACTGAGGAAGTCAATGGGGCTCCCGTAATGACGGGAGCGTTGCTAGGAGACGTCTGTAAATAGTCACTGTCCAGGGTGCTGAAAGAGTTAAGCGATCGGCAGTAACTGTTTCTGCACCCGGGACAGTGACTACCGATCTCAATATACATGTATCTGTAAAAAACATATAAGTTCATACTTACCGAGAACTCCCTGCGTCTGTCTCCAGTCCGGCCTCCCAGGATGACGTTTCAGTCTAAGTGACGGCTGCAGCCAATCACAGGCCAAGCACAGGCTGCAGCGGTCACATGGACTGGTGCGTCATCCAGGGAGGTCGGGCTGGATGCCGAAAGAGGGACGCGTCACCAAGACAACGGCCGGTAAGTATGAAATTCTTTTACTTTCCCTAGGGAAAGTGCTGTCCCTTCTCTCTATCCTGCACTGATAGGGAGAAGGGAAGCACTTTTCCCGCAGTCCGCAGCAGCTAGTCCGCATCAATTTTCTGCACATTTTGTGCAGATCCGCAGCAGAATCTGCAACGCAGATTCTGTGCGGCATTGATGCGGACAGTTGCGGAGGAAATCCGCCACGTGTGGTCATGCCCTTAAGCAGTGAAATGCAGCTCGATTGGGTTGAGATCTGGTGACTGACTTGACCATGGCAGAATATTCCACTTCTTTGCCTTAAAAAACTCCTGGGTTGCTTTCGTAGTATGTTTTGGGTCATTGTCCATCTGCACTGCGAAGTGACGTCTAATCAACCTTGCTGCATTTGGTTGAACCTGATTAGAAAGTAAATCCCTGAACACTTCAGAATTTATCCGGCTGCTTCTGTCTTCAGCCACATCATCAATAAACACTAGTGACCCAGTGCCTTTTGGCAGCCATGCATGCCCATGCCATCACACTGCCTCCACCATGTTTTACAGAGGATGTGGTGTGCTTTGGATCATGAGCTGTTCCAAGCCTTCTCCATACTTTCTTCCTCCCATCATTCTGGTACAGGTTGATCTTAGTTTCATGCTGTTCCAGAACTGAGCGGCTTCTTTACATGTTGTTTGGCAAAGTCTAATCTGGCCTTTCTATTATTGAGGCTGATTAATGGTTTGCACCTTGAGGTGAATCCTCTGTATTTGCTCTCATGAAGTCTTCTCTTTATGGTAGACTTAGATACTGATACACCTACTTCCAGGAGAGTGTTCTTCAATTGGGTTGATGTTGTGAAGGGGTTTTTCTTCACCATGGAAAGGATTCTGCGATCATCCACCACTGTTGTCTTCTGTGGGCGTCCAGGCCTTTTGGAGTTCACGAGATCACCAGTGCGCTTTTTTTTTTTTTTTTCAAGAATGTACCAAACTGTTAATTTGGCCACTCCTAACATTTTTGCTATCCCTCTGTTGGATTTCTTCATTTTTTTTAGCCTAACGATGGTCTGTTTCACATGCATTGAGAGCTCCTTTGACCTCATGGGTTCACAGCAACAGCTTCCAAATGCAAATGCAACACCTGGAATCAACTCCAGACCTTTTACCTGCTTAATCGATGATGGATTTAACGAGGAAATAGCCCATGCAGCCCATTAAATAGCTTTTGAGATAATTGTCCAATTACCTTTGGTCTCTTGAAAAAGAGGCAGCTACATATAAAGAGCTGTAATTCCTAAACCCTTCCTCAAATTAGGATGTGAATATCCTCAAATTAAAGCAGAGAGTCTGCACTTTAAGCCCATATTCATTATATAACTGTTTATTCAATACGTTTTGGTAAACAGCTAAAATGCCAAAACTTGTGTCACTGTCAGAATAATTCTGGACCTAACTGTATCTGTCATACTCTACCAAGTAACAAGGAGATCTAACTGCAGACCATATTAATAGAACGTGCCTAAGGATAGGATAATATTTAAGAAGCTAACCCTAGCTGGCAGAGAAGCCTGGACCATGCCTGCATCCTATGATGAGATAAGTTATCTAGGGGAAGAACATTTAGGGAGTAGTAGTCCAGCACACTTCTTGTGAGCTGCACACCAAGGCAAGTAATTTCGGTTTAGGGATTGGAGGGTGGCAGATTGACTGGCTACAGTAATATCTATTTCGAGAATGTGTAATTTGGCCCAAGCTTTGTGATTATTTGGGGCACAGTTAACAAGGAGTCGTCTGCATCTGCCAAATGTCATATAGTATCGTCCCCGTGTAGACAAACTGCTTTAATAATTGATCCCGGCATCAATTCCACCCCGCCAGGAGCACATCGAAGAAGCTCTGCCTGGATCTCAATTGCTAAGGCATACAACAGGGTAGAAGGGGGACATTCCTGCCGGGTTCCCCCTGGATGCCAGATACTTGGCCAGGAATGCCAGGAATTGGCTGAGGAAGGAAGGTCTTTTTTTCGCCCGGAAACAGTGCCTCTTGTGTCCATGGGCTTTGTCAATGTTCATAAACTACAGGGTGGGCCATTTATATGGATACACCTAAATAAAATGGGAATGGTTGGTGATATTAACTTCCTGTTTGTGGCACATTAGTATATGGGAGGGGGGAAACTTTTCAAGCTGGGTGTTGACCATGGCGGCCATTTTGAAGTCAGCCGTTTTGTATTCAACTTTAGTTTTTTCAATGGGAAGAGGGTCATGTGACACATCAAACTTATCGAGAATTTCACAAGAAAAACAATGGTGTGCTTGGTTTTAACGTTACTTTATTCTTTCATGAGTTATTTACAAGTTTCTGACCACTTATAAAATGTGTTCAAAGTGCTGCCCATTGTGTTGGATTGTCAATGCAACCCTCTTCTCCCACTCTTCACACACTGATAGCAACACCGCAGAAGAAATGCCAGCACAGGCTTCCAGTATCCGTAGTATCAGTTGCTGCACATCTCGTATCTTCACAGCATAGACAATTGTCTTCAGATGACCCCAAAGATAAAAGTCTAAGGGGGTCAGATCAGGAGGCATTTCTTCTGCGGTGTTGCTATCAGTGTGTGAAGAGTGGGAGAAGAGGGTTGCATTGACAATCCAACACAATGGGGAGCACTTTGAACACATTTTATAAGTGGTCAGAAACTTGTAAATAACTCATGAAAGAACAAAGTAACGTTAAAACCAAGCACACCATTGTTTTTCTTGTGAAATTCTCGATAAGTTTGATGTGTCACATGACCCTCTTCCAATTGAAAAAACTAAAGTTGGATACAAAATGGCCGACTTCAAAATGGCCGACATGGTCAACACCCAGCTTGAAAAGTTTCCCCCCTCCCATATACTAATGTGCCACAAACAGGAAGTTAATATCACCAACCATTCCCATTTTATTTAGGTGTATCCATATAAATGGCCCACCCTGTATAATACTAGACACAGTCAATGGAGAAGAATTTCTAAAAAAAACAGCAGACACTTTTTTCTAATCTCGGGCGATCTCTTATAGGATTTTGAATAATAAAATATTAGGCACAGTGTACCTGGGCTATTGCATAGCAACAATCTAGGAGTGCACTGGATAACAACCACAGATCTTGTGTATTCTGTGCCTAGTCTTTCCTACTGTTTTAATTGGATCTCTTCCATGCTGCATCCTATTTCCTTTAGATAATGTTGGAATATTGTCAACCAATCATCTCTGCCCCTTTGTGCCCGGGTAAGAGTTTGCACATGGTCTGTGACATGCATGGTGCTTTACAGGGTGGATTCTGTAGTCTTTCCTATGCATTAGACTTGCACCTGTGACTTTTCAGCAACCTGCTCACAATTTGGAATGATTTATATAACTATAAATTCTGATAGATGTAATCTGGCGATAACTCCCAAAGTGATGCATGTGTACGGCATCATGGGAAATGTAGTTCCAGAGCTTTTGCCTGTAGATAATCATTTCTACAGTCAAAATGGTGGACAGAAGCTGTACTATTCTCTTGTAAAGTGCTAGAGTTGGAAGTGTCATTGGGGAAAAAAGAAAAACACTATAATAACATGAGCTATGTTAGGGTCTGTTCACACATGCATTACTATTTCTTTTGTTCTGCTCCGTTAAAGGCGCTGAACAGCCAAGATAACAGAAGTGCGGGATCAGGCAATGACAGACACTAACGCTCCAACAGTTCCTATTGACTTTAATGTCTTCCGTCAGGTTTCCGCCATGGTTTTCCAGCATGCAGCGCTATTTTGTCCACCAAATATGATGGAATCTGTGATGGAGGCTCTGCTAGGATATGTAAACAGAACTTTGGGAGTTGATGAATATGATTTCTTGTATTTGTCCATCCTTGAGTACTACCTTGTTTTAGATTTTTTTGTTGATTCACTTTTTCATATATCTTTATAGCAGTCGGCACAGATTTAAATGCTGCTATTTGTAGCCACCACTAGAGATTGTGTAGCAGATTACTGCATACTGTTTTACGTTCAACTTAGAAGACGCAGTCGCTATTGACTGCAGTATCTAATCGGTTCAATGGCTTAGGGCCTGTTCACATCAGCATTGGCTTTCCATATCAATGGTGATGGAAACATTGCTAATGGTTTCCGTTCGTCACCATTCCTGCAGGTTTCCGTTTTAACGATGGAATCAATAGCGGAGTCGACTGTGCTATTGATTCCATTGGAAAAACGGAAACCTGCCGGAACGGTGACGAACGGAAACCATTAGCAATGTTTCCGTCACCATTGATACCAAGAGTGACAGAAACGGAAGCTGTGGTTTCAGTTTGACTTTCTGTTGCGGAGTTCACCCGACGGAAACCTCCGATGGAACCCCGGAACGGAAAGCGAATGGTAATGTGAACAGGCCCTTAGATGTAACACATAGCTGACATCCCTCTGACTCTGACTTCCGGTATATGTACAGCGGATGTCGGGAAGGGATTAAACACTATCTGTTGAACTGAAAATGTGGTTAAAAAAAATACTCTCTGAAGCGCAAGGAACAAGACCTCATACAGCGAAAACATTTTTTAAAAGTTACGGCTCCTGGAATTCAGTGAGGCAAAACTGTAAAAAATATTCTGCTTCGTCAAGGTCAAAATAAGTTGTGGCCTTAAAGGGATATTTAATATCATTACACTCAGGAGAATTAGAGGATTATTGTATTTGGTACATTTTATGTGTGATACCAACTACATTACAGTACAGGGGGAAATAATAAAGGAATATTTGTAAATTTTTCCTTATATGAAACCAGTGCACCAGAAAGATAGTGGTTCCTTTTTGATGTCATGAAAAAGGTCAATATGTCCTGAAAAAAAAATATTTTTAGACTATAAAATAGAAAAATATTCACCTTAAGAATGCATTATTCCAAAGCATATTAATGACCTGAAAGGCGTAAATGGCACAAATGACAAATTGTATTTCTGAAGTTTGTGTATTAAAGGGATTGCCTCATCAGAGACATACCCCTTTCAGAATATAGCCGCCACAGCGATCAACTGATTGCCTTGGGTCTGGCTATCAGCACTCCCAGCAAATAACTGATGTTGACCGGGCTAGCCCTGTCTGGCCAGCTGCCACAGGGAAAATGTAGTATTACATGTTGGCCTAATAGGGTATATGGACAAGGGTTGTCTTCATGAGGCAACCCCTACAAAGGGGTGGTCCAAGATAAGAAAAAAGGGTATTGCAGCTTAGCCCTATTCACTTGAATAGGATTTAGAAGCCGTACCATACACAGTCCACAGACAAGAGTGGTGTTGTTTCTGGAAAAAATGCTGGATAACGTCTTTAAGGGTTTATAAAATTACATTTTAGTTTCATTCTTATGGTTTGACATCCGGAATCTTAAAAACAAAGCACCAAAAATATCATGTAGCCCAAATCTGTGAATTTTTTATTGGGTGTCTTAAAAATATTACTGTATATTTGAATGCTATTTAGCTCAGAACAGCAAACAATGGTACATTTTATGTACTGTGTTTTAACTTTTATTAAGGAGCCGGAGGATACAATAGCATTGCTGGGAGTGATACACATAACGGTGCTTAAGAGAATAATGATGTCCTGTAGAGACACTATGCGAAAAGAAAAAACTGACTCAGAGCAAGGATTATGCCACGTCAACTCACATTTCAGAGGGACTGAGTCTGGGTAATTGGCAGGGTAGACAGATATCATGGGAGAATTAGCATAGACAGACAGCGGGTGAAAAAATGGGACAAAAAGTATTGCTATTACTGTCAAATCCTGCATGGATAAAACATCAAATATAAAACATAGAAACTAAAAAATATTATATTGTATGGTATTTACATAGAATTATGATGATTTGATGACTGGATGAATTTCTTGTGTGACCTGGAATTTTAAAAAATACCCCAAATTTTTTATTTATATAGATTAATGATTCATGGATATTTGGACAGTTTTGTAAAATCCAGCTGAACTTGCATGAAACAATTTCTTAAAGGGGATGGCTCAATATAGACATTGGTGTTATATTGCTAGGATATGCCACCAATGTTTGATTCACGAGGGTTTAACATCTGCGAGGTCACATGGTTAGCCACTAAGTCAAGGACATAATAAAAAAGATGATTAGAGCTGACAGGAGATGAACTGACACACGGCTTTGCAAGCATTACTGCCACTTAATTTTAGCGATCAATGGGGGGTCACACCAGTTGGCCCCCCTGATTGGAAGGATGGTGGCATGGGGGCCTGGTCTAGGGTCTGTATTAGTTTAGGAGTCTTTATTAAGGAGTCTGTATTAGTTTAGGGTGTCTGGTCTGGGGTCTGTATTAAGGGAGTCAGGTTTGGGGTCGTTATTAGTGTAGAGGGTCGGGTCTGTATTTAGGGGTCCTGTCTGAGGTCTGTATTTATTTAGGGTGCTTGTTCTGGGGTCTGTATTAGTTTAGGGGATCTGGTCTGTGGTCATTATTAGTGTAGGGGGTCAGGTCTGGGGTCTGTATTTAGGGGTCTGGTCTGAGGTCTGTATTTATTTAAGGTGCTTGTTCTGGGGTCTGTATTTGTTTAGAGGGTTCTGGTTTGGGGACTGCAAGTTTAGAAAGTCTGGGGTCTGTAAGTATTCTATGATCTAGTCTGGGATCCAAATGTATTAGTCTGAGTAAAAGGGGTTGTCCAGGCACATCGATAGGGCATCAGTATAAAAAACGGTCTTTGCCCGGACAACCCCTTTAATGTATGGTCCTGGGCCTTGGTGTCTAAATTTGTGTGTTTCTATAGAGGCTGGAAATGGCTGCAAAAGTGATGAGCAAAGATGTCTCATCAGGAGAAGTTGCCATAATGGTCTGCGTTAGATGGAGAAGAAAAGAAAATGACTCCCATCAGAGAAGACATCACCTGTGAGTCACTGAATCTATAGAGGATCTGTCCCCTCTCCTGACACATCTGTTGTAGTAAATACTTGTATTCTACATATCTTTGTGTACCATTCCCATTGTCAAGAGGAAGTGTGATGCTGTCAGGGATGGTTGGAGACTGTCATTATGTAGGGACGCAGCTCTTTGACAAGGGGAATCGTAACACCCATTTGTCGATGCTCGCACAAAAAGGTGATGTTCACTATAGACATGGCAGAGCGGCGGTGGGGAAGGGGGGCCCAAGTTTGGGGAACAGCCCAGGGCCTATGGTCTTCTTAATCCGCCACTAGCAGCACAGCCAGCTATGTAATAGAGTTGCAAGGGCTCTATAGCAACAAAGTGGCAAGACATTTTTAATGAAGACAATACAAAAAGTTGCTTAAAGGGAACCTGTCACCAGCATTTTAGCTATAAAGCATTGTCATCTAAGCTATAAATATGTTCTAAGTAAGTTCTGTACCTTTAGTATTCCGTTTTTCAGTGGTCCCACGCCGTATGCAAATGAGCAGAAAAGAGTCAAATCTTCATCTGAAAAGAGTCAGATTTTCATTCCTCCGGCGTCTCAGAGTGGACTCCACCTCCTTCTTTTTGATTGACAGCTCCCTAGCCAGTCAGGGCCGGACAGGTGCCGGCAGAGGGCGGGGTTAAGAAGCTGGGTCCCAGAGGGAAAACTAATTACCATAAAAGGCGGGAAGAGTTTAAACGACTACATTTATCGACAGAGGAGGACTTCAGGAAAGAAGAGAACAGGAACGAACTCTGGACAGCTGCGGCCATTGAGGGGTTAGGCGAGTTTGACAGGTAAGATGTTGATGACAGGATCCCTTTAAGCTAGAATTTAAGAAGTAAATGACACAAAAAAAAAGAGCATAATTTCTCTCTCTGCTGAGTTGGAGGCTCTTCCTGGTGTGATGTTAGTGCTGTATTAAAGGAATCAATCAGATGTGTTCCCACTGCTGTCACTCCCATCTCACAGCATGCAGTCTCACAACCTGCAGCTGCATCCCCCTCCTCCCTGTCTACTATTTACTGTATTACATTAGATGGATTTTTTTGGAGACTGAGGAGTTTCATGTTTTCATATGGACTAATGACTAGTAGTTAAAGGTAAACTACATAACTTTAGATGTTTGCTGTTCGTCAGTATGAAAATATGAAATTCTCTACACACAATAGGGCAGATTTATAAATTTATTTATATCTATTTTCTAGCCTTGTTGCATGGGTGGAACATACGAATGTGTTGTAAAAAGTGGGTGGGGCTTCATTTACTAAACATTCTCAAAACTTTTCTAACTAGAAAAGTGTTGGAAAACAATGTCACATCTGACATGGCATTGTTTTCCCCCCTACTGTTGATTAATCAATGTATAGCACAATGCAAGATGATGACGATGCTAGGTTAATAAATATAATAAGACTTTGTTCACACTGGTGTCATGGCTTCCTCTTTTACAGGCCTATATCAGATCCGATAGAACTGGTTATAATCCATTATGATTCTTTTGTTTTTCCCCCATTGATTTGTAATGCGTCTGTCAGGTTTCTATTTTGTTACTGGATAGAATAGAGCTGCAGACTATGTTATTCTGGCTGTCAAAACACAATGGAAACGAACTAACGTAAGTGTGACCATACAACACAACAATAATATAAAGACTACGTGATTCTATGTTAGGAATGAAATATAATCATTTACTTTTTTCGTTTCTATTAAAGTTCTATATTTTTATGCTTTTGACTGGTTTTAGACTAAATTAAATATAAAGCTTGCAGCAAGTTCCATAACACAAAGTAGATCAAGTTCTTTATTCTTATTACAGATTTAAAGGTCTGCCATGTTTTTCATGCGCTGTCACTTCTGACTTGAATGAATAATGCTCATTGCACAGTGCTAGATAATGTTGTACAGATAGGCTGGGCAGCAATGTGGAACTTTCTGCTTAGATCCAGATCAATGTCACACTTGAGCTGCCCTCTTCAGGCAACTATTACTTGGTGCTTTCCTCTGTTTGGTTCATTGGATATCTCAGCATCCTCTCATTTAGTGTCAATGAATAAGATGAATCTATTGACTTATATTTTCTATCAGGCAATATCCCTATTTACAAGGGGGAGGTTGATGCTAACTAATAAGATCATCAGTAAAATGACTTTTTTTTTTTTTTTTTTTTTTTTTAAGCTATGCAAGCATATTTCTGAAAGAACAATAAGTAGCATGTGCAAACTTTTATTTCTCATTGTATCCTAGACTATTTGCTGTCTCAAGTTCCTGCTAATGATTCTTTCATTTCTACATGCTATATTAAGAGACTGTTCCCTTTGTTTCTTGGTATGTGTTTTTAATCTGATCATTTGAAGAGAGTACTTGGTGGCTATTTTCATTGTGGAAAATTTGCACCAAAGGTAAAGTAAATGCTTCACACACAATTAATAAAAACTGGATTTTAAAGGAAACCATTTTTCGGATTTTCACTTTTGTTTTTTTCTTCCCACCTTCCAAAAACCATAACTTTTTTTATTTTAAAATCAATATTGCCATATGAGGGCTTGTTTTTTGCGGGACGAGTTGTAGATTATTTCACGGTTCCATTTATTGTACCATATAATGTAAGGGGAAACAGGAAAAAAAATATTTGTGGGATGGAATAGGAAAAAAAACAGCGATTCCTCAAACGGTGTTCACAAGTGTGGTAAAAACGGCATGTTAACTTTATTCTGTAGGTCAATACGATTACGGTTATACCAAATTTAGATTTAGTTTTATGTTATACTACTTTTACAAGGAAAAAACTGATTGTTAAACATAAAATTTGAGTTTTGTTGCCATATTCTGAGAGCCATAACTTTTTTATTTTTTCATCGATTTTTGCGGGGTGAGCTGTAGTATCCATTGGTACCATTTTGGTACATGAGACTTTTTAATCACTTTTTATTCCATTTTTTGTGGAAGATGAAGTGACCAGAAAACTGTGATTCTGCCATTTAAGTTTAAAAATTTCTGCGTTCACCATGCCAACCAGCGGCATCCCACAATCGCGTTGTGGTGGGGCCGTTGCAATGTTACAGGGGACCACCCCCTGTTTCTAGTCATATAAATGCCACGGTCGCTATTGACCACAACATTTAACGGGTTAAACGAGCGGGATCGCGCTTAAGCGGGATCCTGCTTGTTACCCTGAAGTGTCGGCTGTAACATACAGCCGACGCGCTCATTCTATGGAGCAGGCTCAGCCCATGAGTCCGCTCCATACACCCCCAACTGACGTGCGCCGTATGTATACTGATGTTGGAGACCGGCTAAAATTCACACCATGCCCTATATATTGTGGATTGTATAAATATAAGTGAAATCAAGTGCAGAGTCCTCATGTTAATACATAGGGTTTACTGCAGATTTTTTGGGGTCCACCTGAAGAAAATATCTGCAGCTTGTGGTGTACCTACCATAGAGACTGATCATACGGAATCTATGGGGCCCATAGTGAGAAGGGACCTGGCACAATAAACTGCTCCTTTCCTTCACACATATATAGAGATCATCATTGGCTTTGCTAGAGTCTTAAAAGATCTAAGGCTTAAAGAGGCTCTGTCACCAGATTCTCAAATCCCTATCTCCTATTGCATGTGATCGGCGCTGCAATGTAGAGAACAGTAACGTTTTGTTTTTTTAAAAACGTTCATTTTTGGCCAAGTTATGAGCTATTTTATATATATGCAAATGAGGTTTGAAATGGACAACTGGGCATCTTTTTTTCGTTATGTCCAACTGGGCGTGTATTGTGTTTTTAACTGGGCGTGTTTACGTGTATGACGCTGACCAATCAGTGACCAGTCAGCATCATACACTCATCTCCATTGATTTACACAGCAGATTAACGTTACTGCAGTGTCCTGATAATGAATACACATGAAATCCAGCCTGGACGTCATGTGTATTCAGAATCCTGACACTTCTGAATCTTTTCTGTGAGATTTGCAGCAAGGGAAACGAAATCTCGTTTACCTCCGTAATCTCGCGAGATTTCGTTTCCCTTGCTAGAAATCTCAAAGAAAAGAGTCAGAAGTGTCAGGATTCTGAATACACATAACGTCCAGGCTGGATTTCATGTGTATTCATTATCAGGACACTTGATTAACGTTAATCTCTGTTTATGTGGCTGCACGTCGCTGCTGTGTAAATGAATGTAGAGGAGTGTATAATGCTGACTGGTCACTGATTGGTCAGCGTCATACACGTAAACACGCCCAGTTAAAAACACAATACACGCCCAGTTGGACATAACGAAAAAAAAATGCTCAGTTGACCATTTCAAACCTCATTTGCATATATATAAAATAGCTCATAACTCAAAAAAACTTTACTGTTATTTACACTGCAGCGCCGATCACATGCAATAGGAGATAGGGATTTGAGAATCTGGTAAAAGAGCCTCTTTAAGCCCTAATGCATGTGTTTGCCCCCCCCCCCCCCCCCCCCCCAGAAAAAAAAAACGGCTCCTGTCACTTTTACCTCAAAAACATCTCCAGAATCCGCCCTTTTCTTACTGTGGAATTAGTCAAAACTCTTATTGTCACTCTGATTCACTCTCGTCTTGATTACTGTAACTCATTACTAATCGGTCTTCCTAACACTAAACTCTTCGCTCTCCAATCTATCCTTAATGCAGCAGCCAGGATTTTCTTTCTGACCAACCACTACAGCAACTCCTCTACCCTATGCCAGTCACTACACTAGTTGCCCATTCCCTTCAGAATAAAATGTAAACTTATTACTCTCACCCACAAAGCTCCCCACAGTGCTGCACCACCTTACATCTCCTCTCTCATCTCTGTCTACCACCCTACTCGCACCCTACGTTCTGCCAATGACCTCAGATTAACATCCACTATAATCCGAACCTCCCACTCCCGTCTCCAAGATTTCTCTCGTGCTTCACCAGTTCTCTGGAATGTGCTACCCCAGACAACTAGATTAATTCCCAACATGCACAGTTTTAAACGTGCCCTGAAAATACATCTTTTTAGACAGGCCTATAACATTCCCTAATCTGACTACTTTCCCTCGTCCCCCTTTTACACTGGTCATCAGAACCTGACCCCCTCATTCAGCAGTATCCCTCTCACTCCTTGCACCCTAATGTAATACACTTTATATCTGTCATACACGGATACTGGCTGGTGACCGGCTCATACAGCTTTATGTGTACTACCCCATATGTATAAAAGATGGCTGGACCATTGTACTTAACAAGCACTATTTACATTTTGTGTCTCCCCTATTTTAACATAGATTGTAAACTCTTGCGAGCAGGATCGTCACTCCTCTTGTTTGAATTTTAAATGTGTTTTCTCACTATGTAATGTCTGATATTGTCTATACAATGTACCCCCTGAATTATAAAGTCCTGTGGAATATGTTGGCACTATATAAATAAAGATTATTATTATATCTATCACACTATGATCACGATAGATACACCACTGGATCGAATTAGATACATTGTTTTAAACAGCAGCATCAGACATTATAGGATTAGATACAGCAGCTCAGCAGACAGTATCACACAGTGGGCTTAGAAACCGCAGCTCAGTAGACAGTATTACATATGATAATACTGATTACAAAGATAGTATTACACAGTCCCGCCTGTAAATAGTGCCACACACACAGTGCCCCCTGTAGATAGAGTTATTCCCACCCTGTAGATAGTGACACACACCCCTGTAGATAGTGCCATCATTGAGTAATACTGCCTCCCCAAAAAAAAAAAATATACTCACCTAGCCCCATTCCCACGATGTAAGGAGCTGCACAGTCTAACAGACTCCTCAGCCATGTTAGACCGGCAGCCTATAAAACGCCGAGACGGGACCATTGCATAGGCCGGCACAATGACCTCACTGGCCCTGCACAGGGATCCTGTCTCAGCGTCTCATAGGCCGCAGGCCTAACATCGCCTGTAGCCTTGGAAAGTGATCGGTGCAGCAGGGACCTGACAGCTCCCTGCCACAGCCATAGTATTCAATTGTATCTGCGTCCTGAGGATGAACATACAATTGAATGTGACAGTCGCCAGCGGGATCCAGGGAACGGGCCAAAGATCCGAAGCTATGCCTCGGATGCCTAGTGCCAAAGACGCCACTGTAGTTCATTTAAAAAATGCTTGTTACCTGCAACCACTACTAGGTGCAGTACACTAATAAATCATTATTAAAAAAAAAGATATGTAGATTCTATCTACAATAAGTTGGAACATGAATGTTAGATATAAATGCTTCCTCTGTTTTTGTGGTGTTGACTTGTAAAACATTGCATATTACTAGACTAAGACATCAGTTACTGATCTTGGGGGTCCAACCTCTGTGCAAGGCATAAAAATCCAACCAGGAGTTGTGCAGGCAACTGAAATTCACTCCCATCCAAGTAAATGGAGCTGTGTTGAAACACCTGCACAGTACAAGATCCGGAGCAGTGCTGCGCAGTAAAAGAATCAGTTCTGTCAGACCCTTCATTGTAGTGATTGGTTGGGCCCCATCCCAACTTAGCATAGTGAGAAAACACAAATAAAATATATAATAGAAACACAACCTGCAACACACTTTCCACCAAAAAATAGTCATGAAACTTCATGTATACAAGCAGCATTGGACTGGAGATCTTCAAAGGGATTTTGAGGGTCCAACCTCCTTCTATTTAGAAGCATTGTAAACTTTGTTGTTATCGATGTACACACAGGACATATCAATAGGGTCTAAGAGGTTATATGTGAATCAACCCTTAAGAAATAGACCCTAGTGACAATTAGTTGTCTCTAAGTCAGCCACAAATAAAGTTGTCTTCTGTTGGAGCTTTGGGGCCCTGTTGCATCGGGGGCTCATTATTGTTTTAGAGTTTGGCCCCATCAGAGGATCCTCTGGAGCTAGTCTGGCCCTGTATACAAGTGCTTTATTTTTTACATTTAATTTCTATCCATACTAACTACAGTACATTTTTCTTTTAACACATTTAATTGCATGCCTTCTGGTGCTTTGGTTTGTAAGTTTTCTTTCTGTTTCAATAAAGACAATGAATAAAGTAGATGCATATGCCTGTATGGGAATTGATGAAACTTTTGATATAAATATAATTGGGTTACAAAGGTCTGCTTTAGTTCGGTCTTGCTAGTTATACACAAGAGGCCAACTCATAGCCCAAAGCAATTTTAGAACCTAGGTTCTGGGGAATAGCAGTGAACCATCATAAAATTACTCTTGAGATAAGATTTAATTAACGTTTACACCTTCTCTTCACCTTTGGGCCAGTAATACCTGAAAGTGGCTTCTTTTAAACTGATATCATAGACTACAAATACTACAATAATAAAAACTTTTGATGTTAGATAAAGTCAAAGTTAAAGGGTATTTGCCCTTTTAAAAAACTTATGTCATAATGACATGTGCAAAGATTTGATTGGTGGGGGTCCAGGTGCTGAGACTCCACCGGTCGCTGGAATGAAGTGCCAATAGTATTTAGCTGAGTGCTGTGCCCTTTTAGCTCTTTTTAGAGCTGATTAGAGCCAAAGAGGAACAGCTTTAGGCCCTTCATTTCAGAGATTCATTAAAGGCTATGGAAACGTTCGTAGACTTTTTTTTTTTTTTTTTAACTAAAACAATGTATTATAGTGTTTAGAGCAACTTTGTAATTGTTTTTTTTCATAACACCTACTAAGATAGTTGGGCTAATACATGCATATAGCAACTCAAGTGAACTGTGTGATATACGAATATGAACACCTATATAAGAAATCACACATGAACCAATATTAGCGAAAAATAGACAATATGTTATTGAAAGACAAAATTGTTAAAAATAAGTACATTGGCAGTAACATTACCCATAGGAAAAAGGATCCCCACATAGGTCGGGTACCACAGCTTTTTTTTTTCGTTAAAAAATGTTTTAACTTTTTGAGATGCAGCTTCTATGTATTTTGGATACATAGAAGCTGTATCTTGTGTTGAAACCCAAATCTGTCATGTCAGCAGAACTGACAGCTTCGGTCACAGTGGGTTTCTGCGTCTCTTACACTCAGGATCCTCCTGTTATCGACTACATCAAAGTTATGAACCTAGATGTGATCAATAACAGGTGACTCCTGCATGTCAGGGACATGCAGGACGTTCTGTCATCATATGAGTCAGCCCCGCTGACCTGACGGATTCAGGTTTCAGCGCAAAGATACAGCTGCTATGTATCCAGGTTATATAGCTGTATTTAAATAAGTTTAAATATAATTAAATAGAAACCAGTTAGCAAGTTGCACTAAACGCTATAATACATTGATTTCGTGAAAAAAAACTAAACTTTAAGCACATGGACCCCAACCAATGAACATTTTTCACATATCAGATCTTTCCAATGGCCCAAACAATTGAGCACAGGGGTAGCTATTCGGGGGTGCAGAGGTAGCAGTAGCACACGTGCCCTAGTGCCTGGAGGTGCCCAAACGCTCAATAATTTTGAATTATGCCTCTGCAATTGAGTATTTTAGTTCTTACCTCTAGTGCTAGAATTGCATCATCTCAGTGTAATGTAGTGCGCACGTCATCTGAGTTTATTTAAGCTATAAATCATGGCAAGGTGAGCATTAATAACATCCCACAAGACAAACCAGCACATATTAAGCAAGAAAAAAACCGCAGTCCAGAACATATGTTTCTTGTTGTCTCTTGGCCACAATTGCATCAAAATGATATTTTTGCCGAGGTTCCAGTGGCTACTTTCATGCTCTTTTGTCTAAGTTGTGATTCACATGGCTCTATATCACACATTGGATGATGACATCATATCATTTTCCCTGCATCTGATGTTAACTGCTCAATTTGTATCATAGCTTCTTCTTTATTATTTCATGTCCAACATATTAAATATCATTTATTTTTCTTATAAACCATTCACTTCTCTCTCCACAATGTTTGTTTATTTAAAAAAAAAAAAAAGAAATAGCAAAGGTATCAGAATAAATATTATCCTGTAAAACAAAATAGACATATCTATGAATCATATTTGTATAAATATTCTGATTTCTGGTCCACGCTGTCCATCTCTTCCTCCTCCTTCTGCGTCTGGTGGCCTTTACTCCCGCAGGGTGAATGTCATAAAAAAATCACTAAACAAAACTGCCATAAGTGCTGTTATTTGGTCACCTTAGATCCAAAAGAAAATTTTAATAAAAATTTTCAAAGAGGTCTCAGAATATGGTGACACAAAACAAATTAGTTTTTAAAGAATTTTTTTATTGCGTAAAAGTAATAGATCATATGAATTTGGTATCACTGTAATCGTATTGACCTGCCAAACAAAGTTAAGATGTCATTTTTACTGCACGGCGAATGCATAAAAAAAAAAAAAAAACAAGAAACATACATCTAATTTTTTTTCCACCCCACAAATAATTTGTTTCTGTTTTTCAGTACTATTTATGGTACATTAAATTGTGACCTAAAAAACAACAACTCGTCCAGCAAAAAACAAGCCCTCATATGGTTATGCCAAAGAAAAAAGAAAAAGACGGGGAGAAGAAAAACAATACATGAAAAATTGCTGCGGCAGCAAGGGTTTAAAAGCATTTCTTCTAGGTGAGATTATATCCAACATACCGGGCCACTCAAAGCAGTTCCTCAAAGTATAGAGCTGCAGGGATTCTGTGTGCTGCTGTACAGCCTTCATACACCTCTGCGTGTGCATAATGCCTTGTGCTGTGAGACCACAAACAGCCATCTGCATACTGCACATATATGATGGATTTATGTATTAGTCTGTTTTGCAGAAGCCAGTGCTGCGTCCAAAGCTGAAAAGGAGCGAGGAGGGTAAGTATATGCAGAGGCGTAGCTAGGTTCTCCAGCACCCGGGGCAAAGTTTCAGATTAGCGCCCCCACCAACTTACTTCCCGACATCTCCTTCCCCCTCGCCATGTTTGCTTTTTCTACCAATCAACGAGGTGTAATTTTTTTTTACAATTCTTTTAATGTAATTCAAGCATAAAACCATTTCTACATTTTACAAGCAATATAGTTATATAAGGGAGTTAACATAAAAATAAATTTAAATAAAATATATTAAATAGGCCACACACAGCCCCCTGTAGACAGCGCCACACACAGCCCCCCTCTTGTATAAAACGCCACACAGCCCCCTGTAGATAGCGCCACACACAGCCCCCCTCTTGTATATAATGCCACACAGCCCCCTGTAGATAGCTCCACACACAGCCCCCCTTGTAGTTAATGCCACACAGCCCCCTTGTTACAGATAGCGCCACACAGCCCCCCATTGTAGATAGCGCCACACAGCCCCCCCTTGTTGATATTGCCACATAGCCCCCTTTGAGATAGCACCACACACATCGCCCCCTTGTAAACAGCGCCACACATAGCCCCCTTGTAGATATCGCCTCACACAGCCTCCCTTGTAAATAGCGCCACACACAGCCCCTCTCTTGTAGATAGTGCCACACACAGCCCCTCTCTTGTAGGTAGCGCCACACAGCCCCCTTGTAAATAGCAACACCCCCCCTTGTAGATAGTGCCACACACATCCCCCTGTTATAGATAGAGCCACACACAGCCCCATGTTGTAGATAGCGTCACACACAGCCCTCCCTTGTAGATTGTGCCACACAGCCCTCCTTGTATATAGTGGAACATAGCCACCCCTTGTAAACAGCTCCACACAGCCCCCCTTGTAGATAGCGGCACACATCCCCTTGTAAATAGCACCACACTCCCCCCTTGTAGATAGGGCCGCACACAGCCTGCTGCCCCCCTTGTAAATAGCGCCACACTCCCCCCTTGTAAATAGCGCCACACTCCCCCCCTTGTAAATAGTGGCACACTCCCCCCTTGTAAATAGCGCCACACTCCACCTTGTAAATAGCACCACCCTCCCCCCTCTTGTAAATAACTCCACACTCCCCCCTCTTGCAAATAGCGCCACACTCCCCCCTCTTGTAAATAGCGCCACACTCCCCTCCTTTTGTAAATAGCACCACACTCCCACCTTGTACTTAGCACCCACGGTAAACAGAGCCGAGAGCAGTAGCCTACCGCTACCACTCTCCACTCTGCCTGACGTGACTCACCGGAGGAGCCGAGCCGGTCATGTGGCACAGGCAGCGGCGGAGTTCCTTCTGACTAGGGTCAGTGACAGCCCGGGAATGGACCAGTCCAGTCACCTGACCTGAACCCTCTGACCCCATGTCACTGACACCCCTTCCCTACCACCTAGTTGCGCCCAGGGCACATGCCCCACCTGCCCCCCCCCCCAGCTACGCCCCTGGTATATGGATACTGTGTGCTGAACCCCTGTATTTAAGCCTATCTTGTGGATGCTGTCTGCTGAGCCATGTATGCACGCCTATCAGGTGAGATACTGTCTGCTGAGTCGTGTATCTAAGCCTATCATATGTGATACCGTCTGTTGAGACCCTGTATGTAAGCCTATCATGTGTGATACTACCTGCTGAAGCCTTGTATCTAAGCCTATCATGTGTGACTAGGCCAGTTGAGATGCTGTATCTAATCCTATCCAGTGCCGTAGCTATCGAGGTCGCAGTGTCATATATAAGCTGTGTAAAGGATCTGCCAGGCACAGCGGGGTTAACTCCCAGAACTAATCAGTCAGCACCTGAGAATACATCCCTGAGACTGACTCCTGCTTCCACCATTCAGGCTGGCAGGCTTAGGAGTGGGAGAGCCTATCGTAACCTGGCCAGACTCAGCTAGCTCCCGCCCTCGGTCTATTTAAGCCTGCACTTCCTGTCCCTCGGTGCTTGTTATTGCTTTTGTTTCTTTCCTTGTGGTTCCTGGCCCAGCTACAGCTCCTGCTATTTTTGATCCTGCTCCATACCGACCCTGGCTTACCGACTACTCTTCTGCTTTTCGTTTTGTACCTCGCACACTCCTGGCTTGACTCGGCTCGTTCACCACTCTGGTTGCTCACGGTGTTGCCGTGGGCAACGGCCCCTTTTCCTTGCTTGTGTTCCTTGTATGTTTGTCGTGTTTGTCGTGCACTTACTAAGCGCAGGGACCGCCGCCCAGTTGTACCCCGTCGCCTAGGGCGGGTCATTGCAAGTAGGCAGGGACAGAGTGGCGGGTAGATTAGGGCTCACTTGTCCGTCTCCCTACCCCCTGCCTTTACATAATAACAAGCCCATACCTAGTCTACCCCTGGTCCCTGACACCACTATGGATCCCCGTGAGACCCTGGCTCAGCAAATGCAGGGTCTCTCCCTACAGGTCCAGGCCCTGGCTCAGAGGGTCAACCAGCCTGATGCTACCCTGGTAGTTCCCCGCACCGCACCTCTTGAACCCCACCTCAAGTTGCCCGACCGGTTCTCAGGGGACCGGAGGACTTTTCTTTCCTTTCGGGAGAGTTGTAGGCTTTACTTTCGTTTAAAGCCTCATTCCTCAGGTTCTGAGAGCCAGCGGGTGGGTATAATTATGTCCCGGCTCCAGGAAGGGCCCCAAGAGTGGGCCTTCTCCTTGGCTCCTGACGCCCCTGAACTTTCCTCCGTTGATTGTTTCTTTTCTGCTCTCGGACTTATTTATGACGAGACTGACAGGACTGCCTATGCCGAGAGTCAGCTGGTGACCTTAAGTCAGGGTAAGAGACCTGTTGAGGAGTATTGCTCTGACTTTCGGAAGTGGTGCGTAGCTTCTCGGTAGAATGACCCTGCCTTAAGGTGCCAGTTTAGGTTGGGTCTGTCGAATGCCCTGAAAGACCTGCTAGTTAGCTATCCCTCTTCTGACTCCCTAGACCAGGTTATGGCTTTAGCGATACGACTTGACCGACGTCTCAGGGAACGACAACGTGAACGTTTATGTGTTTTCTCCTCCGACTCCCCCATGATGCCTCCCGAAGCTCCGTTGCTTCGTTCCTCCCCGAAAGATTCAGAGATACCTATGCAACTCGGGGCCTCCGTGTCCCCCCAACAACGTAGAGAATTCCGCAGGAAGAATGGTCTCTGCTTCTACTGTGGGGACGACAAGCATCAAGTGAACAACTGTCCTAAGCGTAAGGTTGCAGCCAGAGAACTTCCGCGTCTAAGTGATCATCGGGGAGGTCACTTGGGTGCACAGGTATTTCCCGTAAATATGAAACGTACTAAGATCTTGCTTCCCTTTCAGGTCTCTTTTGGTGGTAGGTCTGCTACCGGCAGTGCTTTCGTGGATTCAGGGTCCTCTACTAATATCATGTCTGTGGAATTTGCTATGTCCCTTGCTATGCCTCTTATTGATTTGCCTAAACCTGTCCCGGTAGTGGGTATCGACGCCACTCCTCTTGCTAATGGTTATTTTACACAGCATACCCCTGTTTTTGAACTCCTTGTTGGCTCCATGCATTTGGAGCAATGCTCTGTACTGTTGATGCAGGGATTATCGTACGATTTGGTTCTAGGTCTTCCCTGGTTGCAGTTGCATAATCCTACGTTTGACTGGAATACTGGGGAGCTAACCAAATGGGGTAATGAATGTTGTACGTCATGTTTTTCTGTTAATTCTATTTCTCCCCCTAAGGAGGCGAATACGCTACCCGAGTTTGTTCAGGACTTCGCTGATGTTTTCTCTAGGGAGGCCTCCGAAGTGTTACCTCCTCATAGAGAATACGATTGCGCTATCGAATTGGTACCAGGAGCTAAGCTTCCTAAGGGTAGGATATTTAATCTTTCTTGTCCCGAACGTGAAGCTATGAGAGTGTATATCCAGGAATCCCTGGCCAAGGGTTACATTCGTCCCTCTTCTTCTCCGGTAGGTGCTGGCTTCTTCTTCGTGGGGAAGAAGGATGGTGGTCTTAGACCATGCATTGACTACCGTAGCCTGAATAAGGTCACGGTAAGGAACCAGTATCCCCTTCCTTTGATTCCTGATCTCTTTAATCAGGTTCAGGGGGCCCAATGGTTTTCTAAATTGGATCTACGGGGGGCGTATAACCTTATTCGCATCAAAGAGGGGGATGAGTGGAAGACTGCGTTTAACACGCCCGAAGGCCATTTCGAATACCTCGTCATGCCCTTTGGGTTGTGTAATGCCCCTGCGGTCTTCCAGAATTTCATAAATGAGATTTTGAGAAATTACCTGGGGATTTTTCTGGTAGTGTACCTTGATGACATACTGGTGTTTTCCAAGGACTGGTCCTCCCACGTGGAGCATGTCAGGAAGGTGCTCCAGGTCCTTCGGGAAAATAAACTGTTTGCCAAAACCGAAAAATGTGTGTTTGGGGTACAGGAGATTCCATTTTTGGGTCAAATCCTCACTCCTCATGAATTCCGCATGGACCCCGCCAAGGTTCAGGCTGTGGCGGAATGGGTCCAACCTGCCTCCCTGAAGGCATTACAGTGTTTTTTGGGGTTTGCTAATTATTACAGGAGATTTATTGCTAACTTCTCGGTCATCGCTAAGCCCCTTACGGACCTCACTCGCAAAGGTGCTGATCTCCTCCACTGGCCTCCTGAGGCTGTCCAGGCTTTTGAGGTCCTTAAGAAGTGCTTTGTCTCGGCCCCGGTGCTGGTTCAGCCCAACCAAATGGAGCCATTTATCGTGGAAGTTGACGCATCTGAGGTGGGAGTGGGGGCTGTCTTGTCCCAGGGTACCAGGTCCCTCACCCATCTCCGCCCCTGTGCCTACTTCTCCAGGAAGTTTTCGCCAACTGAAAGTAACTATGATATTGGCAACCGCGAACTCTTAGCCATTAAATGGGCATTTGAAGAGTGGCGCCACTTCCTGGAGGGGGCTAGGCACCAGGTAACGGTCCTTACCGACCACAAGAATCTGGTTTTCCTAGAATCTGCCCGGAGGCTAAACCCGAGACAAGCTCGATGGGCGTTATTTTTTACCAGATTCAATTTTTTGGTTACCTATAGGGCTGGGTCTAAAAATATTAAGGCTGATGCACTGTCGCGTAGCTTCATGGCCAGCCCTCCTTCGGAGGAAGATCCTGCTTGTATTTTGCCTCCAGGTATAATCATTTCCTCGATCGATTCTGATTTAGTCTCTGAAATTGCTGCTGATCAAGGTGCAGCTCCCGGGAACCTTCCTGAGAACAAGCTGTTTGTTCCCCTGCAATTCCGGCTAAGGGTACTTAGGGAAAATCATGACTCCGCACTATCTGGCCATCCAGGCATCCTGGGTACCAAACACCTCATTACCAGAAATTATTGGTGGCCTGGGTTGCCTAAAGACGTTAAGGCCTACGTCGCCGCTTGTGAGGTTTGTGCTAGGTCCAAGACTCCCAGGTCCCGACCAGCGGGCTTACTGCGTTCGTTGCCCATTCCCCAGAGACCTTGGACACATATCTCCATGGATTTTATCACCGATTTGCCTCCATCCCAAGGCAAGTCGGTGGTGTGGGTGGTGGTGGACCGCTTCAGAAAGATGTGCCACTTTGTGCCCCTCAAGAAACTACCCAACGCCAAAACGTTGGCTACCTTGTTTGTCAAACACATCCTGCGTCTCCATGGGGTCCCTGTCAATATTGTTTCGGACAGAGGGGTACAATTTGTTTCATTGTTTTGGAGAGCCTTCTGTATGAAGTTGGGGATTGATCTGTCCTTCTCCTCTGCCTTCCATCCTGAAACCAATGGCCAAACGGAGAGGACTAATCAGTCTCTAGAACAATACTTAAGGTGTTTTGTCTCTGACTGTCAATTTGATTGGGTCTCTTTCATTCCCCTCGCCGAATTTTCCCTTAATAACCGGGTCAGTAACTCGTCAGGGGTCTCTCCTTTTTTTTGTAATTTTGGGTTTAATCCACGGTTCTCCTCCATTTCACCTGGTAGTTCCAACAATCCTGAGGTAGAGGTCGTTCATCGGGAACTGTGCACAGTCTGGGCCCAGGTTCAGAAAAACCTAGAGGTGTCCCAGAGCGTACAAAAAACTCAGGCTGATAAAAAACGTTCTGCTAACCCCCTGTTTATGGTCGGGGATCTGGTGTGGTTGTCGTCTAGGAACTTGCGTCTCAAGGTTCCGTCCAAGAAGTTTGCTCCCCGGTTTATTGGGCCGTATAAGGTCATTGAGGTCCTCAATCCTGTCTCCTTCCGGCTGGAGTTACCCCCGTCTTTTCGGATACACGACGTGTTTCATGCCTCCCTCCTCAAACGCTGCTCCCCGTCCTTGGCTCCCTCGAGGAGACCTCCTGTTCCCATCCTCACCCCGGAGGGGGTGGAATTCGAGGTGGCCAGGATTGTGGACAGCAAGATGGTCCAAGGCTCCCTCCAGTACCTGGTCCATTGGAGAGGATACGGGCCCGAGGAGAGGACTTGGGTACCCGCCCGGGATGTTCACGCTGGGGTATTGGTCAGGAGGTTCCACCTGCGTTTCCCCAGTAAGCCAGGTCCACTTAGAAAGGGTCCGGTGGCCCCTCATAAAAGGGGGGGTACTGTAAAGGATCTGCCAGGCACAGCGGGGTTAACTCCCAGAACTAATCAGTCAGCACCTGAGAATACATCCCTGAGACTGACTCCTGCTTCCACCATTCAGGCTGGCAGGCTTAGGAGTGGGAGAGCCTATCGTAACCTGGCCAGACTCAGCTAGCTCCCGCCCTCGGTCTATTTAAGCCTGCACTTCCTGTCCCTCGGTGCTTGTTATTGCTTTTGTTTCTTTCCTTGTGGTTCCTGGCCCAGCTACAGCTCCTGCTATTTTTGATCCTGCTCCATACCGACCCTGGCTTACCGACTACTCTTCTGCTTTTCGTTTTGTACCTCGCACACTCCTGGCTTGACTCGGCTCGTTCACCACTCTGGTTGCTCACGGTGTTGCCGTGGGCAACGGCCCCTTTTCCTTGCTTGTGTTCCTTGTATGTTTGTCGTGTTTGTCGTGCACTTACTGAGCGCAGGGACCGCCGCCCAGTTGTACCCCGTCGCCTAGGGCGGGTCGTTGCAAGTAGGCAGGGACAGAGTGGCGGGTAGATTAGGGCTCACTTGTCCGTCTCCCTACCCCCTGCCTTCACAAGCTGTCTCCAATATATACTAGTATATATATTTATTTATTTATTTATTTTTTCCTTTGACACAAAACGTATATATCTTGGGATTTGTGTCCCTAATTTTTTTCAAGACCCTAGCACAACCCCCGGCCGCTAGTGCTTCATCAATGGGACTCTTAACAGACCCAATGATACAGCTGAAAGTTACGGGCAGACCGCAGCCATCGGCCATGAAGAGAAGTTACCCCAGTTCTGCAACTGAAAATGAGTTTTATTGTTCTGAATGGGGTTGTTTCTGCAGCAGGGCATGGATTTCTGCAAGTTCCATTCAGATAAAAGGGACTGTCGCATACATTTCTGAAACAAATCTGCCGCATGTAAATAAACCCTAACGGAGTGGAGAAAATTAAGATATTGAAATAGCCCATACCCTGGTAGACATGAATGGCCATCTCCCATTAGTTCCAGACAAAACAATGAGCTAGATTTACTAAGCAAAATGTGCCAGAATTCTGGCTTAAAAAACTGACATACATGCCATGTGCCACATTTGTTATGTGTTTTAGACACTTTTTACGCCTCACTAGACAGTTTTGAAAGTGTATAGAAAAGAAGATATGGCCAAGAAGAGTTCTAAAATGCGCCAAATTTTTAAATGCCATGTGCTATTGTTTTGGCACAAATTTCTGGTGTACAGAAAAACCAGCCAAGAAAGGGAGGGAGAAGATTAGTAAATCTCCCCCATGTCTTAAAGTAGCCCTAGAGAAAAGAAAGAGTGCAAACTTGCATCTTTACCAAAAAAGCATTCCCCTCTATCAAACGATAGAACCCATATGAAGAATACATGTTTGAATAATCCTTAGTATAGCTCCTAGTAACCAAAACCCGAATTTCAATAGTTAAAAACACACATAGGGAGAAAAAAAGATTTAAAAAAAAGAAAACATTCTCTTCAGCTAGTTAACTGTGGTTCATTCTCTGTGATAACTCACTGGAGATCATAATTTATGGACAATTGAAGCTGCAGGAACATCTACTAGAAGGAAGAGAGCAGATCCATAGCAACAATTCTTTAGGGGAATATTAATCCCCAGCTTTATGTAGTGCTAAGTGTACAATAGTAATCAGAAGTTGAGTAGAAGCTGCTAATCATTGAGGGAAAAGGCTGTATAAAGAATTCATAATGGAATTAGCCTGCAGCAAACAAAGACAGACAAAATTAAATCAGCCATCAAATTGCACTAAGGAATTTTAATTTACAGGTTAATGTTAGATTACGTAACTAATCACTGCTAAAAATGTCAATGAACAACCAATGAAATCCAGATTTTTTTTAAATCAAATTTTTAATGATCTTTAATCCAAAAATTTGTTGGCATTGGGTACAATGGAAAAATAGTTTAACTGATCAAAATTATAAAGCAAAAGAACCAATCAATATAAAATGGTTAGAAGCAATTAATTAGCATAAAATTCCCATTGCTAGGCTGTTCTCACATACTATGCAGCAGCAAAAAAGTTTATTTGTATCTAAATGGGTAAAATTATTGTTGCAAGATGTCCATTTCAGAAGCTTCTAGGGATGTTTATTTCTCTCATATGAGTAAATTACATTCATTCAGTAGTAACACATTCTTATCCAATTTAATGTCTGGGGTTTTATTATTTAAATCAGAGACATTTGGTAAGCTTTGACAAATGCAGAAAAAATGAGTTCACTTTTTATAACACATATCTTAAAATTCTGGGCTGTATTCACACGTGTAGCTTTTATCATGGTTTTGCCCAGGGCTCAACAGCACAGTGATGTTGTCCTGGGCAAAAAGCAAAGCAGGACCTTATTTTTATACTTTTTTAGGCTTACCAGTTTTTCAAAAACCCTGTTGGTCTAGGGTAGAATAGGGATAATTGTACATTCCCTGGTGGTCTAAGGCGGTGACAGGGTTCATTTTACCTTCCCTAGTTGTCTAGAGCACTGAGGGGTCAGTAGTAAATTAAGCTTGCTGTACTTAGGGGCCCTTTGGACATAGAAGCCCTGGGCAGTTGCATCTCCTTTTTTGCAATATACTTTTGTTTTTGTTTTTCTGTAAACATCTAACATAGGCCAAAGTTGCCATTTGAACCTAGTTTTGGATCTGTTTGACTCAGCCATGCACATGGATAGCTTAACAAATATTTTCATGTTTTTTTGGGACTTCTATTTATTTTTTTGTTTCTTTTTTAACCTTATAATCCAGCATGCAGAGCTAGTATTAGATGGGAGCAGATCACATTTACCCATAAGAGATGTCATATGGGGCAATGTGATCTAGGCACGTATTGTTTATATATTATTATAAATTTATTTATATCTTATCACTATGAAATTTAAATGAATAGCAATATCATATAAAGCAACAACAAAGAAGCTGTATTGGCAATACATCAACAATACATTTCCACTTTGCCATGTTATAGATGTTGCATAATTTGGAGCCCACAAAAGAAAGAAGCCGTAGAGAAATGAGTGAGAGGACTTTGTAAAATCCCTTAGGCTGGGTTCACACGACCTATTTTCAGACGTAAACGAGGCGTATTATGCCTCGTTTTACGTCTGAAAATAGGGCTACAATACGTCGGCAAACATCTGCCCATTCATTTGAATGGGTTTGCCGACGTATTGTGCAGACGACCTGTAATTTACGCGTCGTCGTTTGACAGCTGTCAAACGACGACGCGTAAATGGACTGCCTCGGCAAAGAAGTGCAGGGCACTTATATACATTATATGCAGAGCACTTCTTTGCCACGTAATTTGAGCTGTTCTTCATTGAACTCAATGAGGCACAGCTCAAGATTTACGAGCGTCACAGACGCCTCGTAAATTACGAGGAGGAGCATTTACGTGTGAAACGAGGCAGCTGTTAACAGTCTGTCTTTTCACACGTAAATGCCTCTCATCGTGTGAACATACCCTTAGGCTCTGGGTGTTGTGACCATAATACAGACCCAAAAATGCAGCTGTGTTATTCCTATTTAGACTGTATGCACACAGCCGCATTATGGTTTCATAGAACCTTCGAGTTGTACAGAGCTGTAATATGGCAGCCATAAACTACTATGTAGCCATATAGTACTATACCTCCATATGCCTCCAATTTCATACGGGCCCATATAGTGTCATTACATAGGACTAAGGGTGTATACACGTTGTTGTGCACTTCGGCTTTACTTACTGTTGAACTCCTACCCCTACTTGTTCACACAGCCTAGGGCTAGATTCACACGGGCGTTGCGCATCTCGGACATGAAAAACAGCAGTTTTTCACGTCCGAGGTGCATCCGTGGTCTGCGCTGCAAGACGCGATGTCATGCATCCCTCCATAGACTACTTGAGTCTATGGAGGGATGTGTGAAGCGTGAAAAAATAGGACATGTCCTATTTTCTCACGGACCCTTCTCACGGTCCGTTGAAACAACAGCCGTGTGTACGGCCACATTGAATTATATAGGTCCGTGTGTTTCAACGGCCGTCACATGGACGTTTAACACGTTCGTGTGAATAAGGCCTTACACACAAATCATACAGTGTAGACTCTTTGTAATTATGTATTTAGTTTCTTTGTCTGTTTTGTAATGATATACAGAGAACATATTTATTTTATTAAGCTCTACCCAGTTGAGCTTACAGATACATAATACCTATACTGATATAGACCCTATACAAACGTCAGAAATTAGGCGTCAGCACATATCAGAACAACAAAATTGAATACCTATAAATATACGTGAGGACATATCAAAGTATCCCAAACTGAATAAATACCACAAAGTACACAATATGTACCATGAAAAAAATAGAAATACTTTATTACAATAAATAATCATAAAAACATTTTGCCCATCAAAGATTAAAAAACAATGATACAGACAAATTGAAAATAGTGTGGAGATGCGATGAGGACTACACAAATAACATGCTAGTAACATACAAACATCTTGTGATGCGGTAAGGTACAGAAAATTTGGTTAAAAAAAGATATATATGCACTGAATTTATTCAAATAATGCAAAAGACATCATAGGGCAACATGCCATAGATCAACTACACAAATAGCCACTAGCATAAGAAATTGTTTAAAAAATGTGTAGATACAAATCCAAAATAGGAGTATATAGATCAAAGAAACAATCACCCAACATAAGGGACCAAAGAACTATACCGACCCGTTTGTTGCATAGTGAGTCAAAACAAACACCCTATCTCCAAACGCAACGCCCCGACGCACGTTTCGCCGTCAGCTTTCGCCAGGTTTCCGTTTTAACGACGGAATCAATAACGCAGTCGACTGCGCTATTGATTCCGTCTGAAAAAACGGAAACCTGTCGGAATGGTGACGAACGAAAACCATTAGCAATGTTGATATCAATGTTGATATCAATGGTGACGGAAACAGAAGCTGTGGTTTCAGTTTGACTTTCCGTTGCATGGTTCACCCGACGGAAACTTCAGACGGAACCCCGGAACGGAACGCCAACGCTGATGTGAACAGGACCTAACTAAACGTTTGACAAACTTCTGACATGTCATAGTGACATGTCAGAAGTTTTGATTGGAGGGGGTCCGAGCACTGAGACCCCCCACTAATCGCTAAAACTAAGCAGAAGTGCTTGTGTGAGCGTTCAGCCGCTTCATTTCTGCTCGGCTTTTTCCGGAAAGCCGATGTATCGGAGTACGGACTCATAGACTTTCTATTAAGCCCATACTTTGATACATTGATTTCTGGAAAAAGCCGAACAGACACGAAGCAGCTGAGCGCTCACCTGAGGATTTCTGCCGCCTCGTTATAGCGATTGGTGGGGGTCTCGGTGATCGGACCCCCACCAATCAAAACTTCTGACATATCACTATGATATGTCAGAAGTTTTTGAAACGTTTAGTTACCCTTTAAGATGGTTGTAGGAGAGTAGAAGAAAAATACCTTTTTTTATGGGAAACACCGCCACTTTGTGAAATGGCTGTGTCTGGTACTGCATGTTAGCCCCATTCAACTGAAGACCTTACTTGGATGGGGCTGAGCTGCAATACCAGGCACAGACAATGGACCCGAGTGGTGCTGTTTCTAGAATAAAAAATGTTGATCCTTTATCATACAACTCTCAACCATCAATCAACTTCTAAATTTCTTACATATGAAACAAATAAGTTATTGAAATTGAAGGCAAGTTAGCATTTTTGGAAACTTTACTCCATGTGTGAAAAATGTGATCAACCATTCCAATATCAGTTCATATTTTATATGGGTTTAAACAATGTAGCAATGTCTTATTTTGTTATCGTCTAAATGGTCATTTTATGGGTGCAGCAACCTTACGCTTAATTGTTAGCAACGGAGTTTGTTACTTCTGACAGACTAATTTTAAAATGCACCTTCCAAAAAAACATTATAGTGTCAATTGCACTACCCTTCAGCAATCCTGTAATAACTTTATTCAACCATTTCTAATTATAATTATATTTTCCGTTCCTTTTAGCTCTAGAAACTCTTTATCAATCAGAGCACAAGACAGAAAATTACTTTATTACAGCTACAGCTCGTTAGTCTGAGTGCTCTTAATGAAGCAGTCTCATAATCAGATGAAAATCATGCCGAAGAAAACTTGCATCATTAGTCTAGGCCTTAATTACCAAGAAATATAGTCTCTAACAATGATACTCCATTTCATGATACGGTGCATGCACCTTCAACATTAGTTGCAATTAATAATTTCACAGACTGCCATGAATTCCCTCTATTTATTCATAACAATGTAGTGGAAAAATTCCAAATTTAATTGAGCAGCTCAGATTGCACTTTCCCTCAGATTAAAATGTCAAAAGGCTAATATTCCACCTTACAATAATTCATCATCTTAATTATGCATTTTGTGTAGAAAAATTGTTTTTCTTTTCATCTTTTCTTTTTTTTAAAGTACGCCTTTTACTGTGGCACATGTGGAGTTATAAATGGTCATCTATATGTGCAGTCATCCAGGAAACAACCTAAAATAGTAGTGGACAACTAGATACCACTATATTCGATCAGTGCAAGTGACCATATGAAAAATCAGTACCATATGGCACACTGTATGCAGTTGTGAAGTTCCGTTTACATTGCAGGTATAGACTGTCTGGCGCCTTAGACTCCGCCTATCAATATGGTCACATCTGAAGTCATGTATACCTTTAGGCCACGTTCAGACGTGGCAGAATTTTTCTGCTGCAAATGTTAGTGCAAATTCGGGGCAATTACGCAATGAATCTGCACCAACATTTGCATATTTGACAGGTGATATCACAGCGGACTTGCCACAGATTTCAGTTTTTGCATTGCAAAGGCTGAAATCCGCAGTGAAATTCCACTTCTTCTCCGCAACATAATGTGCATGCTGCGGAGGGAAAATTCTGCACCGCAGCCTAAAATCCGCACAGTTATTTTCCGCAACGTTTTAACTAAGTTTCCTAAAAATGTATAGATACAAATGTAAAAAACGACTGCTGCAGAATTCCACTGTGGACCGTCCGCAGCGGAATTCAACAGCAATTCCGCCACATCTGAACGTGGCCTTAAAATGTTTGTCTGTTCTTGCAAAACAAAGGAGGTGCGCTTCTACTTAGCACTCTCCGCAGTCTTCAAGATGTCCCTCCCTGGGGGTCCTCCTTTCACTTATACAACACTGTGAGTGAGTGCTTAATTAGGATATAAATACATATATGTAAATTTCCCTTCACCATGTGCCCTTCTTCTAGGGCCGTCTATATCTACACTGTTACTGTTCCTATAGGTAAATCCAGCCCTGTCCGAATATTGTTGCGTGTTTTTACCATATATGTCCATACCATGTTCATACGAGTTATAATGTATTTTCTGCTTCAAAACCAGCTATCCCTGCAGCCATTAAAGGGAACCTGTCACCTCAGTCTGTCATTTATGTGCAAATGTGGTGTCGTTATGGAGTACTTACTCTTTAATCTTTACAGTGCGTTTATAGAGATGAGTCCGGCGTATTTATGAGCTGCCGCTGATTGACAGAGTTCCCCCTTTTACTGTGCATAATAAGAAATGTGTCAGACAGCAGTGAAGCACATTAGCACTCAGTGAGGGCAGCAAAATGGAGGTGACCATGTCCCCTTTAAGAGAATAAAAATGGAACCCGTACAGAGGCTTTTTTATATGGTTCCAAAGACACGTATCTATAGCTAGATAATGGGAAAAGGAAGAGAGAGAGGGGTGCTCCCTGTTGTCATAATGTATGATCATAAGAGGGGTAGGATAGGAGTGTCAAACACACTAACATGATTGAGTTGTGCTATGAACAAATCTACTGCGAGCTTTGGTTAGTATTGGCATTGCTGCCTGCTGCTGCACCGTCATGGTACTTCTTCCATTCCTACCGTGGAATGTGGGTTACAACTGGATATGGGTAAGTATAGCACATACGCGTGTTCTGAGTGTGGGCGCCGCTGGCCACTCATTGTCGAGCTGTAGTTTGCCTCTTGTGCCTGGGTTAAAGCTTTTTTGAGGCATTAGTTGAGTACAAAATATCCATCCAGGCACACAAGACAAACTATAGCACAACAAGGAAGCACCAGCGGCGCCCACACTCGAAGCACGAATGTCTGCTATACTTCAAGATATGCATAAACACATATGGGATTTTTCAGTATCCATTGGCTTCTATGGGAGAAATCAACACCCATATGATTTCAAATCAAGCATGGCATTATTTTCTTTTTATGGTGACTCACAGAGTAGATACAAAAACACCGCCATAGGAAAATGTGACCGCCATAATACAGTACAACTTGGAACGTGTACAAAGCCATAATATGGTTACGTGCATTACAGTCACTAGCCATGGCTGAGGGCAGGAATATACGTTATGGGTTAGTTTATTTTCTGTCTTTGTTTGGGGATAAGTTTGTTGAAGGGATGTCCAGGTGTTGGTGCAGGTAACAGCTGGCAGGAAACATTTTCCTATTCCTTAAAGGATACGGGGCAGTTTTTCATGCTGATGACCTATCCACAGGATCAGCTTTTCTGCCTGACTTCCGGGCACTGGATGTCCATTCTGGAAGCAGATGGCGCCGGTGACAGTACAGTGGCCGTGCTGTAATACTTCAGCTCTGCTCCTATTCTGACAACAGCCACTTTAAAACATCCGGGGCCCAAAGGCAGTCTGAACAGCTGATTGATGCAGAGTCCGGGCGTCAGACCCCCATTAAACATATACTGATGACCTATCCTGTGGATAGGTCATCATCAGTATGAAAAATATAGTTAAGCGAAAGACATTTCCCATTTTTTAATTATTAAATTAATAATTTAATTTTAAGTATTATTGTTTGAACATATTTAATTTACTTTATTTTACCTATATATTTGTGGCATCTCAGATTACTACTCAACCTAACCCCAAATGACTAAATAAACATATTGTTTTACTTATCTCTAATAATGACAAATAACGTGTAACATTGTCAGACTCCGTTGCACTGCAATAAATGCGCTCAGACTTCCTTTCTAAGAAATATGTTAGCGCTAACAAATCTTGAAGTTAATTGTAAAAGCTAAACCATATTTTATACTTTCACAAATAAACAAATGTCTACATTGGAAGGCTTTTAAGGCATATGTCATGATATCAAAGGAATGTTCTATTCGAGTAAAATCACTCTTATAATTTAGCCAAGCATTATAACAAGAGCTGCCATCTTATTATTGAAAAAAGGTGTAGCAGTTCTATGAACTACAGATTTGATTAAGATCTAAACTCTTATCTGAACCATGAACTTTAAAAAGGAAAAGTAGAAATACAATTTATTTGTTCTACATTCCATTTCTAAAGTAATGCAATGCAAATGTGCAGATCTAGTAAATGGTCGGAAAACAGACATCTTTGTAGTCAGTAGATGTTGTAGAAAAGCCTTAAAAGATCAATATAATTCCATAAGCATCTAACTCCTGTAAATTTTGAATTCTAAAGTCATCAATATTTGTCTTTAAATTTTAATTTTGGACCGATATCTAATGTTGTCTATAGGGAGCAATATAGAAAAATATGTGTATGGTCTGATGCAGGGCCAAGCCGTGCAGCTGATTGGACAGCAGCAAGGAAGGGGAGGAGCAGGAGAGTGGTGAGTAGGAAGGGGTTAATGGAATAAACTGGTCAGTGTAGATCAACAGTCCACTTGCCCTTGTTGTCTATGCGCTTTGGAGAGGTACGGTAGTTTCCGCAGTTTGCTTGGGTGGGGTTAATGATAGAGTTTGTAACATGGCTAGAGGATGTAGGGCCTGATGAAGGATCGAGGTCCCACTTGGAGAATAACCACCATCTCTAAGGCTTTGGACCCTGTCTCAGTGGAATTGATAACTGCTAAGATTCTGCGGGTTTTATGATATTTGAAGTTGCTATTTTGACTTGCTCAAGTCTAAATAGTTGAAGATGTTTGAAACTTCTGTGCAGAGGCGTAGCTAGGTTCTCCAGCCCCGGGGCAAAGATTCAGTTTGGCACCCCCCCCCCCCCAACCTCTTTCCCGACATCTCCTTCCCCCTCACCATGTTTGTTTTCTCTACCAATCGACGTGTTATTTATTTTTATGTAACGCGAGCATAAAAACATTTGCACATTTTACAAGCAATATGGTTCTATACACAACACCAGAACCAAGCTCAGTACATAAATACAGCACCAGCACAAATACAGCTCAATTTAGTGCAACCCCTGCTGTACAGGTTTGTACGGTGTAAAACTACAGCTCCCAGCATGGCCCGAACAATGATAAGGATATGCTGGGAGTTGCTGTTTCACAAAAAATAAATCCTATCATAATCATCTCGCTACAGATCATACAGTGACTACAATACTGATTAGAGGCAGAATAAACATTTACATTAAGTGACTCACCGGTGACGTATCAGATTCTAGTTCTTTTTCTCCATCCGGTCCAGTCCTCTATGATGACGTCTCCCGGTCACAGCCCATTTCTGCAGTTTGCCTCACACATGTCTTCAGCTTCTCTTTTTTCCAACATTTCTGCACCTATAAATAAAGATAAAGTTCTCATTATACCACACACTACGCCCCTAAATATAATAGCGTCATACACTGCACCTCTAATTATAATAGCACCATACACCGTGTCCCACACACACCGTGACCCCTGTAGATAGTGTCTGCCATAGAGCCCCCTGTAGATAGTGCCCCCATAAAGTCTACCCCTGTATATAGTGTCCCACAAATAACTCCCCCTATAGTGCTCTACAGATAGCCCACCCCTGTATATAGCCCCCTGTAGATATAGCCCAGCCCTGCATATAGTGCTCCACGTATAGCCCAACCCTGTATATAGCCCCCTGTAGATATAGCCCACCCCTGTATATAGTGCTCCACAGATAGCCCACCCCTGTATATAGCCCCCCTGTAGATATAGCCCAATCCTGTATATAGTGCTCCACAGATAGCCCACCCATGTATATAGCCCCCTGTAGATATAGCCCAACCCTGTATGTAGCCTCCTGTAGATATAGCCCACCCCTGTATATAGTACTCCACATATAGTCCACCCCTGTATATAGTGCTCCACATATAGTCCACCCCTGTATATAGTGTTTCACAGATAGCCCACCCCTGTATATAGCCACCCTGTACATATAGTCCACCCCTGTATATAGTGCTCCACTAGATAGTCCACCCCTGTATATAGTGCTGCACAGATAGCCCACCCCTGTATATACAATATACAGGGGTGGGCTATCTGTGGAGCACTATATACAGCGGTGGACTATATGTACAGAGGGGCTATATATAGGGGTGGGCTTTCTGTGGAGCACTATAGGGGGAGCTATTTGTGGGATACTATCTACAGGGGTGGGCTATATCTACAGGGGTGGGCTATATCTACAGGGGTGGGCTATATCTACAGGGGGACTATATCTACAGGGGTGGGCTATATCTACAGGGGTGGGCGATCTATGGAGCACTATATACAGGGGTGGGCTATATCTACAGGGGGGCTATATACTATATAGCCCCCCTGTAGATATAGCCCACCCCTGTATATGGTGCTCCATAGATAGCCCACCCCAGTATATAGCCCCCCCTGTAGATAGACAACCCCCGTAGATAAAGCCCCCCGCATGTAGCTAAAGCCCTCCCTGTAGATACAGCCCCCCGGTGTAGACAAAGTCCCCACCGTAGATAAAGCCCCCCCTGTAGATAAAGTCCCCCCCCCCCCGTGTAGACAAAGTCCCCCCCCATAGATAAAGTCCCCCCATAGATAAATGCCCCCCTGTGTAGACAAAGTCCCCCCGTAGATAAAGTCCCCCCCCCCGTAGATAAATGCCCCCCCCGCAGGGCCGCCATCAGGGGGGTATTACTGGTACTCCCGTCAGGGGCCCGGCCACATGAATGAAGTAAAAGGGGCCCGCCGGGCTGCCGTCGCCCCCCCCCCCCCTCGGACTGTTGCCCCCCCCTCGGACAGTTGCCCCCCCCCCTCGCGACGCTCACGGGCCCCCCCCTCGCAACGCTCACGGGCCCCCCTCGCAACGCCCGCGGCACCCCCCTAGCGACACCCCCCTAGCGACACTCCCCTAGCAACACTCGCGGCAGCCCCTGCATACCTGTTGTAGCTTCACTGGAGAGGAAGATGCAGCATGTGCTGAAGCTGCGTGTGGAGATCCCGCCCCCCCAGCTCCTCTACACTGCCGACAGGACATGCAGGCTGGTGAGTATGTTCCCCTATCCATTCTGATTCCCATCCCCCTGACCCCATTTGTAGATTGTATAAAGTTGGTCAAAAAGTTTTTTGGTATTTTTTCGTTTTCCTAGCGCTTTTTTGCCGCGATTTTCGTAATCGCGGCAAAAATGGCGCAGTTTTGCCGCGATTATATAAAAATCGCGGCAAAACCGCGTGATTTGTGCCGCAATTACGAAAATTGCATAAAAAAAAGATACAAAACATGAAAAGTGCTGTTAGGCTATATTCTCACAGTGCGGTCAAGTCACGTTTTTTTGCAAAAATTGTGGCAAAAAAATGGGATTTCACCGCACTGTGTAACTAGACTAAGGCCTTATTCAGACGGCCGCATTCGGTCCGTGACATACGGAGCGTGTATCGGCTGTATCTCACAGGCTGACCACAATTCATGGAACCGGACTCCTAGCATCATAGTTATCAGTGTTGCTGGGAGTCCCTGCCTCTCTGCGGGAATACTGTCCCATACTGTAATGATGCTTTCAGTACGGGACCGGGGACAGTATTCCCATGGGAAGGGAGGGACTATGATCATAGATAACTGTGATGCTAGAAACCCGGCTCCCTGAACTGTGGTCGGTCCGGGAAATATGGCCGATACACGGTCCTTATATCACAGACCGAACATGGACATCTGAATAAGCCACTTACTTGCCTCCTATTTTTGGTGCGGATTGTGCACTGAAAATTCACTACAAATGACAATATAAGGCCTTATTCACACGAACGTGTTATACGTCCGTGATACTTATTACGTCGCACGGACTTATGTTAGTGAATGGGGCCGTTCAGACTGTCAGTGAATTTCACGTAGCGTGTGTGCGCTGTGTAAAACTCACGACATGTCATATGCTTGCCCGTGTTTCGCGCAGCACACACCCATTGAAGTCATTGGGTGCGTGCAAATCGTGCACGGCACACGGAAGCACTTCCGGGTGACGCGCGTGATTCGCGCTACACAGGGCCGCCATCAGGGGGTATTAGGGGTACTAGTGTAGGGGGCACGGCCAAACTTAATTGAAAGGGGGGTCCGGCAACTGCCGCGACTTGCCTTTGGTAGAAAAAAACAGGCCCCTGCAATGGGGCCTGTTCTTTTCACCAAAACAATGTCGCGAGCTGCGGGCCCCCCTCTCATCACCGCCGCGAAACACCGCTTGCGCAAGCTCGCACCCGCGCGCGAACTACCGCAAGCTCGCACCCGCGCGCGTAGGACCGCAAGCGCGCGCCCACGCGCGAACGACCAGGCACGCCGCCGAGAGGGAGGCGGTGCGCCCGCAACACAAGTCCGATCTACGGGGAAGGACAGCCACACAGGGACAGCGGCGCACAGTTTACTTACCTGCTGGCCCGCCTCCAACTCCGCCTCCTCGTCCGACTCCGCCTCCTCCTCGTCCGACTCCGCCTCATCCTCCTTCTCCAGAGCGTAGCTGCGTAAGGAGAGGGGGAGGAGTCTAGTTGTTGCGCGGCGGCAGGAGTTCTACGATCCCCGCCATTTTCTGGAGCCTGGAGGTCAAGGACGACATCTGGACCGAAGACATCGCCTGAAGAGGACTGGAGTGGGAGCAGCTCTTCTGACACGGTGAGTAAAGTGTCTCAAAGTGCTGATCATGTATGGCCCTGTTCACACAGAGTATTTTGCAGGCCGAAAAAATGTGCCTCAAAATTCCTTAAAGAATTTTGAGGCAGATTTTGACCTGCCCACACTATCTTGCTGCGTTTTTTGCTGCGTTTTTTGCCCGCTGCGATTGAGGACAGCAGACAAAAAACGCAGCGAAAAATGCATTTTCTACCTCCCATTGATTTAGATGGGAGGTCAGAGGCAGAACCGCGGCAAGAAAGGACGTGCTGCTTTTTCTTTTTTCCGCGACTGGCTCCCATTGATTTCAGATTAAATCAATGGGAGGCGGTTTTGGAAGTTGTTTGGTGCTGATTCTGACGCAGTGTCCGGGTCAATATCAAGGCCCAAAAACTCTGAACTGGGCCTTATTGTTAGGGCTTATTCAGACGAACGTGTAATACATCCGTGCAACGCGCGTGATTTTCACGCGCCTCACACGGACCTATGTTACTCTATGGGGCCGTGCGGACTGTCAGTGATTTTCACTCTGCTGCGACTGTAATACGCTGCGGATTTTCCACAATAAAATGTGTTGCATAAAATCCGCAGCGTTCATGCCTAGTGTGTTCCTACCCTAAGGCCGGATTTACACGAGCGTGTGCTTTTTGCGTGCGCAAAAAGGTCCATAACAGCTCCGTGTGTCAGCAGCGAATGATGCGCGGCTGCGTGATTTTCGCGCAGCCACCATCATTATGACACTCTGTTTGTATGTTTGTAGCACGTGGTGCTTTTCTGTTTTCATTCATAGTTTATACGGCTGCGGAAGTGCTGGGCGTGATTTTCACGCACCCATTGACTTCAATGGGTGCGTGATACGCGAACAATGCACAAATATAGGACATGTCGTGAGTTTTACGCAGCGGACACACGCTGCATGAAACTCACTGACACTCGGCACGGCCCCATAGAGTAACATAGGTCCGTGCGAGGCGCGTGAAAATCACTGACAGTCTGCACGGCCCCATAGAGTAACATAGGTCCGTGCGAGGCGCGTGAAAATCACGAGCATTGCACGGATGTATTACACGTTCGTCTGAATAAGCCCTAACAATAGGCGAAGTTCACAGAGTTTTTGGGCCTTGATATTGACTCGGACACTGCGTCAGAATCAGCACCAAACAACTTCCAAAACCGCCTCCCATTGATTTAATCTGAAATCAATGGGAGCCAGTCGCGGAAAAAAGAAAAAGCAGCACGTCCTTTCTTGGCGCGGTTCCGCCTCTGACCTCCCATCGAAATCAATGGGAGGTAGAAAATGCATTTTTCCCTGCGTTTTTTGTCTGCTGTCCTCAATCACCGCGGGCAAAAAACGCGGCAAGATAGTGTGGGCAGGTCAAAATCTGCCTCAAAATTCGGTGCGCGGTTCCAGGCGGTCGCGGGTGGGCATGCGCGGGAGTTTGCGGGTGCGCGCGATCGGTCGCACGGGCGGCAGTGTTTGACGGCCCCCATGACGACCCCCATGCTACCCAGGGCCGCCATCAGGGGGGTATTATGGGTACTGATGTGAGAGGCCCGGCCAAACCTAATTGAAAGGGGGGCTCGCAGCTCACGACATTCTTTTGGTGAAGAAAACAAGCCCCATTGCAGGGGTTTGTTTTTTTTTTCTACCAAAGGCAAGTCGCGGCAGTTGCCGGGCCCCCCTTTCAATTAGGTTTGGCCGGGCCTCTCACATCAGTACCCATAATACCCCCCTGATGGCGGCCCTGGGTACCATGATATGGTGCTGGACGGAGTACCGTTAACAGGCGGTGCCACGGTAGGGGGGCCCAGAAAATTTAGCTGTAGGGGGCCCTGAAATTCCTGATGGCGGCCCTGCCCCCCCGTGTAGATACAGCCACACACTTTTATTACAATTTAAAAAAATAAAAATAATATTCAAACTCACCTTAATCCCGCTCCCACGCCGTCCGGCAGCCATGGAGACCTGCTCTTTTCTGCGCAGGTCTCCTGGGGGTTGAACGCAGCGTCTATGAAAGGCGCTGATTGGCTGGGCAGGATGACTTTTCCTGTCGCTCAGCGCCTTTCATCTACGGAAGCTTCACTGGTACAAAAGGTACCAGTCGCTTCACTGATGCAAAAGCGCTGAATAGCCGGGCACGGAACGTGCCCGGTCATTCATTGCTTCTAATTGTACCTGTGTCCTATAGGCACGGGTACAATTATAGTCCAGGAGGAGGTGGCGCTGGCGCCCCCCTCTAAGTTGCGCCCGGGGCACATACCCCGCCTGGCCCCCCTCCCCCCCTAGCTACGCCCCTGCTTCTGTGTGCAATAAAATATTAACTTCTAAAGGATTGCAATTGCCTGGTAAAGTGCTGGTTTTCTGTGATGCGGTACAATGGTAAATGATGTCTCCTTCTTCTACCAATGCTAGCAGAGACTGTGTTGATATCTAATATTATGGGTGAAAAGAAAAGCAAAAGGCACGGCGCCACATAGTGCAGGTCAATGCGATAACGGGAGAGCTATAACCCTGATCAGTTATGCTCACCTGGTAAGAAGGTAATACAGGCAGAAAATAATCGAACCACTTCGTGCTGCTGCCAGGATCCAAAGCCGGAAAACCAAACCGGTTACCGCTAGTAGTACATGGGGTAAGAGAAGACAAAAGGGAGGATCCTATAGGGCGCTGCTACGTGGTTGTTTGGAAGGTAATCACGGATAATAGATGCGAAGGTGTATAAATAAATTTATTAAGTCATGCAGGCTACGCGTTTCGACACTGTACCAGCGTCTTCCTCAGGCCATAAAATATATGCATACATGGGGGTTTATTTATATGCTGAAAGGGGTCGGACAAACAGGAAGGGAATAAAGGTCATGCAGGGGAAGGGTCAAAGGTGAAAATGACGTCATCGGTAGTACAGGTATCGGGGGATTAAAACAAAGTTGTTTGGCAAAAAATAATAATAATAATAATGGCTAACTTAACCTAAGAGAAATACGGTTGAAATGGTATAAATGTTAGTACCCTGAATAATTTCAGAAAAAAATGACATTCATAATTTTTGGCATACATGTAACTACGATTCCAATTAGTTGCAGTCTGTATAGAGCATCTTAAAACAACATTTTAAAAAAGATATTTTAAAAAATTCATTAAAACAAATTCATTTATAAGTACATTTAGAGATAGATAACTCATGAGAATAAAAAATGATCATGATCACTGAAAACTATATAGTTGAACGCATAAAATGACATAAATAAATATATAACAAGATTTGTCAAATATTTGATGAATGGTTAATGAGCAGAAAAATAAATAAATTGTCGGGCATGGATTTACTTAGTTTAATGTATTGGTAGGAATAATATGAAAATCCTTTTCAGTATGTATATATATATGAAAAATGAAATTGTTCAAACACAAAGGACAGGGGAACGTGCACGCAACGTGTGATTAACAGTCAAAAGCCCCCAGTGTGCGTTTTCATAACTGATACAGCAATACGGGGTGAATGTGCAGGCATTCACCAATACTCAAAAAGATGGGTTATCCCACAAAAATATATAAATATGAGAATTAAAAGTATTAAAACGGGGTGTGAAGGAAATTTCCCAGTTTCTATAGAAAATATCTATGTTAGCAGGGTCGGAAAACAACGCTATTAGTTAGGTGCACATTTCTACTATTAGCGGTAATATTGACAATGGTACTTGGCTGTCATAAATAACAGACGAATAGAAATATTCGTAAAAAAATTTTTTATATGTAAAAATGGAGTTAAAATAATTGTATCTCCAGCCGTCCTGTATTTATACAGTACTTTTAGGCGTCTCTGTTATCCAGAAAGCCACCAGTGAGATGGAATCCCGGTGGTATATTAAAAAATCGTAAATATTATTATTCTCCGATGTGTAAAATATTTAGGTAAATAGTGTCCTGGGAAAATTAAAGAGACCTATGGACGAAACTAATAAAATACATACATGTATACATCCACATATGTCTGTACATAAACACGAGATCAAACGAAATTGAATGACGGCCTTATATATATTTATTTTGGTATAAAATACCGATAGTAGTTATCTAAAGAAAAAAATCTAAAAGTTGTTTATGGGCAAAGATAACTACTATCGGTATTTTATACCAAAATAAATATATATAAGGCCGTCATTCAATTTCGTTTGATCTCGTGTTTATGTACAGACATATGTGGATGTATACATGTATGTATTTTATTAGTTTCGTCCATAGGTCTCTTTAATTTTCCCAGGACACTATTTACCTAAATATTTTACACATCGGAGAATAATAATATTTACGATTTTTTAATATACCACCGGGATTCCATCTCACTGGTGGCTTTCTGGATAACAGAGACGCCTAAAAGTACTGTATAAATACAGGACGGCTGGAGATACAATTATTTTAACTCCATTTTTACATATAAAAAAAATTTTTACGAATATTTCTATTCGTCTGTTATTTATGACAGCCAAGTACCATTGTCAATATTACCGCTAATAGTAGAAATGTGCACCTAACTAATAGCGTTGTTTTCCGACCCTGCTAACATAGATATTTTCTATAGAAACTGGGAAATTTCCTTCACACCCCGTTTTAATACTTTTAATTCTCATATTTATATATTTTTGTGGGATAACCCATCTTTTTGAGTATTGGTGATTGCCTGCACATTCACCCCGTATTGCTGTATCAGTTATGAAAACGCACACTGGGGGCTTTTGACTGTTAATCACACGTTGCGTGCACGTTCCCCTGTCCTTTGTGTTTGAACAATTTCATTTTTCATATATATACACATACTGAAAAGGATTTTCATATTATTCCTACCAATACATTAAACTAAGTAAATCCATGCCCGACAATTTATTTATTTTTCTGCTCATTAACCATTCATCAAATATTTGACAAATCTTGTTATATATTTATTTATGTCATTTTATGCGTTCAACTATATAGTTTTCAGTGATCATGATCATTTTTTATTCTCATGAGTTATCTATCTCTAAATGTACTTATAAATGAATTTGTTTTAATGAATTTTTTTAAATATCTTTTTTAAAATGTTGTTTTAAGATGCTCTATACGGACTGCAACTAATTGGAATCGTAGTTACATGTATGCCAAAAATTATGAATGTCATTTTTTTCTGAAATTATTCAGGGTACTAACATTTATACCATTTCAACCGTATTTCTCTTAGGTTAAGTTAGCCATTATTATTATTATTATTTTTTGCCAAACAACTTTGTTTTAATCCCCCGATACCTGTACTACCGATGACGTCATTTTCACCTTTGACCCTTCCCCTGCATGACCTTTATTCCCTTCCTGTTTGTCCGACCCCTTTCAGCATATAAATAAACCCCCATGTATGCATATATTTTATGGCCTGAGGAAGACGCTGGTACAGTGTCGAAACGCGTAGCCTGCATGACTTAATAAATTTATTTATACACCTTCGCTTCTATTATCCGTGATTACCTTCCAAACAACCACGTAGCAGCGCCCTATAGGATCCTCCCTTTTGTCTTCTCTTACCCCATGTAATATTATGGGTAGCATTATTATTATTGATTTTAAAGCACAATTAAGTTCCAGCCCGCTGGACATGGGAAATACAGAGAATTCAAATACATAAAATATGAACACTGGATAAAACAAGCAAGTCAATTAAAATTAGTTTACTGAGTCAGACTAGGACAGAAGAAGAGATGTCCGGCCCACGAGGGCTTACACTCTATAAGGGAAAGAGACTGCAGGGGAGGGGAGAAGCTTCTTATACAGCTGTGTAGTGAAGACAGGGTTAGTGTAGGTTATAAGCTATTCTGAAGATGTAGGTTTTAAGGTTTTCATAGTCTATGATGGTGGCTTTAGTCTACTGCTTTCTCCTATGTCCCATGGGGGAATTGGAAGTCTAAAGTTATGGTGACATCCATCAGCATGACTACTGTTATAACCATGATAGCGCCTTTTTCACCACCACATTTTTCACAGTAAGAATATGGAGGTTTTTTTTACAACATTTCAGCCCTTGACATTTTATAAAACGTGATAATAATGTTGTTTACCTTTCCAAGTTCATGTCCAATACAAAAGTCTAGTTATAGTACCTAGAGTCATAATTGTATAAGGCCTCATGCACACGATCGTAAGGGTTTTTACTGTTCGCAAATATTCGTATCCATCCGCAATTGCGGCAGCGCCCATAGACTTCGATGGGCGAGTCCGTGCTGGAATTGCAGACAAGAATAAGACATGTTCTATATTTTGCTGGTGATTTCTATGGCCCGAACACACATCCGTAAACATACAGAAGGGTGCCCGTGGCCTATAGAAATGAATCGGTCCGCAATGACCTGATCTGTAATTACAGATGAAAACTATGGTCGTGTGCATGAGACCTTACTGAGTAGAAGTTTTCATGTATATGAGTTTTTCTATGGGAGTACAACAATAGTTCCTCAATTAAACTCAACACCATGACATTTTAGTAAAGCAAATGATGGATAGTACCAAAAGTACCAAAAGTATAAAATTGTTTTTTTTAAGCAATCAGAATTTATGTCTGATTTTACAGGGAAGTCCTCCGCAGATATTTCTAATTTTTGCACTGTATTTGCATGCCTATGATGTGTGGATAAGTGAGCTGTTGAGCTGCATACAACATTTTGGTTCTAAAGTAAGACTATATAAATATAAAATGATACTGTATAATAGCTATTTGTATGGGTATAAGACTTACATTAATCTCAAAGGATATGTTCACACATGACAGATTCGTTGCACAAATTTCAGCAACCGAAAATTCCATTCTAGACATGTAAATAGGGTTGTTTCAGCAGCTTGTACATGGATTCCTGCAAGCCGGAGTCAGATAAATGAAACAGCTGCAGAAATTTCTGCAACAAATCTGCTGTGTGTGAATATACCCTAATTGATCTGTTTTGAGCTTTGTTACTAACAAAGTCCACACCACCCTCTGCAGCTGTGATCCCCGATAGCTGTTATGTAACCTGTATTTTTTAACAAAATGTTTTAACTCTTTTATTTCTTTTAACATGATACCTCTTCACTGTTTAGCTAATATCTGAATTCAAATTTGTTTTCGGTGAAAGGAAATAAAAGATGAAGAAATAGAGTTTTAAAGGAGTTGTATAAGAAAAAAATTAAGGCTCTGCTTTGTTTACAGAAATAGCGCTACTCTTGTCTATGGGCTGTGTCTGGTATTGCAGCTCAGCCCCAATCAATTGTAGTATACTTTTTGTTTGTTATTTTATGTGTATTTATTTTTTGATTTTTGCAATGGAAGTCAATGCAGGTGTATGCAATATTTTAATACCAACATTTGGGATGCAAATATTGAGGTGAATGAACATAGGATACAGTAAGATGGGGGAATCAGAAAGGGTCAAAAGCTTTGACTAAACTAATAAAAGGTCTCCCTCCTATAATAAAAGCCTGGAAAAATATAACTATTCAGCTTGAAAAAAAGAGTAAATAAGGCTTTCTTAACACATAGTTTTTTTTTACTTTTTTTTTTTGCTAAAAAAAAACACATCTAAATAATGGCAGGGGTTTTTTTTTAATGGTATATGCTTATCTTTATGTGCTTTTAGTGTCATTTTTTCCTATTCATTACAGCTATAATATGTATTTTGTTCCGGTTTTTTTAAAGTCCTATAAAGAAGCCTATGGTAAAAACAACAGAAAAAAAGATACCTAGAACATGCTGCATTTTTAGAAAATCGCCACTGGCACAAATAACAGATCAAAAGGCAAGAAAAGTGACACAAATAATCAAGCATTGCTTGTAGTGTGTTTTATATTTCACTAAAGACTTTTAACTAACATATGGCTGCTGTGTTTTCGGCCCCAAAAAAATGCAGATTTTTTTTCCCCAAAAACGCTGATGTCTGAAACTTTCCTAAGAGGGGATCCTATATAAAAGGTCAATACAAGGATTTGGCAAATTAAGTCTACATCCCAGGGACGTTGAAGAATTACCATTTGACCATCAATAAACGGAGGGAGTTCTTTATCGTAAGACAGGTTAACTCCATTAATAAGTAACTCATTGATAAAATTAAAAAATGGACTAGATGCTTATTTTATCATCTCAGATATATATAGTTTTCAGTCTTGATAGAGAAAGTCTTTCAGTCCAGCTTTCAGTGGCCCAGGTTATTGCCATGTTTCTACATGACAGCTCTGTCTACTTGGATTGGCTGCCATGTAAAAGCAAATGCCCCATACAGATTTACAAGAAAGCCAGCGCATGTTGAGGTTATTTCTATTACAGCAATGAATATGAATATAACTACAAGCTATTAAACCACCAGAGACCACTTTAAAGAACGTTCAATTATAATTAAAGAATATTTACAACTGATTTTGACTTTCAGGCCACAAAAGTCACAAAGTTACTAAAGATTATTAGAACTGAATTATAAGCTGGTCACATGATGTCCCCATGATCAGCTGTAATCTGTAAGTGAACATGGCAGCAAATGTTCAATTTCTCTGCAGCACCACCATGTGAGAAATAAAGCATTACATGATGCCCATTGAAATAAGTGGACTGTGCACTCCCTAGGCCCTTTCAGAACAGTATTATCCCATATTGATTTGTCTCCTCCCTAGCCTATAATTGGAGAGCATCAAATATTCCTACATTATCAGACATTACTAGAAAAATTAACAGAAATTACCACTATGAATATATTTATGCATGCAGCCAACAAAAATGTCATAAATTCCATAAAGATTGGTTCTGTTGGAAAACATCTGAAGTCGTCGACCCACTTCCTTTTTAAGATAAAAACTAGGACTTCCCACATTCAACAAGTCTTTCCTTGGGAACTCCACTTTCACTGTTGACCTGAGGCTCTGTCACACGGAGAATTTTCAGGCGTATTTTGGAGCGTCGGGTTCTGTTCATGGACTCCGTTAGACCTTTCCGTCGGCGGAACCCATGAACGGAAAGACAAACAGAAACCATAGCTTGCGTTTTCATTACCATTAATTTCAATGTTGAGAATGGTTCTGTTGCGAATGGTTTCTGCTTGTCTCCGTTCAGTAAGGTTTCATTTTTTTGCGAAAACAATAGCGTAGTCGCCTGTTATATGTTTCCGTAAAAAAAATATGAAACTTTACGGAGACAAACAGAAACAATTTGCAATGGAAGCATTACCATTGAAATCAATGGTAATGCAAACGGAAGCTATGGCTTCTTTTTGTCTTTATGTTCATGGCAATTTCTGATGGAAATTCTAACGGAACCCATGAACGAAGCCCGACGCTGATGTAAACAAGGCCTTAAAGTAACAGTATTATGTAAAGATTGTGATTGTGGTTTTACTTAATAATAAAAAAATATTGAAACAGAAATAAGTAGGCTGTACATAGACATATTGGGTCCTCCAGAGCGAGAAATGCTTTTGTAGCCGTTCTCCACTATGATAGTGACTATTAGATGATTGTCCTGAATGGGGGATCCCCCTCTATTGACTCAGAATTCTCTAACAATGTATTTGAAAATGGGTTTTCTAAACTAGACAATCCCTTTAAACGTACAACATTTACATGTATACATAATCCTCCATAATTGAATACATGAAAATAACATTTTAGCTATTGAGGGAATGCACATGATTTACAATGAGTCTGGACAGTATAATTTTTTTGGGAGGGGGAATAAATAAAATAGAGATCAAGGAGAAGATATTAAGTGCAGCTGCTTCTGCTAAATGCACTTCCATGTTCTCCAGTGAAATAAAGATGATTGAGAAAAAAGTTTAAGAAAAAGTTTCTGCAGCATATGTTATTTTGTGGGTTACTTAAAAGCTGTATCAATGACATATGTTACTTACAAATGATGGCAAAAATAGAAAAAAAGTTGAATACCCCAAAGGCAGCAAACAATATCCAATGTTGAAACAATAAAAATACTTGTAATTGAAATATTATTATGAATTTGATTGCATTTACAATTAAAATGACCACAACTGAAACAGATGGTATATTGTACATTCCAAAAAACATTTCCAAAAGAAGTCATCATGCAATGCATGTGATGATGTCAATGTGTTGGGTATGCTTCCTTGCTTGACTGGTACAATCCATGATGAAGAATATTCTTTGTTGTTATTTGCACTTTTTTGGATGCAATACAATTTATGTTTTGTCTTTAGCATAAACCACCCTTTAATATATATATCCTAAACCTAATTATCTACCACACACCACTAATGTAATCTTTACATTTGAGTTGCATCCAGAACCTTGAAGGACAATTAATGGATCAACAGACACACGTCATCTCAAGCTGGTTCCATGAATA